>NC_072793.1:65067411-65368467 GCF_028583425.1 Eublepharis macularius
CTCCTTGGCTCCCAGGGCAACCATTCCGTCTTCTCCAGCCTGCAAAAAGAAAAAAGAAGAAATAACTGATCAATCATTGGACTTTGAGACACATATTATTGGTCTTCATTAGTTCAGATGATGCCATTGTGCAATTTGTATGGTTCAGCATTGAGTTTGCTGTGTATATGTATGGAGTAGAATCTATAGGAAATTTTTTTTCAGTATACTGCACTATAGCACTTGCACTTTCATAGAAAAATAAAAGAATATTTTGTTATTGGTCTCTTTGGACCTTTGGTCTTGTCAGTCTACTGGTTGCTGAGACCTTTCCCCTGTATTGTTGCATCTATAGTAGGATAGAGTGCCAGCAGTTTGTGGGGGGAAAGCTTAGATCTGGGCGTGGTTGGTTCCAAATGTCTTGTAATGCAAGGCCCATTTTCCCTGTCTTTTGATTTTTGCAGCGCAAGAAAATGCTACAACTGCAAACTGAGCACAGTTTGTTCTGTGCTTGCATTGATCAGGAGCACTTGGCTAATCACTTCCTGTAATTAAATTCTTCCTTAACAATAAAGTTAATCTTCTTAGTGTCTGTAAAAGCTGACCCACAGCTTGAGCTGAAAGAATTATAGTTGTTTATAGGTGTGGTTTTTCAGGCCTGATGCCTTTATTTTATACCAGAAGCAATTAATATAACCAAATTCACTTTCTTCTGCCATGGATTCATTAATAGTAGAATTTTCCACACACTTAGTAATTTTAAGCTGAGCCATGGTTTTTAAATTGTTCTTGTAGGTTGATTGGTGATGAAGGCAAATACGATGATGAAAAGCTAAGCCACAAACCAAGATGAAACTTGTACAGGAAATAAATAGGCTTTGCTTTTAATGGTTAGAGAATGTCTGCACTTGAAAAATTCATTCTCAACTGCCACCCACACCCCTATTTCTGAAATTCTACTCCTGGTACACAGAACCCATATATATTTTCAGAAGATTATATATTTTAGGACACATGCCTATTTTACATGGTTGAAACTATATGCTGCTTTGAATGAACTGCACTCTCAAACACCCTTGGTGTTTCTCTGCATCTGTACAATTTGAAGAATGATGTAGTGGTAGGAAGCTGTCTTTCACTGAATCATTGAAGAACCCCAGGATTCCTTGGAAGACTGTTCAGAGAATTTATATATCATCTCTCTGGATACCTACTCTCTGAAAACCTACTTGCGTTGGCTCACAAAGTATATAATACAATACAATAATAAAAAACAAACCCAGGCAAGGCATCAAAACATCCTAGAACAATAGTCAGCAGCCTAACTGATCTTCCTAAAATAGTTCTCTTTTTTGAAACAGACAGTAGAACAGTTAAAAAAGATGGATTCTCTTGAGTTAAAATCTATTACCTTATTATACTATGTAGATGTTCAGATGCTCACTAATGTTGGACATGGAAAGATGCCAGCAAAGTTGATTACATCAAAAATCAATTGGGATGGTTGGGCTGGAGAACAAAGCAGAGTATGGGAAGTTTGTAATCTTGAGTCTTTCTGTTTGGCTCTGTCTCCTTTTCTACTTCTCTAGTACCTGTAAAGTGAAAGACGTGATTGCAAAACTGTTTTGGTTCTAGTCTAAGTTTATGTGATCTGGAACCTTCTTTGGGCAATCCAAAGATATATCAGGATTGTATCTTTTTTCCTTTGGTTGGGCCTGTTGCTTAAAGCAAAATGGTAGCATTTGTAGGTTTAGAAATGCTTTGTGATTTTATTTATTTTATTATTTATTTTTTATTTGTCATTTATAGTCCGCCTTTCTCACTGAGACTCAAGGCAGATTACATAGTGTGAGATTAGCGTCAAAGACATTTCCATACAGTGTCAAGGACATTTCCATAGACAATGTCATAGGATAAATAAATACATTTTACAGAGACATAGCAATAGCAAGGATCCGCTACAGAGTTGAAGAATTGCTGAAACAGAACATAATCAATTCTAGGACTGACATTAGACAACATGAAGCGCAGGTAGTATACAGGAGTACAAATACTGTAGCACTTACTTGAATAATCTGTAGAAAAGAGCAAGAGTCCAGTAGCACCTATAAAACCGAATAACCTGATCTCTAAAATCCCCTGTTTTCTGGAACCTTTCAGCAGTGTCTAGGTGGAGCTGCATTATACTGAATCAGACCCAAGATCCATCAAAGTCAATATTGTCTACTCTTAGTGGCAGCAGCTTTCCTGTTTCTTAGGTAGAAGTCTTTCACATTGCCTTATCTTTTAACCTGGAGATGCTGGGAATTGAACATAGGGGTTTCTACATGTCAGGCAGATGCCCTACTACTGAGCCATGGCTCACTCACTGATAATGAGCTCCATCCAGGAAAACTATCTGTTTAGAATTAGTGAAATGAAGCCAAGCTTCTAGTGAACCACAGCCAAGTATATGTGTCAAGCATAATCCCTCCTGTTAGCATTCAGACCCAGCCTTTTTTGGGATGGAGGCTCAAAACAGTGTGGGGCAGGATGGGAGAATTGGCAATGGAACATTATAGCCCAAAATGACATCCAAGCAAGTCTTCACATTCTGGCCAGAATTTTCTGTAGTAATGGCTGTTTGAAAACTTTTTGTTCATCACCAAGTGAGTCAAATCTTCATTATTCCCCCGGCCTGCTGCCCCGTTTGTCTAGTGTATAACCCTTCTTCAGTTGCAGCAGCACAAACTTCTATTTAGCTTCATGCTGAAATAGTCAAGGAGAATTGGGATACAGTGAGTGCATTTCAGATGTGATTTGAGTGCTGAGCCATGTGAAGGCATTTGCAGTAAAAGCTGCTGAATAATTCATAGGTGCTAATATATTCTATAAATTTCAGTGGATGATTCTCTCTACATACTTCCTGGAATGTATTCATTATTTACCAAATTACTTTTATATACTCTTCTTTGTTTGTATCTCATTTGGGAACAAATTGCTGAAATAGTGTACACTTAAAACCTCAACTGTTTAGCAGGATGGATGTGTTTCACAGGACAGTTCATTCTTATTTAGTTGTATTTGCTCAGAAATCTTTCTCTATTTTTTAATTATTATTTTTTTTGCTTTCTCAGAATAAATTCTCAGACTGTGTTCTTTTCTTCAGGATATTGCGCTCAACCTTTCCTATTAGTTCCCCAGGATTTCATTTTAAAAAAACAAATCTAATTTGATTTTTTTCCAGACATTATAAGGCTAAAACAGCCTATCTTTCAGCATATTTATTAACCCGCAGCAGTTGCTAACGAATGCTCAGATGGCAAAGAAATGCATATGAGGCAGAACTGTTGAAAATCTCAAGCGACATGAAGACTTCCTTTTTTCCCTTCAGTACTTATTGCACTGGAGACAGATGGCATATAGGTTTGATAGGCTATCTTTTTCTCTTATACTACGGGTATAAATTTGAATTACCACACTACCTTCAATATTGATACTTTGCATTTACTCCCCAAACAGAAGTACATACTCTCTTTTCTATTGCCTGTGTTAAAAAGTTCTTGGGAATGCTGGAATTGCTATATCGAAATGAGAGGAAATGCCAGTGATTTTGAAAAAGGTGAAGAATGCCTTCTTCGAAATAAACTTGTTCAGACAGCATATTTCAGCAGCCAAACTGCCACCGCTTCTCTTTATGCCTTTTGAGAAATTATAGGGAATCTCTTGCCACTTCCTTCATGTTTATGTAAACCTACTCATAAACTCATTGATCAAATCTTTGCTAGCTTTGGAATTAAGCTTCCTCCTGATAACTAATCTCAACCATATGTTTTGGTCCCATTGCTTCAGGAAAGGTTCAGAAGTGCCTATTTGCATTACCTGAGGCTATTGAAATTCAGACTGCAAGTGATTTGTGCATAATTTAATGCTCTTCCTGTGGTTTTGCTTGTGCTATAATTTCCTTTCAATATACTTTGTCCTAATGTTAATTTTGTATGCATAGCAAACTATAATAAGAATGTCTGCTTTAAAGATCTACCAGCTTTACATCAAGCCACAGAGGCATGGAGCAGTATGGGACGTCTGAAAAAGAAAACTGGTGTTTTTCACAGTCATTATCTTATTGTAAGATTTAAAGAAAATTGAAATATGAATACTTTAAAATTACTAGAATTGGTAACTTTCTCATCCAAATTATTGCTTAGTTTTGAATAGAGCAAATGAAGTTGACGCTTTGAAAGGTCATTGTTGTCATCATCATTATCAGTATATCTAATTCTCAATGAAACCAAATCTGTGGATACTCATATCTGGAGACTGGAGTCATCAACAGACAAGCCAGATCTTTCTAGGAACCTGAAAAATTGCCCCAAGTTTGCAGAAAAATCTGAAAACAGAAAATATGTGGGAAGGATTAAATCCTCCCAGTGATAAAAGGAGAGCCTGTAGCTTTAAGAAATGGATGCCCTCAGTAGCTGTTGCTAAGCAACCATAATATTGGCAGTTGAAGCCTTGGTTTCTGTCAGTAAAAGGCAGAGGGATGGAGCAGGGCCCTTCTGAAGACTTGCAGCAAACCAGCATTGATGTGTCATTTCTTATATTGGTTTATTGTATTGTAATATTGTATCTCCTTGTGTCAAAATGCAAGAAATCATAGCTTCCACAAACATAATCCATGAAGTACTTCTATAACATCCATTTATTACACTGGGGGACCTACCGGGATGTTATAATTAAGAATGTGAGACTAAGATCTGGGAAACCCAGGTTTGAATCCCTTCTCTTTCATGGAAACTTATTTTGTGACCTTGGGCCAGTCACATACTGCCAGTCTAACCTACCTTACAGGGTTGTGATGAAGATAAAATAAAGGTGAGAAGAATAAAGTGAACTGTTTCGAGTCCCCATTGGGGAGAAAGTTATGGTATAAATGAAGTAAGTAAATACACAAAAAAGAGAAGTACAGTTATGTATTTACTCATGCAAACCTAGTGTTTCCTCCGGGTATGCAGTAAAAAAGAGGGGTCATCTTACATATACATACAAATTAGTTATGTCCAGTAATATTTTTTTTGTCTGTATAACATCTTTAGGGCAGTTGTCTTACACTCAGGGTTAGTCTTCCTTTTGAGTAAATATGGTTCGAACAGATTTCCAGTGTTACTTTGTGTAAATGTAACCTTTAATTTCAGGTCCAGCTGTCAATTTCATTATCCATCAACAATTGATTCTCTCTCCAAGTTTAATTTTCTTAACCGATTCTAATAGTTATTAGTTCTCTTTGCAATACTGATTCAGTCAGTGTTTACAAGACTTTAATAAGTATGCTGTAAAAGTTACTTAGTTAATGATTATATTTATAGATAGACATATTCTCATATTAACTGCTATCATACTCTGGGTCTAAGAGTGTGTCATGTATTTCATTCTGAAACTGGCCTTTATACTTCAGTATTCCATATTTTCTATTTGTATCAAGAGCTGAGTTTTCCTTCCAATAGGTCTTTTCTCATGTAATGAACTATCATGTAGAGCAATGGGGAATTGCTCATAATCTGTATTCCTCCAATCATTTTTGGATACTAATGAACAGTACCAGAGAGACATCAGCCATTACAGTACATGGGTCCTGAATAAATCAGTGTATATGGATCATTGACCATCTTTGTTGTAAAACAAATGATCTGTGGTCAGTTAATCATAGAAAGGAATGTCTTCTGCAGCTCTGTTCATAAGCCCTAAATCTCTTTGTAGTTTCACAAACACAACATCTGTTAAAATATGGAGAGATTACACTTGCAAATTACTGTTACAAATGTAGAGCTTGTAGATTGATGAGGTGTAGTATTGTTGTTTCATTTTGAAGTAGCCTTTTTTACTCTCTAGTTGGTGTTTATGCCCCTTCGTCAATCATCTCCAGGATTTAAATGTAGTTAGGTGCCCTGGTTTTGGTATTCAAGAAATACAGTGTTAGTCGGACAGTGAGAAGTAGCCAGGTACTGTCTTTCCAGTTTACTACTATTTATTTAACTCAGCCTTAAGTAGCCTGAGGCAAGATTTCTTTATTGACCTTGGATGCTGATATACCACAAATGGGCTTTGTGACCAGCCAAGTTGAAATTTTATGTTTTGTTGATGTTCGTGTAGCCTTCAGGTACAATTAACCTTCTTGTTAAACATCTTATGGGAATTCATGCTATTGATAATGTGAACCTTGGCTGATTCCCCCCCCCCCCACCCCCCCGGCTTTTTAATCTAAATGGAATGATCTTGGACAACACTGAATTTCCTTTGTTGTCTCTTCTTTTTGAGTCTCCTGAATTCATGTTCATGACCTACTGGTATTTCAAAGGAAGCACTTACAAGTCACCTGTGCGGGTAATTAAATTCATTAACCACATCAATTATCTGCTTAAAAGTTGTTAGTTTAACTTTCCAGAACAAATATTTCTTGAAAAGACATCTTCATGACAGTGGCATGCTCTGCTTCTTTATGTAATATGTGTATTACAAAGGCACAGGAATGGATCCAGCGATCCATCTACAAATATTCCCTGCTTTCCCCTCCCCTCAGCAACCATTTCCAACTCCCAAGAAAGTTGATTCCTGGGATGGGCATTGAATAACAGCTGCATGGGTCATGAATCTGAAGTGGAGAGGAGGAAGGGGGTGAAATAATCCCTTAACAACTTTGCTAGCTCTTACATGGTCCTTGTGCTCGATACAATCCATTATTTCTGATATAGGTAGATTGAATGAGAATGTGTTCACAGAAAGTACAAGAGGTTGGTTAAGTAAGTGGATATAGGAAAGATGTGACTTCCCTTTACACACTGCCACCCGACATAAACCCCTCTATACTGTTTCTGGGCTTCACAAGCAATTCAGGGCAGCCACCGTCTGCCACCTGTTTAGTCTTTGTTTGTCAGGCAGAGAGCCCCAACTCTCTTACATACAGGGTCCTCTCTGCCCTCTTCCCAGAGTCTTCCCCAGACCAGGAAGCCAGTTCCCTGTATTCACCTTCTCCTTACCCAGCTAATGCCCAGGGCTATTGGAGTAGAGAACTCAGTAGTCCTCTTCCTTTTATGCTGCAACCATGGTCATTATATTTATTGGTTGTGACCAGATTAACTTTTGTATGTGTGTGTTGTTTTCCCTGATTTAGTAGACCTTCATTCAATAGGGTTTAAACAGAAAGGGGAAAAAATCTTTATTTACAACTTGAATGTTCCTGGAGTGAATGCAACATTGTGATATATTTTGTTTAATAAATAAACTGTTGATCCCAGACCATTCCTGCTGTGAATGGTTACAAAGTAATATTTTAAAGGTGCCAGCCAGCTAATACAGGCTGCTTGCTTTCCAAGCTAAAAACTTGTCTCTTCAGGTTCTCAACTCTCTGTCTGTCATACACTCATTCACTCATTCACTTTCTCTCTCTCTCTCTCTCTCTCTCTCTCTCTCTCTCTCTCTCTCGCTCTCTCTCGCTCTCTCTCTCTCTCTCTCTCTCTCTCTCTCTCTCTCTCACACACACACACACACACACACACACACACATATACACAGAGCACTCACCTGTCAGTCTCTCCTAACATTCCATCAGCTACCATTGGCTGTTTGTTGGGAGAGATGAAACTGGATCTGTCACACCCTCCCTGCATGTACAACATGCTGGGCTAGATCTTTTCTCCCTGTGCAAATTTTCTTTTAGGGGAATGGGTGGTTAGACGAAAATTTAGATATATCCTCCACATGCAGTCTGAAGCCATGAACTCCTGTCCTCTCATCTTCCTGATTGTGTAGAAGAGGCCATGGGGCAAGATGTAGGGCAGGCAGTATTCTGAGATGATGAGATGCCATATTAGTTGGTTGTTACGTGGGTTTTGAGAATAATTGCCAGCTTTTCAGTTTCCAAACCTGATGCCAAACCGTACCTGCAAAGCTGTGTTGAGCAGTGTATCAGCATCACTCTAGGACTGTTTCCATTTCTGTTTAAAATGCCTGTTCTCACTAACTGTCCCTGTGGATTGCATAAGTACCATGGCAGTCCTGGGTATAAAAACTGAAGATTCTTTAATCTTTACATAACTAATAGAATGAATGCTTTGGAAAGGAGAGGCATGATTTTTTACTTTTGGGGCAAAATTGCTTCTTTCCCATCAGTGAAAGGAGTACTAAAATTCCCAGAGTTACTAGAGGGGATACAACCCTCCTATTGAAAATGAAAAAGGCAGCAGGTCCAAACTAATCAGTGGTGCCCTGAGGCCTTTTCAGTTCCTGTGACAAATTAAAAGAGGTGAGGGGTGAGCTGGGGAGGGGGCCAGAGGGGATTGTAGGAGAATGAGGCAGCAGAGTGTAAAAAGTTTGGGCAAATTAAGCTGCTTGAAAGATCCAATTTGCATGTTGAAGAGGCATGGATGGATCAGAGGGTGAAAGCCAATTAGCAGATCAAAGGTAGAGGAAACAAGCGCCCTAGAATGGTCGTTGATGGAATGGGAAGTTATATGAAGGACACAGATATGGCGGGCTGGGCTCCTCATAGTAGAAATGTTGATTTCTGAATTTTATTTATTTGTTAAAAGGTTTTTTAGCTAGTCTTTCCCTCCATAAAACAGAGAACCTCTCCCTTTCCTCCTGATTTTGCGTCATTGTTGTCTAAACTTGATGCACTGGACAAAAATAAAAGTTGTATTACATTCTTTGAAAAGCTAGAGAAGGAGAATTTACTATACACACTACTGCTAATGGGGAAAAAATTGTTCCTCATGGCTGTCACACAGTGAAACTCAAAAGGATGTGAGAGTTGACATGCCCTTTAAAAGAGGATTAAAAATTGAGTAAATGAACCATGTTGAAAATGAATGAATGAATGAAAGTAGTAAGGACCCTTATAAGTAAGGACCCTTGGGTGCTCCCCAAGATGCAGTGCAGAAGCAACCATGGGTCACACTAGGCTGGTGCACACAGATTTGAGTGTGCACGAAGCCAGTTTGGTGTAGCGGTTAAGAGCGTGGGACTGTAATCTGGAGAGCTGGGTTTGATTCCCCACTCCTCCACTTGAAGCCAGCTGGGTGACCTTGGGCCAGTCACAGCTCTCTGGAGCTCTCTCAGCCCCACCCACCTCACAGGGTGTTTTGCTGTGGGGATAATAATGGCATACTTTGTAAACCACTCTGAGTGGGCATTAAGTTGTCCTGAAGGGCGGTATATAAATCGAATGTGGTTGTTGTTGTTCTTATAGCAAAAATCAGTGTACTGCTAAGTATGAAAAAATACAAACCTCCACAGGTTGGTAAAAGGATAAGGGAACTTGAAAACTGCTGATATCTTAAAGAAAGGGAGGAAATGTTGGAAAGCATTGTTGCCTGTACAGAAACCAAGAAAGGTAACTCTGGCTTCAGAAAGATAATTTAGAAGATAGTACAAATGAGATATCAGAGGATTCGGAAATGTGCATGTGAATTAGGAAAAGGGTAATGATGAGGAGAAATGGTATTAGGGGGAAATATGTAGACTAGAAAAGGACATGGTAGATGTGAGGAACTGTTGGGGCAAGGGAGAGAGACTTTATGAGACTAACAGTGCAATCCTAAGAAGAATCACTCCAATCTGAGCCCATTGAAATCCTTTCCCACAAAACTATTTAATCCACTTTAACATGCCTTCCCTCATTTTTTTATTCTTAGCAGATTAAATCACAATATCCCCTTCCACTTGCCTTTTCTTGTCATAAGTGTTCGATCTGTGTTTGAACTGATTGTGCTATCAGTACACTTGTCACCTGCCTTCCTGGCCAAGTTATCACTCTGTGCCACAGCTAGAGATAGTCGAACAGTTTTGAACAGTGCCAGTAGAAAAAATATTAAAACTTGCACTGCAGTTCTGATAATGTGAAATGCTCAGGCATGTTGAGTCAATGCAGTGGTATGAGGCAGTGCTGCTCAGGCAATAGTTACACCAGCAGATGATGATATGATGGTTTTGTTGATGAAGCGGTCACAGGAGTGTTCTGTGACTCAAAGGTGGAAGGTTTAGATTGGAAATAACTCACTATTATAATATCTTTAAGACATTTCAGCAACTATATTTCATGTTGGGCAGTTACCTATTCCAAATGGTATTGCAACTGGAAGGAAGAACAAACTTGAGAGAACAGCAGTGTTTAAACAGAGATCTCTACATTTCAGGGGGTTGATCCCCAATTTTAAGTTCTGGTCTTACCAAATTTTGCATAAATATTTCACTGCGTTCATGGATATTACTGAAGTGTACTGAGTTAAGACAAGCTCTTACTAAGCAACTCAAGTATATGAATGTTGTATATGAACTATTCATTTTGTTTCCTTAAGTTAACCAGACCCACAATTCTTGCATAAACCTCCCCTTCAAACAATGAAGATATTGATGGTAATGTATTAGAGAACTAAAGTGCTCTGGAAAAGTTTTCTTTATAGAATATACTATATGCTGCTATGATCAATCAAAGACCATTTAGTAATATCAAGTAATATCTTTTTATACCAGAATCACATTGGACCTCTTTGACTAGAGGAAAGTCTATTTCTTTCTCTCTCTTTCTTTGTATAATTGATCTCGTTACTTTCCAGCATGATTAAAATCTCTAAGTGTGGCCACCTCAATTTACAGTTCACATTTCAAGAAGGGGACTCTTACGTCTTGCCAATCCTTGGCATGTTCACTCGTTAAATTATACAAATGCTAATGAAGTGTGAAAATCAGCCAAATAACAACTCTCTGTAATCGCTTAATGTCCCCAGAGCGCTGTGGCTTTTTTATTATTATCTTATGATTTGCAACCTATTCTGAGTCACGTTTCTTTTAGGACATTATTCCAACAGCTGAGGTTAATTAGCATTTTCACTTTTACCCCATCTGAGAGAAGCCCAGGCGAGTCACTCACAGAATACACTCTGAATTTCCCATTCTGAATTAAGTAATCCCCTTGCTTCTCTTTCAGCCTAGAATGATTTTCCGTTATAATGATTAGAGTCTGCCTACTTCAGTTTAGAAATTTTAAAATGTTTGGCATTTTCGTGATTTTTTAAAATTTTGAAATCTACCTTGTCTCTCAATTTCTAAAATTCAAGTTCATACCATCAATCCCAGAAATAGTACGGGGGTGATATTATATTGAATTATAGCATGTTAGCGGGTGCAGCGTAGTATTGAGAGTATCAGACTAGGATCTGAAACAACTGGGTTCAAATCTCTACTCTGCCATGAAGCTCTGGGCCTGTCACAATCTATCAGAGCTGAACTAGACGAGACGAATTACACAAGGTTATGCAAGTGTCTAGAATCATGTCTGTTCCTACCTGTCCATGTCTATTTTACCCTGGGTGAACATGTGTCCCATAGCCCTAGTCCATGCACGTGTCAGGTAACTGGTGTAGTTGCAGTTGCAAGTGTCCATGGTCATAATCATTGAGTCGCCATTGCAGAGAGTTGGTTTTGGCGGCTTCCACTTCCCTCTCCCCTCTTTTTGTCCTTAGAACCAGCTTACACCCAAACCGTTTTGCTTTTAATCTGCCATGTTTTAAATTCTCCCGTTTTCTAGTTGACCCCACTGCCTCTCTACTCCTCCTTCTGGCACCCTCCTTCTGCCTTAACTTCTTCTGCTCTTCTCTCCATGCATTGTCTTCGGTTGGAATAAAGAGGTGGTGGGAAGAAAGATCGTGGCAATACAATTAAGCATCTGATCAAATGTTCAGAAACGTGCCCGATACATGAACCTGAAAAGGATGGGTGTAATTCATTCTCCAGTTCAGCTAGGCAATACAGAGCAAATTGGGTAGAATTTGGCCATTGTTTCCAATGAGAAATGCAATTTGGGGCTTTCCAGGGGTCGGGAGGAATTTTAGGACCAAATTTTACCAAATTTGCTGGTAAAATCTAACTGTTCTCTAAAGACTCCCCAAGTTTCATGAAGATTGGACTTCTGGGGGCCATTTTATGGGCCCCCAAAGAAAGTGCCCCCAGCCACCTCCAATCTCCATTATTCCCTATGGGGAAAAGTAGAGGAGCTCTCTAGGGGGCTGGGGTGGCATTTTGCAAGCAAAATCTACAGAATTTTCACAGGACCTACTCCTAACTGTTGTCTAAAGACCCCTCAAGTTTCAGGGAGATTGAACCTGAGCGAAGCCGTGATCTATGTGTTTCTGCAGTTGTCAATTTCTTGCCGCAATAGAAACAAATGGGGTGACCAGGAGCACTTCTTTAGAGGGCCGTAAAATGGCTCCTCAAGGTCCAAAATCCACAGAATTTGCAGGGGACCTACTCTTAACTGTCTTTTAAGCCCCCCCCCCGAAGATTCAGGGAGATTGGACCCAGGGGAAGCCATGTTTTTCTGCAGTTGCTGTCAGTTTCTCTCCACAATAGGAACAAATGGGGTGGCTGGGGGCACCTTCTTTGGGGGACCGTAACATGGCTCCTCAAGGTCCAATCTCCCTGAAACTTGGGGGATCTTTAGAGGACAGTTAGCAGTAGGTTCCCTGAAAACGTTGTAGACTTATTTTTCAAAATACTACCCCGTATTTTCTCCATAGCCCCATATTTTCTCCATAGGGAATAACAGAGATCAGAAGTGACTGGGGACAAACAGGCAGGAAAGATGGTTGTTGTGGATTTTCCGGGCTATATAGCCATGGTCTTGGCATCGTAGTTCCTGACGTTTCGCCAGCAGCTGTGGCTGGCATCTTCAGAGGTGTAGAACCAAAAGACAGAGATCTCTCAGTGTCACAGTGTGGAAAAGATGTTGGCAGGTCATTTATATCTACTCAGGAGGGTTGGGGTGGGGCTGAGTCATCCTGTAAGAGTTTGGAAGTGTTGTCAAGTATTTTAGTGTCCTGGAATAGGATACTGTGTCCTGTTTGAGTTAGGCTATGTTCAGCCACTGCTGATTTTTCATTGTCTTTCATGTTCTTTTATTCTTGTCTGGATGCTACGCTTTGTGGTCCCGATGTAAACTTGTCCACAGCTGCAGGGTATACGGTATACTCCTGCAGAGGTAAGGGGGTCTCTACTATCTTTCAACTACTTTCCAACTACTTTGTCAGACTGCACAGGGAAGCCATTGAAATTGACAAGCATAAGCACAATTTCAACAGGAAAGAAGAGACTTTAAGAATGAATAGAGCATGGTTTCCAGTCCTGAAAAACACCAGGCTAACAAAACACTCTATACCTGACAATAGCCCTGCAGAGAAGATTAGCACATCAAGCACCAATCCATATGCAAAAGAACCTCCTCAGGATACAGTGAAGCCTCCCTCCATTAGCATTCCACACCCTGGGAAACTCTTACAGGATGACTCAGCCCAACCCCACCCCTCCTGAGTAGATATAAATGACCTGCCAACATCTTTTCCACACTGTGACACTGAGAGATCTCTGTCTTTTGGTGCTACACCTCTGAAGATGCCAGCCACAGCTGCTGGCGAAACGTCATGAATTACAATGCCAAGACCATGGCAATACAGCCCGGAAAACCCACAACAACCATCGTTCTCCGGCCATGAAAGCCTTCAACAATAGGCAGGAAAGAGTTGATTCTTGCTGACAGCTAGAAGCACTGCTGTGGCTCCTGAAGTGTAGATTCCCCACCCCTTGCATAGATGCCCCCCTTACTGGTGGGCTGGGGTGCAAGATCTCAGCAGGTGTGGAACCCCCATTTTTAGCCGCCAGCCCCCCCCCCCAGCAAACCCAGTGGGTGTTTTCTCCTGATACATCCAGTGGAGTAAACATTGGATGTATCAGATCTCCTCAGAAATGCTACAGAGGAAGGTTTGAGCATGCACAAAGAGAAAGTGCATCATGGGATACCATCCCTCATCTGGGAGGGATGGGGAAGAAACCGGTGCCAGTCCAAGCATAGGGACTGAGTGCAGTCTGGCTGTGCTGGTGAGTGTACAGGAAAGCAATGGGGAAACACAAGTGCGTTTGCATGTCATGCACAAGTACTTCTCGTGTAGTTTGGCGCTCAGTATAATCTACTTCACAGAATAGTGGTTCTGAGGAGAGAGTGATAAATGATGTGCAAAATCACTTTGGGTCCCCACGAGGAAGAAAAATGGGATATGGGAATGTTAGGATAATAAACCCTTTAGTCATGAAAAGTAGTAATGTAACTTCTAATTTGACTTGAATTGGACTGTTCTGTGATGTCCTACGCAGGATTGGTAGCTTTGATTCTGTGGGGTTCAACTTTTTTGGAATTCCATAGTTTAATGTGCTTCAAGTTTAAAACAACAACAGTGTTTTAAATACTACTGTCTAGGTTTGGAGAAGAAATACTGCTGAGATCTTCTTTTGGAGTTTATTCGTTCTGTCTTGGAAATGACCCCTTGTAAGTGTATTGACATAAGGTGATACTTGTTGATGGCATCATGAAACATGGCTCTGCAAAGGCTAGTGGAACTTCATTGGCACTGCACAGTAGTACAAGTATGCCTCCTTATTTGATGGTGGCCCTGCATCTTAGCACAATTTCAATTTGCTTTAAAGGTAAAACAAAACACCTCCCCAGCTTGGACTCCTGTGAATGCCCTTTAGTCCTTAAAAGTTAATGCATTGTTCTTTATGAGGAATTGATTTTTGCTTCCTGTGTTTTGGGCTGGATCTATGTGAGATCGTTGTCTCCACATCCTCTCTGCAAAGTGCTACAGCCATTATATTCCTTTTCAGTCCATGGAAAAAAATTGGCATACATGAAAAGGGAGAGCTCCAGGAAGAACCAATACATTTCTCTGCATGCTGTATCAGATGGGAGAGAACTCGGGCTTATTGGCAAAAGTAATTCCTGGGCTCTGAGCCATTTAAACACCTGCCAATCTACTGCCTCAGGCTGCAGTCCTTGGGATCTGGCTCATCTCAGGGCAAGCTGACTAGCAAAGGCATTGCTTGGGGCCTTGTAAGTTATTTACATTCTCTGTGTGTGTGAGCTTGATTTCTCTCTGTGTACACACATCTATTCATTCCTCCCTTGGGTAAATTTGCTCAATGCCTCTATGAATGTGACTGTGGAATGGAGCCCAGTTTTCTTTTGCCACTACCACACAAATACTTAAAATACTGTGTTAATGAAATACATTTAACTAGTTTGTTTCTTTCCCCCCTCTCTGATGGAATATGAAAGGGATTGTGTTCCTAATGGCAGTGATGTGTTTTGAGACACATGCCTTAGAACGTCAAACATTCCTCACAATTTGAATGCTGATTATTCACCTGACAGCACCTGAGGCAACTTCAGCATTCCACAAAATTGCCTGAGGCAAAAGGGGCATGGGAGGGGTTGGCTAGCTAACTGGAAATGACTGCTTTCTGTTCTGTGCCTAATTTACCATCCAAACCAGGGAACAGAATAGAAAAAATACCTGATCCACTTCCATCCGGTGTCTGATGGATTACTGACTAGTAGCAGGGTTTATAAGGCAGAAGGAGTGGCACACACTAAAGAGTCTTGTGGCTGACTTTGTGTAATGAGTTGGTTTTACCCTTTACAAAGGAGGCTAATTACATTCTTGAGTTTACAACTGTACATCTTCCATCCTTACAGTCACCAAATATGACTGTAAGGATGGAAGATGTACAGTTGTAAACTCAGGAATGACACGGCCAAAATCTGAAATCTAGAAAAATCTATGTTTAAAAGAAAATCCAATATAACAGAAATAACATCCATAACTTTAGTGATGAATGCTCTCTGAAATCTTACATGGCTACATTCTGAGATCTTGATGGCCAGTTTGTGGATCTGTATGCAATCACAACAATATCGCTATGCCTTGGAAGCCTTAATATGTGTCAGCCAAACATGAGCGGGGAAACACATTGAAAAGATAAAAGATGAGAGAGAAGGAAGGAAGCAGAGAAGGGAATTGAAGAAGAAGCTGAAGGGAAAGAGAATAGAAAAGAGTATTTTATTTATTATTTCTTTATTTTCTTGTCTTATACTCCACTTTTCTCCCCAAATGTGACCCCGAAGTGGCTCACAACACTTTCCCCTTCTCCACTTCAGCTGCACAACAACCATATGAGATAGGTGATTCTAGGGCTTTTTTTCTGGGAAAAGAGGTGGTGGAACTCAGTAGGTTGCCCTCAGAGAAAATGGTCACATGGCTGGTGGCCCCGCCCCCTGATCTCCAGACAGAGGGGAGTTTTGATTGACCTCCGCGCCACTTGGCAGCGTGGAGGGCAATCTAAACTCCCCTCTGTCTGGAGATCAGGGGATGGGGCCACCAGCCATGTGACCATTTTCAAGAGGTTCCGGAACTCCGTTCCCCCACGTTCCCCCTGAAAAAAAGCCCTGGGTGATGCTGAGAGTATGTGGTTGGTGTAAGTTTACTCAGCAGACTTCTATGGCAAAGTAGGGATTCAGACCTGGGTCTCACAGATCCTAGTCTGACACCTAGAGGAGAAAAGGGGAGAGGCTTATGGGGGTGAGAGGAGGCAAAGGTGAAAACTATGGAAAGCAGATAAAAGTTAGTTGGAAAAGAAAGTAAAAAGGAAAGGGGAGAGACTGTTGGGGCTGCTGGGGGATGGAAAGAGGAAATAGTGTAGGGAAGAGCATCCAGTAGGAAAATGAGATAAATCCTCACCACCACAGGAGCCTGCTTGTATATTATGATAGAAGAGAGTGCCAACAGGTCATAGCTGATGTATGGAACCCTTGATGGGGGTTTTAAAGCAAAAGACTAACAGGTGGTTTGCCATTGTCTGCCTCTGCAACCCTGGTCTTCGTTGGAGGTCTCCTATCCAATTACTAACAAAGGCCCACCCTCCTTAGCTTCCCAGATGTGATGAGATCGGGCTGCATGAGTTATCCAGGTCAGGGCACTTGTATATTATAGTATATAGTTAATTCAATGGATCTTACCCCCCCCCCCAAGCACACATGTGATTGCTTTTTTATAGAGCAATCTTAAGCATGGTTGCTAAAAAAATGCTCAGTGAATTTATTGTCAAGTCTGTTTAGGATGGTTGCTTTAATACTGTAATTTTTGAATTATTAAGTGCCGTATGATTGATTTTTTTTTAAAAAAAAATGCTATCTCAACTAATTGGAAAATATCACTTGCACTTAATCTTCAGGGTGAACACCAAGAGAAATCATTTCTGAAAAAGGCAATTTTAAATTGAATGTAAATTTGCCTCTTTGGGAATGGGGATTCAGTTGCTGCAGGGAGATCTTCAGTGTATATATTGGTTGTATGTTTGGTTCCATTGTTTGTTTGGATTTTTTGGATGGTACGTGAATCTATCATTCTGTAACTGTTCAGATTAACTGACCTTGAATCCAAATTAATGCTTTCTGCAACAGAGACACCATTTTAAAAAAAAAGGATACATTTGTTTATTTTGTAATATGCAGTTTTGTGACCATGCTCAAAAAGAAGTATTGTAGAATAGTTCTTTAACTTGATCTTGTGAAAATCCTCTGTAGCTTTCCCACCTGACATGATACATTCCTAACTCCATAGCTATACTATGTAAAGTAGCAGTATGTTAACTGACAGGTTTTTGTGCAGTCGTTGGTCACCATTGTAAGATCTTGTCATTACAATTCATAGTAGCCTCTGGTTATTTCAGCCTTCCAGCAGGGATCACAGAGTGTAACGGGCTATCTTTTGCCCGGTCACATGCGGTCCAGATGTCTCACATCCTTTTTAGCTTGTCTTTTACTTGTAAAGTAAGAACAGAGGAAATTGCCTTCTGGCTCAGTGAAGTAAATCTGTTGTCTCTCCCCTCCCCCCATATTTTTTTTTAATAAGCAGTATTCACAAAAAGCAAACTGAATTGCTAACTTAAAAAAAAAAGTCTGGAATTTCTAGGAAGAACTTGTATTACAATGAGCTATAATTTCTCGAAAATTAGTGTGATGGAGCAGTAGCCACATTTTAACTTGTTGGGACTTGGTGATTTTAATTGAATCGAATCTGTGAAGCAGCCCTCAGTGTTCCAAAAAGCCATTCCTGAAGGTCAGGAGACTATTTGGCACCTGAACTGGAAAAGGAGGGTTGGCAAAAACTACCCTCTCTTGTTCAGTCTCTTCATCTCTTAATGCAAGAGCTCATGCAAGACATTTGTTAGTTTCTGTTAGTTCTCTTTTCCCATTACAGCTACCAATGCTACTGGGTACATGGAGGAGCATTGGGTTCCTCAAACCTCAGGAAAACTTTTCAGAGTCAGAGGGGGGAATCAGCAAAGAACCTGTCCTCCAGTTCTGCTCCATTTTGATTCTTTGAATCCAAGGCATTGCACATCTGAAAGCATTTATTCTCATTGCTACAATATAACAACAACAACATTCATTTTATATACCGCCCTTCAGGACAACTGAATGCCCACTCAGAGTGGTTTACAAAATGTAAACCGCTGTTTAGTCTGAATGTTTTCAGTCTAAACTAAATGTTTAGTCTAAATGTTTAGTCTGAATGTCTTCAGACTAAACTAAATCCCCCTTAGCCTCTGAAGATGGTTCAGACAATCTTCCACAGTCAGTGCCTCCCTGTTATCCATGAAAATAGGATATGCTTTTACATTTGCTGTCATTTCAGATATTTATTTACAAATACATTACATGCAAAATATTTGTAAATATCCACAAAAGACCTCTTATCTGCTATATTTCAGATGGTAACTATCTAGGCGTGGGAGCCAGAACTGGCTGTAGTACCCTGCTGGGTGTAGAATGGGAAGAAGGCCCTCAGTGAGATTCTTCTCAGGAACTATTTCATGCTTGTGTGTGTAGTAGGTGTAATGTTGTATAGCAGTGGTTCCAAACTAGGGGTATGCACCCAAGAAAGATTCACGTTTCTTGCTTCGGGTTTACCTGAAGTGGGAAAACAATCTGACTAACCCGAATCCCTAATCTGCTTTGGGTTTCAGGTATTTAAACCACTTCATTATGCTCGGTTAAGATTCGGAGGACACCGAAGATCAAAGCAGCACTTTTCTTGCTGTGCAAACCGCAAGAAAAGTGCTGCTTTGAGCTTCCCCCACTGCCTTCTTTCACCCAATGGGAGAGGGGAGGAGGGAACCCCCTCCTCCCCTCTCCCATAGGGTGAAAGAAGGCAGTGGGAACCTTTGAAAGTGGTACTTTTCTTGCTGTGCAAATGGTGTTTCGGCCCTAAGGCAGTGGTCAATTATAAACAATTGGGGGATAATTAAGAGCTTGTTATGGAACAATTATCTAATTTGGTACATTTTTTCTATAGAGTACAACAATAAATGAAGAGCATTGTGTGAATGCAGTCCTGGGTCTACTGCAATAATTGTATTTTAGCACACAATACTAGAGGTAAATTTTGATTTAGTATTTTACCTAAAATCATTCTAGCACTTAATAATAGACTATATTATATTAAGGCATTTTCTCCTCCCCCCTTCTTCTTTTGTTACAGCTCTAGATAAAACACCGGGAGCATTTCATGATTGGTTTCTATATGTGTGGGCGTGTTTGATTATAAATTGTTTACAGTTGACCACTGACTACATATACATGTAGCCTGCCATTCAGGCCTTATGTTTTAAACTTGTTTTTAATCTACATTTGTGCACATTTATAATAAATATTTTCTAATATATTTTTAGGTTGTTACTTTACCCCTCTATTTTGTTCCCCTGCTTGTTTGGGTTGAGTTTGTGGGGACTTTCCCCCACACCTCCTTTTTCTTCCTTGTTGTTACATTATTATATTACCAGTAATCATTGCTATTCCCAATTCCCAATGTAATTCTTTACCAGCTTACAAAACCCATTATTATTTTGGTAAATAACATTTTGGCTGGGAGATCTTTTTGGGTGTATCTTGGTAAGCTGATAAGATGTTATATAAATGGGGCAATTTTTTATTAGAAGGATATATGACTGTAGATCTTTTTATGCTGATAAAATCACTGACATTCCAACTCACTTTACTTGGAAATAAGTCCTGTTTACTTCTATAGATGTGTTCTTGGGATTGCAGCATAAGCCTTTAGTTTATCCAAGACTCAAATGCTATGTAAGGAAGCTTTCTCAGTGACTTCCCACTACAGTTCTTTGTTTGCAGAATGTATCCTCCCTTTAGCTCAAGGCCAGGAATGATTAGGGAATAAGCTTTATGATGTTCTATATGCTAAAGATTCCTGTCATTAGTTGTCATTGGCCAGTGCTTTATTGGAACAAA
The DNA here is from genome assembly GCF_028583425.1 of Eublepharis macularius. NCBI lineage: Eukaryota > Metazoa > Chordata > Lepidosauria > Squamata > Eublepharidae > Eublepharis > Eublepharis macularius. The sequence continues at coordinate 65,087,561 of NC_072793.1, forward strand.
TTATACTCTTTGGAAAGACAGAGAAAATACTTGTCTACTTTTTTTCTGTGACATGGCCTTAACCCTTGGGAAATTATATTTTATAGTCTATGCGCAATGTACAGCAAAAAGAGAATCTTTTTATGCAAAGTGTGTAATACTTTCAGTGGGAGCTCTGGAAAAGCTTCCATTTGGGTTGAGCTAATTATGACTTGCAACCTGTGCTATAAATTAAGGCTTAAGATGGGCTTATGACCAGTCAAGATCTGTAATGTTTACAAGCCATAAGGTCATGGTAGAAAACAGCAAGGAACAGCCATTTAATAGGCCTATCTATCAAAATTATTAATTAAATTTTATCTCCTCTCCTACATGCTCGAGTGCCACCAGTATGAATCTTCAGACCTGATGAAACCATGCACAGTAATAATTGGGTGCTTATCCAGGCCAAGAAGTCTCTTAATACAATCCTTTGTTTGACAGCTATCATAATGCACTGATAGAAGATGTCAAGGTTTCTGCAGATGCCAATAGAATAACTCACTGTGCATCAGATCCTCAGGTTTTATATGTTAGGATAAAGAAGGGAGATAAAAATCATTACATTTAACCGTAATTAGTTTCAGGGGGGAAAACTCACAGTGAGAACATGAGGCATAGCATACAATACGTACGATGGAAAAAAAAGAAGCCCCAACTACTTTTGTATAGAATCAGTATACCTGAAGGGATTGCTGTTTCTTTGGCAAAGGGGTCTGATGTGTTTTTAAGTATTCACTTTCTTCCCTGGCCCAATGTAATATAACTGGCTAGTAGTGCTGACAGCTACATTTGTCAACCTTTCCTGAAAGCAGATATCTCATTGGCTTACTCATGACCACTGAATCAGCAAGAACCTTAAGAGTTTGATCCATCTTTTTTGTAAAGCATCCTGTTTGCTTCTTTGGCTTCCAGGTCAAACTCTAATTCAGTTTATATTCTGATAAACCCCAAAGTTCACTTGTCAAGCTAATAGAAATATTAAATCTGTGTTTTGTTAGTCAAAAATAGCAGTCACAAACCTTCACTGATCAGAGATCTTGTATGCCAGAACCACAGTATTTTTTGTCATTGAAGCAGTATTGTCAACTGGATGATGCAGGCCTGTAGAATCTGTGATTAATCAAGCTAAACAAAGCTAATCAGCAGTGCGTGGTAACCCTCCAGGAACTCTGTAAATGTTCTGTTTTTATTTTCTGCCTAAGACTGCACAAACAGTTAAGACTGTAAAGAACTTGGCAGATCATGATTCATTTCCAGTAGGAAACATTTGGTTTGGTGGATCATACGTTGGACTGATACGTTAAGACATGGGCACATTCCCACTTTAGCCATAGATCAACTCAAAAACTTTACCCAGTTTCCTTGAATTCACATTGTTTATATACAGTTGATACATTGGGGCAAATGATAAATTCTATATGGACTTGTGCACCACCATATTTTTTTTTTTTACATTGCTTCAGCTACCTTAAAATGTGGGCAGAAATTTGAAGAAACTAGTTCCACAAGCCCAAAGAAGCTTCAGCTCCACGTTCTATGTGGCAAACCACTGTTCAAGTTAGGATGGAATGTCCTTTGAGATATAGCATGGAGATCAGCTGATAAAGACCCCCCCCCAAACATTCCATTAGATTAGTAGAAGTAGAAAAGTTTATTGTATTCAGCCATAGGCCATTACAAGTCACAAACAACAAACAAAACAGAAAACCGTTAGATTAGTACATTCTCCCTCTGAGGCGGAGGACATCTTGGGTGATTCCCACCGTCCAATCGGGGAGGCAGGAAGTTATTAATCTTGCTTCCTCTTCCTCTAGTAGGTGGGGCCACCCTCAGATCTCCAGTTCTTTTCCTGCCTCAGGGGAGAGCAGTAGTATCTAGGCTAGCTTAGCTACCCTGTTTATCTATTGCCTTTACTTAGTCTCTTGTCTTTTGCTATACCTTTTCTCTTTAAGTCTTCCCTTCTACCCTATCCTCCTCTAACCTTTTAACCCTCTCACTGTCCCTTCAAGAGGAGTCCTGGTCTCCTCAGAAGAAAAGAATGTCCACAAGGGAGTCGTCAGACTCTGAAGAGTCCTTTATGGACAAAGTGGACAACAGCAACCTAGGAGCCATTCTGCCGACGGCGGGAGAAGGCTCAGCAGGACCAGACGCGCCGCGGAGGCTCGATCGGTCCCCAGAAGAAGGCACTTCCAGACAGGGAGGCCAGCCTTCAAAGAAGCGCCCCCGTCTGCCGAGCAAGACGTCAGAGGGGGCTGCAAGAAGAGCCAGGTCAACCGGAGGCGGCAGCAAAAGACGCGGCTCAGTTTCGGCGGGAAAAGCGGCCAGACGCGATTTCCCGCCAAAAAGCGGCTCCGTGCTTGCCAACCTCCCGGCGGGAGAAGTTGAGCAAAATAACGATTCCAGCCTACAGAACTGCTCCGGAGCCACTGCAGGAGAGCAAGTAAGTGAAGATTCAGAGTCTATTTCCCCCCAGATCCTGGCAGCCATCAGGGCAACCCTTAGAGAAGAACTATGGTCGCTCAGCCAGGGGCAGGCCTCGGGCCCTTCTTCCCCAGCAGCCACCCCGTTGCATCCCACTTGCCAAGACCCTACACCTCAGAGAGCTTCCTGGCCCACCAAGGCGGCCAGAAAGCAATCTTTCTGTCAGACCTCCACCAGCACCTCTCCATGGCTGGATGAGGATGGCCCTGCAAGTGAGGTATCGGAAGAAGGAGCGTTCCTGTCGGAGGAAGAACGTGAGTTTGACACCAACCTTCCCCAACAGTCTAACAGGCTTTTCCTGTTTGAGGACTATAGTTACCTACTAGCTAAAACTCTTTCTGCCCTCGACCTAAAGGGGGCAACAGAGGGGGAAGAGGAGGAGGAAGGGGCCTCCAAGGCTACCGACCGTAAGTCCAGACCTAAGGGAAATAAGGAATTTTTTCCTAGATCAGATGCCAAATCCGAGGTCTTCCCTTTCCCAGATTATTTTGAGCGTCAGCTCCGGGCAGAGTGGGCTACACCAGCAGCCTCAAAGCAAATGCCTAGCCTCATAAAGAAATTATATGTGCTACCTAACTTTGTGGACGAGTTCTTACAGGTCCCCATTATTGACGCTCCGGTGGCGGCTCTACAATCCCAGGGTCTCCTATCCGAGGACGGCCAAGGCACCATCCGAGACGGCCTCGACAAGAAAGGAGAAGCCGTCCTGAAGAGGGCCCATGAAGCTACAGCAATGGCCATTAAGGCCTCAGCCATTGCCTCAATGGTATCCAGAGCTTCAGTGGTGTGGATCAGAAGGCTGATCCAACTTCTACCTGTCAACGACAAACGTTTGCTGGACGGGGCCGACAGAGTCCTCAAGGCGTGCACCTTCGTGGCTGACGCAACTCTAGACAGCCTTTCTCTCTCTTCCAGGGCCATAGCATCATCTACAGTGGCCAGACGCCTGTTATGGCTGAGAGCATGGCAGGCCGACGTCCAGGCTAAGCTGATAGTCGCATCTTACCCCTTTCAGGGAACCAAGCTGTTCGGAGACCAGCTTGACAAGATCCTGGTGGAGACCAGGGATAAAAAGAAAGCACTTCCCAAGTCCCTAAAATATGCCCCAAGGAAGACATATTTCAACCAGCCTTTTCGCTCTCATCACACTCTGCCGAGAAGCAGACAAGACTACAAGCGACCATGGAACCCACCCAGGAATCAGGCCAGACGTTCCAACTTCACTCCACGTTTCAATCGTCCCCAAGGCTCTCGTGGGAACAGGCATGAGTCAGAGGACAAAGGGCAGAAGCCCTGACTGTCAAAGATCCTCAGTAGGGGGCAGGCTCCTCCTATTTCGTCAGGCCTGGATGGAATCAGAGGCAGACGCTTGGGCCTTAGAAATCGTCTCCTATGGTTACTCCATAGAATTCGCCTCCTTTCCACCAGAGCGTTTCGTTCCTTCTCCCACGAAGAGGGACCCGCACAAGAGGGCCATAACCCTACAGGCTGTGCGTCATCTCTTACAGATAAGGGCCATCGAGCCGGTGCCACCACTCGAGAGGGGTCGCGGCGTCTATTCGGTATTCTTCACCGTGCCCAAGCGAAACGGAGACTGGCGGGCCATTCTCGATCTCAAATATGTCAACAGTCATATTCAACTGCGTCATTTCAGGATGGAGACTCTCAGGTCGATTGCCGAAGCCCTTCGCAAGGGAGAGTTCCTGACGTCTATAGATTTGACAGAGGCATATCTTCACGTTCCAATCTCCACATCACACAGAAAGTTTCTCAGGTTCTACATCCAGAAGGAGCACTTCCAATTCCGGGCACTCCCTTTCGGTCTGGCTACGGCACCCCGGGTCTTCACGAAGCTCCTGGTGGTTCCGATAGTCAAGCTGCGAGAGAGAGGCATTCACGTGCATCCATACCTCGACGATATCCTGCTGAGATCCGCCTCCAGACAGGATGCAATCAGGGACACGGAGTACACCCTACGCTTTCTCGAGAGCCACGGGTTCCTAATAAACCGCGAAAAGTGCTCCCTGCTCCCATCCCAACGGCTGGAGCACCTAGGCATGACCATAGACACCATCAAGGGCAGCTTCTTTCTCCCAGAAACCAAGAGGTCCAAGACCAAACAGCTGGCACAGCGGGTGATCACCCAACATGCATCCCCACTGATGGAGCTATCCAAGCTGATGGGACTCCTAGTGTCCAACTCAGAAGCCATATACTGGGGAAAGTTCCATGCCAAGCCGCTCCAGATATTCCTGCGTCCCTTCCAGTGGCAGATCGGCCGGAAGGAGAACTTCAAGGTTCCTGTTCCCTTAGAGGTCAGAAACAGCCTGAGATGGTGGACCAGAGACCACAACCTCAGTCAGGGCAAGAGCTTCCTGTCACATCAGCGCACTCAAATATTCACAGATGCCAGCCTCAAGGGATGGGGGGCATCCTTGGACAGCATACCCGCCCAAGGGGTTTGGTCGACACCGGAAAAGGACCTTCCGATCAACGTCCTGGAAATGCGCGCAGTCTACCTGGCCTTAGTACACTTCAGGGACAAGATTGCCCAGTCCCACATCCTGATACGGACAGACAACGTAGCGACCAAAACGTACCTGAACAAACAAGGGGGAACCAGATCGTCGCGCCTCCAGAAGGAGGCAATCAGGATCATGAAGTGGGCGGAACGCAACCTGGCATCCCTTCAAGCGGAGCACATCAGGGGCGTGCAGAACGTTCATGCCGACTGGTTGAGCAGGGAAGATCTACATCCAGGGGAGTGGTCCCTCAAGAAGGAAGTCTTCGGGATCTTAGTGGAGCATTTCGGCTATCCAGACGTGGATCTCTTCGCGACGTCGCTGAACAGACAAGTCCAGAGGTTCTCCAGGTACTTCCACCCCTCGGCGGAAGATATAGACGCCCTCACAGCCCCCTGGCCGGATGCCCTCCTGTACGCCTTCCCTCCTCTGCCGCTGCTCCCCCGACTGCTTCGGAGAATCACGGACTTGGGTGCCACAGTCATAGTGGTGGCACCCTGGTGGCCAAGGAGACCGTGGTTCTCAGCCCTTCAACAGCTATCGACCGATCCGCCCTTGCACCTGCCAGTAGTACCAGACCTGTTACAGCAGGGCCCGATATGGCACCCTCATCCAGAGTGGTGGGCCCTAACCGGATGGAAGCTGAACGGAGCTGCTTCCTAGGCCTGGGCCTCCCACATCAGGTAGTTGACACACTGATGGCTTCTAGAAAGAAATCCACCTCACGAATCTACAACTACACGTGGAAGGCTTTCCACAGATGGTGTCGGCGCAAGAATAAGCAAGGAGCGGAGTTATCATTGCACTCTGTGCTAGGATTCCTCCAAGATGGCCTCGACAGCGGCTTGAGCGCAGCAACGCTGAGGAGACAGGTCGCGGCCATCGGTTCTATATGGATGGACGAGAAGGGCGCTCCTCTATCCTCTCTCCCATTAATTCGAAGATTTCTCAGAGGAGCCACACTGCTGAAACCCCCAGTGGTTCACCGTTTTCCCACATGGAGGCTTAACGTGGTCCTCTCGGCACTGACCAAGCCTCCTTTTGAACCCCTCCGAGACATCCCTATCAGATGGCTGAAACTCAAAGTGATATTTCTAGTGGCAATTACATCTGCTCGCAGAATATCGGAGCTGGGTGCTCTATCTGTTCGCCCCGATCTGTGCATCTTCCACAGAGATAAAGTAGTACTGCGCACGGATCCGACTTTCCTTCCTAAAGCGTATTCCATCTTCCACCGATCCCAGGAGATCAGTCTGCCATCCTTCGCTCCTAACCCTCGTCACCCAAAGGAACAGGAATGGCATACCTTAGACGTCCGAAGAGTACTCAAAGCGTATCTGGTCCGAACAGAGGACTTCAGGCAAACGGACTCGCTGTTCATCAATGTCTCCCGTCCCAGGAAGGGACAGCGCATGTCTCCCGCAGCGATAGCCTACAGCATCAAGTCATGCATAAAGGAATCCTACAAGGCCCTCGGTCTCGTCGCACCACAGGGCATCACGGCACATTCCACGAGGAGTGCGGCTACCAATGCAGCCCTGAGAAAGCACGCATCGGTGGAAGAAATCTGCAAGGCCGCCGCATGGTCCTCTCTATCTTCCTTCATCCGACACTATCGCTTACACTCAAGCGCTTCGGCTGACGCAGCGTTTGGGCGGAGAGTGCTTCAACATGTGCTACCAGACGAAGAGGCATTCCCACCCGATGCCTAAAGTACTGCTTTGGGAGCACCCAAGATGTCCTCCGCCTCAGAGGGAGAACGGCCCCTTGGTTACTCACCGTGAAGGGTCCTTCTCCTCTGAGGACAGGAGGACATCTTGCCCTCCCATTGCTCTTCGTCCCACGCTGCCAGCCATGTTCATTCTAATCCTTTTCTACTCATGTAGTATTGCTTCCACACCCCCGCCTTACCTGTTGCGAGATGTGTGTTTTGTCTACCTACGTATGCTGTTCTCTACGTATGTTTACACGTTGCATGCTAATTTCCTGTTTTGAGTTCTATTTCCCTAGTTTATTATACCTTTTACATAAGAGAGGTACTGATACTGCTGAGGGGAGTCACCCGAACTGGAGATCTGAGGGTGGCCCCACCTACTAGAGGAAGAGGAAGCAAGATTAATAACTTCCTGCCTCCCCGATTGGACGGTGGGAATCACCCAAGATGTCCTCCTGTCCTCAGAGGAGAAGGACCCTTCACGGTGAGTAACCAAGGGGCCGTTCTACTTGCATGAACCCACGTAACTGACATTATGGATCATGGCCAGGAAATGAACACTTCTATACCTTATGTTTTGCAACCAGGTATAAACTTTTGAATTTGCTTTTGTTTGGTTGGCCTTGTTTCTTTCCAAAGCAGTGATACTCAGTGACTCAGGAGCAACATGTGGCTCTTTGGCATGCCACCTTTGGCTCTTTTGAGCACCATTTTCCCAATCTGGCAATGTATTTTTTTTAAAAAAATTGTGTTTATTTGTGCAAAAAAAAACTGAAGAAAGGAAAAAAAGCAGTGCTGTTAAATCTATTCATAAGCTTCTCTAACAGGTCTCCAAGTGTAAGTCTATATGCAACACGTTCAAATGTTGATCAATTTATAACATCCACAATCCAATGAGTTCCGGAGTTCTGGATCAGATTCAAGGTTTAGGTAAAGCCCTGAGCATACTGGGTTCAGCATATCTGCAGGACCACCTGTCCCCATACGTGCCCTGGAAGATGCTTCAATAGCTGACAAACTGTTGCTGGTGGTCCCTGGCATTGACTAGAACCACGGCTTTCTCTGTCCTGTCACCAGCCTGGTGGAACTGTCTATTGAGACCCAGGCCCAGCGTAATTTATCATCTTTTCTCCAGACCTTCAAGACAGATGTTCTGCCAGGCATATGGCTGAGACTGGGGCAGAATCGAGCCTTCTGGCCAGACTCCTGGTGGGGGGGCAGGGTAATGTAACCCCTTGCTCAGGTTCCCATTGATTGGTTCATCGGTTCATCTGGTCTCCACCACCACCCCGTGGGGTGTGTGGGTTGGAGTTAAGAAAGTATAGCTGCTATTGAACTGAATTGTCAGTATTTATGATTTTACTGTTGGTTTTAACTATCATTGTTATCCACCCTGAGCCCATTCGTGGGGAGAGCAGAATATAAACTCAATCAATCAATCAATCAATCAATCAGTGTATATGAGCATTGTCCCAGCTAGAGAACTCCTTTCAATAACCAGACAGATATTTCAACAAAAGGAGATTTTTTTTATTGAGAGTAACAAGGATCAACAGCACACAACACACACACAACACATGTTCAGCACTAACTAGGAAAGAGAGTAAAGGTCAGGTGATATTTAGCATCCAGACATCTGGGAGAGAGGAGGATTGTTGAGGTGCTTCAAGGCGGAAGGGCTTGAACAGTGGTTCAAGGGTGGATACGGGATCCAAAGCATGCACACAGTTCAGGGCAGAGGGGTGGCCTAATTTATACCATGGATCCTACCCAGAGGCAAGATTGCATCTTCTACCCCAAAACAAATGCTTGAGAAGTTGTTCCTGGGTTGTAACAAAGGACTGAGAAGTTGTCTCTGGGGCGAGAAAAAGCTGTAGAACTGTCTCCAAAATGGAACAATAAGCTGGTAAAGAGTCTCCAGGGTATGTCAAAGAACTGGGAAGGTTTGATTAAGTCTTCCAGGATAGAACTAAAGTTATCAATTATGATTGATGACCCACGAGGTAGAGTGGTGAAGCTGTTAACTCTCTGGATCACCTAAGAATAGGAAAGTGGTTAAGGGAAGATCAATGGGGTGGGTTGTGCTGATTAATTCAGGAACTCCAGGAAGGCCCTATTGTATTAGGATGCTTAGCATGCCTCCAGGGCATGGGAGGGGGTGAGCTGGACTCGCTTGTCATCCCCATGTTTGCACGTTCCATCTCCCGGGTGGGATCTGGCTTGCCTGCTTTGGTAGCAGCTTCCATATTTTTCTGCCTGTCTGAACAGTGGTCTTAGTGCTTGAAGCACACTCAGAGAAGGGGTTTATGGCATAATCATAATCATGATCCTTCTAATATGGTGAGGGCAGGTCTGACCACTAACATCAAAAAGTGGGCTTTAGTCATTCCAGTGCTTTAGTAAATCTTTTAGTGACTTAAGGACACGAAGAGTCCATTTCTGTTGACCATCGGCTAGGTTCCAAATAGTACATAAAAGTACATAAACATCCTCAAAATAAGTGAGTATTCTAATACAAAATTAATATGAGTAATGACTTCCTCCCCAAAGGACTGAATAACTGGACATGTCCAAACCATAGGTTTAAGAGATGCATCTTGTAAGTTACAACACCAAGAATTGGATACTATACTTAATGCGTTACTAAAAAGTATACCCTAAACATATTTTTTGCTGAGTAAGTTGCAGCTTAAGTTCCATAGAAGCAACAGGTATAAGGCTTAAAGCCATGTCCCATTGTTTTGACAGAATTAGACTGTTCTGAGCACCATTTTCCCAATGTGGCACTTACCCCATGTTCCAGGAAAGCAAGCAAGACAGGGCATGCAGTTAGCAGCTGGTTTGCACCTTGAAACAGCTGCTGCCAGAGAGACTGGAGGATGGGTCACCTGCAAGGTTTCTTGAGCTGCAGGTCTTGTGCCAGCTTGCCCTCCTCTAGGTGCCTTGGCAATCTCACTATCTTGCCTGACCTGCTGTGCTTCATTTGGAGGAGGGAGCAGGAAGGCAGCAGAGGAATCATTCCATACACACACGAGTGTTGGCTAAGGTTTAACCATGGTGGGGAGAAACAGCCTACATGTGCAGAGGTATTCTGGTAGTTTAAAAGGTTATATTCATAGCTGTATATTTAATATTCATAGCTTTATATATATAGTATGTGCAGGTTTGGTGGGGAAGTCTTTTAGTTCGATGGTAATTGTGAATGTGGCTCTCTATAAGTAACAGAGGAAGTTCTACTGTTTTAAAGTCTCAGTTCCCCATGCACTAAATACAGGTCCTTCTTCAAAGAAGTATTGTGAATAACATCATATAAAGCATTTGCAAGTTTAAATGCTGTATAAATAAGTTACAGGAATAAAACAGCAAGAAGGTTGGCCATTCCTTTCAAATCAGACACTGTAAGTAATGAGATGAGAACAGCTTCTCCTTGAAATGGCGAGGCTTTGCGTAGCTCCTTCATAATTCATGTCCAAGTACTGTCCCTAGGAATGAGTACATAGATGGGAACTGCGAGAAACAAGTCATTTCCTAGGCCACATAGGAAGCTAGTACGAATGCAGGTGATGCCCTCTGGCATTTGCAAACTCTCACATTCTAGATGAGCAGATACGTTGCATAAGTGAGTACTTAGAAGAACAGTTGATCACAACAAGGAACCCTTATCAATTGTACATAAATCACAATAAATCAATGCTAGTACCAATAATGTATAAACTGTAATAATTCTTTCTCACTCTTCTAACAGTCTTGTGAGGAACCGCCTCTCATTTGGTTTGTTTACTTAGAAGAACAGGCATGAGATCTGTGTTTAGTCAAACAGGTGTACCAAAGTCCTATTTAAGAGGTTTCTGACCCACTGAACCAATTTACTTAATTCACTTGTGTTTTGTCATTGTTTAAAAACAAGAGGCAAGTTTCAGAAAACGTCTTCTCCAACCCCAAAGAGGATGGGCAGTGTATCGGAGGGGCTGTGGCTTAGTGGCAGAGCATCTGCTTGACATGCAGAAGGTCCCAGGTTCAGTCCCTGGCCTCTCCAGTTAAAGGATCTGGCAGTAGGTGATGTGAAAGACTGAGACCCTGGAGAGCTGCTGCCAGTCTGAGTGGACAATAGTGATTGTGATGGACTAATGGTCTGAATCAGTATACGGCAGCTTCATGTGTGTATCCTATTAGGATTGGCCTTAGTTGTCCCTGGAGTGGGGACCAGCTCATGGGTGGGGGGAGAAGAGGGCCACCTAGACACATTGTACTGGGGAGAATCAGGCCATAACTTTACTAATTACAGGTTCCTAAGGTCTTGATGCAGCACAGGCTGGGGCCTTTGGATGCACCTGACAGCCCAGCTGCTGAGAGAGAAACTGTCACCCCTTGGCTGATGGGTTAACCAAGGAAAGAGGGCTGGTTTTCGTGCCAGAAGCCACTGCTTCTGTCCATCACCTTCCTTCTGGGTGTATGGTCAGCATTCATTAATTTAATTTATTATATTTTTAACTATCTTTCCTTATGGTTTAAGGCTGCTTTCAATAGTAGATTACAAACATTTACAGTTAAAGCCAAAATAAAACAACAGTCCCCAAATCCCTCTTTCCCTCCCCCCTTAAAAGATGCCTGTCATTTAAACCCCCACAAAAGCCCTGGCAAAGAGACAGGCCTTGCAGTGCCTTCTGAAGATCTCCAAGGTGGGAATTTTCCTCACCAGCTCAGGGAGCCCATTCCACAGAGCAGGGGCTGGCAGAGGGCTCTCAAGTGTCCAGCCCACCTGCAACCCCTTCCTTTAAACGTGAACTGCAGACCAAATTGGTGCTGCACAGGGTGGATTTGATTTAAATCAAACTGATTTAAATCACAATTTAAATCATGATTTAAATCACTAGTCATTAAGGCTTGATTTAAATCATAGTTTTCTACATAAAGACTAATTCTTGCTGGTATAACTTTAATATGCAAGTAGATGCCTGCCTTACCGATAGGTAAAGGAACTTCATTAAAGTATTCCCAAACTGGGTCTCTTTTACGGCCTGCTGCCATTATAGGTTTTTTCCTCCAAGGAAAGAATGTGATAAACCTCAGGTCATACACACAAAAGATCCAAAGACTTGTGCAGTATTGTACTCAAAAAGTTTCACTTTCATTTTGTACTGCTTGCCCCTCCCTCCTCACACTTAGTTTCTTCTTGTGCAGATCTATTCCACTCCAAACAATCAGAAAAATATTGTTTCTGTTCACTGAACTTCTTGAAACTTAGCGCTGGAGGGTTTGATTCTGTCTTCATAGGTTTGTAGAACAATAGGATTAAGGTCTTTTTCTCAACTCTGTTCATGTTACAACATTTTTGCTGTGAAGAAGAGGCATGTGATCTCTGCTGAGCTGACGCAAATTCAGTTTTGAGAACTGCAAAACCAAGCATCTGTGATAATATCTTGTAGGCAGAGAAACTGCCCAGTAATCTTACAAAAACCTCTGGAAGAGCATGACATTGTGAATGGATTAATGGAATTTATTTACCAAAAAAATTAAACATATACAGCCTTATTCTACATAATTAAAAACTAATCTTTATTTCATGATGGAATAACCTTTGGATGGTAATATATTTTCCTCAAAAAGCATTTTATTTAAAAAAATCCGATTTAAATTTAAAAAATCCGATTTAAATAAAAAAAATCCGATTTTTTAAAAAAAATTTTTAAAAAATCATTGATTTTTATCCACCCTGGTGCTGCAGTCCTCAGGTCCACGGCCCACCCTTCTGTAGCTATCTGGCTGGCTGGGGTGTGTGTGTGCATGCAGAAAGCTGCCTGACTAAGAGCCAGCTCTGGGCACAGTTGCCTAGACTTAACCTGTTTCCTCATATTTCACCTGTGCATAAATAGTACTCGAGCTTAAGGCTAAGAGTTAAACATACACCCATATATATGTCACTGCATGTCCCACCAAATGTAAAGCATGGCCAAAGAAACAAAAGGGTGCCTTAAAGTGTTTCCTATGAGATGACAGTTGTTAGAGTTTCAACTTGTCACAGTTGGTTTGTACAGTGTGGAGTCTTCCTGCCAGTGTGATCTATAACAAATGGCCATGGCTGTTTTCCATGGCCCCTTCGAGCATCTCAACAATGGTGACATTAGAATGGGATTTTCTTTAGTTTTATATCCTTTCGTTCCTATCACTTTATTCTGTAAGCCATATATGAGGTCTTTGTCATAGATTGTTTCTGTTCCGTTCTGCAGAAGGGAGCAGTGGTGTGTGAACCAATTGAGTATGCTGCCTTCTGAATCAGTGATCTTGTTACTATCCTACCTCAATGACTATTAGATTAGTAAATCCACGTACTAATTTGCAACACATCTGTCACTCTCTCCTTGTAATGGGTTGGCAGCTGATGCAGCAGAAACACTGAGCAGGTCTTTTGGATTTCAAGGTGTCCTGCTACAGGGGCGTTGAAAGCTTGGCCTGAGTTCACTAGCCCCTTGGGACTCTGAATCACACTAGGTAATGTCAGGGGGGCTGTTACAGTGACTGTGCAGCAGACCTTCAAAGTGCCATTGCTGATTAGAATCTGCACAACAGGGCCTACACCACAGCAGTCTGCAATAATGTAGGTTGAGCCCAGCCTTTCTTGAGCTGGTGAGTGACTTGCTGACATCTTTCACATGTTCCTAATTCAGTTCTGGTTACGGTGCTGTTTTAATAATGCATCATTCAAGGAAAAACACATTGGTTTTTCTCAGGGAGCACAGGTATTTAAAGGGTGGGGGATTTAATATTACAAGCCATATGCAATGCCATCAGCGCATGGCCCTGCTAACCTTTGCTTATTGCAATCCATTCATAGTACCCCTATTGAAGTCATAAGCACAACTCATGTGGGCACTTGAGAGTTAAGCATTGTTCCTAGAATACAAACAGCAGAGCAAATAATGGTCATTACCCACAATCCATTGTGCTTTTCCAAGTCACTATCATCAGCTCAGTAATACTGTTTAATCCTTTACAACTGATTTAAAATTCCATCAGAGGGAAGTAATGTGTTTCTCTTCTGGGGTTTACTCTGGTAAAAACATTACTGGATTAACTTTATCTTTGCTATTACAGGGGTCTTTTAGACGTTAGTGCAGTCTATTTTTTTTAAAGCGAATAAAATAAAAAGTAAACCAAATTTGTAATATCTAGAAGTGTATTATTACTAGAATCAATTTCAAATGTTTGCATAGATCCTGTTGGTAGTACAGGATTTTATATCTATTAGAAAATCCCCTTTAAGAAAGATTTAAATCAAACTATTCCATTTATTATTAAGATGTGTACTAAATGGTGGTTATACTCGTAAAATACATTGATCTAAAACAGAATGAAGCATTTATACAATTCAGAAGGTACACTTAATGTTTCTTAAATATCAATATCAATATTTTTATTTAAGATAATTGTATAGGATGTATTGATCATTTTTAGCTATCAGTGGTCACTTGACTATAAATAGGGTCTCTTTTTATTACCTGCAGCCATGACTAATTTGTGTAGACAGGAGCTAGTTCTTAGGCATAGAAGAGGAGTAAAAGGTCACCCAGATGGATCGGTGGATAACATCCAAGATTACTTGCCTCTCCACGGCCCCTAGTACTGAAAGAGTTGTTTTCTACAAAGTTTCCTATTTACAAAGAAAAACAGCCTTTCCTAAGATCAGTATAAATATATATGTTTTTTAAAATTCAGATTTTATTTCAACCTAGAATTTTTTAAAAGAGAAAGCTATTATTGCTGATACTTAAAATATCTATTAAAAACTTACTATTTTTATAAATCTTGATAATGTGCTCGTTTTTGTTTACTAAGACAGGACCTCAGTAACACTGAAAAAACCAAGATCCTAACAGGTAGAGTAGAACCTTACTCTTCCTTCCTTCCTTCCTTCCTTCCTTCCTTTCACTGTCACTCACTCACATGCACGCGCACACACACAAACATACACACGACAGTAGCTGCAGAGAGAAACCACAATTTCCTCTGCAATTAATCTGTACAAATGTCCGGTCATCCTTGCCAAGCCTTAGAAAGGACTATGGGCATATTAGCATTCCCTGCTACAAGGCTGTTTGGACTGCTGAAATTTCTTAGACTCAGTGTGGTAACCAGCTCTGCCTCCAACATGCCTCCTCCCTCCTAGAAATCTTCTCTCTCTTATTTGGAAATATTGCCAGCACTTTGAATCACTCTCTTTAGCCAGTCTCGAAGCCACCCCGCACCATCCCCGCTCTTCAATCCTGGAGAAAAAAATATTTTGTTTTGAACTTTATCTCTGATTCCAAATTGAGCTTTTGCCTGCCTCAAACCATGGTTTTGAGCAAAAAAATCCCATTCCTGGCACATATTACTTGCCTCCCCACCTTTTCACCACCTGGATTTTGTTTGGATTACTGTTTGGACCCCTGGCAGCGCAGGCTTGTGACCAGCTTCAAACCACCCACGACTGTGCAGCAGGTCCATCCCCATCTGTGTGGCTTAGTGGTTAGAATGTTGGACCAGGCTCTGGAAAACCCAGATTTGTATCCTGACTCTACCACTCTAGTTGCTGGTTGACCTTGGGCACACTCACAGCCTAATTGACCTCACAGTGTTGTTGTGACGATATAATGGAGAAAAAAAGTGTAATCCTCTTTGGGTCCTTGAGAGCCCCATGGCGCAGAGTAGTAAGCTGCAGTACTGCAGCCCAACTCTGCTTATGACTAGGGGTGTGCAGTTTGGTTTTTGGAAAACCCGAAAAAACCCGAATCACCCTGATTTGGGTTGATTCGGAGAAACCCGAATCAATTCGGGTTTTCTGAATCGCCATAACCCGAATCGATTCGGGTTGATTCGGGTTAGCTTTTTCAATGGGAAAAAGCCTCCCCCAGGCTTCTCTGAAGCCTGGGGGAGGCATTTTCCCACCGAATCAACCCAAAATTGGTGGGGGCCTTCCTCTAACTCCCCTCTAAAAACCCCCCAAGTTTCAGAACGATTGGACTTTGGGGGGCCGTGTTATGGCCCCCCAAACCAGGTCCCCCTATCCTCGCCTAAAAAAAGACAGCTTTAGGTTGCTGCTGCTCATCTTCATTCATTTTTTCCTATGGGGAAAAATGAAGAGGCAGGCTTCCTTTGCCAGGTGTGGCATTTCGCATTCCAAAGGGCATTCCAGCATTCCACCTCACAAAAATAACACAACTCACTTCACATCAGAGAATCACCCAAACACAATTGCTGTCAAAAACGGTGAAGTGGGTTGTATTATTTTGTGTAGTACACTGCTATCATGACCTGTTGTGCCCCCCCTACTGTGTAACCTAAAGCTGTTCAAGAAATAAAGTGTTTTTGACAGGAATTGTGCTTTTGTGATTCTCTGATGTTAAGTGAGTTGTGTTATTTTTCTGTGTGGGGGACTGCTGGTGTAATGTGTCATAATGCTTTGCCTACTTGTACTTTGAAAGGGAGAAAATAATTTTTTAAAAACTTTATTTTGTGTTGTTCGTGTTTTATTCTTTGTTGTGCAGTTGGTTCCCATCATAGGGAACAATGGGGCTGGCTGGCCAGCCATCTCTGTAGGTGGTGGGGGAATTTGAGGGAGGGTGTCTGTGGTTCAGGTGCTCTTTCACAGGGACCAGCTGGCACTCAGAAGTGTGCCCACCATTGTGGCACCCCTGGGCTGTGCAGAATTGCCCAGGGAAAGAGAGTTTAGAAGTTCCCAGCATAGGGAACAAAGGGAGAGGGCTGGCCTTTGCCAGGCTGTTCCTGGGGTTATGGGTGTGGGGCTGCTGGGGGTGGATTTGGGTCTGTGAGGGGCTAATGTGGGGATTTGGGTCTGTGTGTGGCAGCTGGGGGGGAATTGGATTTGTGTGGGGCTGTAAGGGGTGGACTTTGGGGGCTGAGAGCACCTACTTGGGGAGGCCATGAAATGCCCCCCCCCCAAGTGGGAGCAGGCTGAGCCTTGGTGGGTGGTGGGAGGAAAGGTGGGAGAAGGGGCCCTGAGGGTAGGGGGGCATTTTGCATACAAAATGCCACCCCTGGCAAGACAAGCCTCCCCAGCTATAAGTGGTAGAGAAAAAAGCACCTACTTGGGGAGGCCATGAAATGGCCCCCCCAAGTGGGAGCAGGCTGAGCCTTGGTGGGGGTGGGAGGAAAGATGGGAGAAGGGCCCCTGAGGGTAGGGGAGCATTTTGCATGCAAAATGCCACCCCTGGCAAAGGAAGCCTTCCTCTTCATTTTTTCCCCTTAGGAAAAAATGAAGATGAGCAGCAGCAACCTAAAGCTATATCTTTTTTTTAGGCGAGGATAGGGGGACCTGGTCCAGTCGTTCTGAAACTTGGGGGGTTGTTAGAGGGGAGTTAGAGGAAGGCCCCCACCAAATTTGGGGTGATTCGGTGGGAAAATGCCTCCCCCAGGCTTCAGAGAAGCCTGGGGGGGCTTTTTCCCATTGAAAAAAAACCCGAATCAATCCGAATCAATCCGAATCAATCCACATCGGTAAACCGGAATCGGCTGGGCGATTCGGGTTTCTGCTAAACCCGAATCAGCCTCTTGATTCGGGTTTAGCAGATTCGGAAAACACGAATCAGGGTGCCTTTGCACACCCCTACTTATGACCTGAGTTCGATCTTAGCAGAAGCCGGCTTCAGGTAGCTGGCTCAAGGTTGACTCAGCCTTCCATCTTTCTGAGGTCAGTAAAATGAGTACCCAGTTTTCTGAGGGTAAAGTGTAGATGACTGGCGAAGGTAATGGCAAACCACTCCATAACAAAAAAGTCTGCCAAGAAAACGTCATGATGCGACATCCTCCCATGGGTCAGTAATGACTTGGTGCTTGCGCAGGGGGACTACCTTTACCTACCTTTTACCTTTGAGTCCTCGCTGGAGAGAAAGCTGGGGTAGAAATGAAGTAAATCCATTTGGACTTGTCTTTTAGATTAGGGGTTGTCTGAATGTGGGAAGACCTGGGAAACAGACCTGGCTGGACCAGATAGCTATAACCAGCCAAGCCTTTCCTGCAGCTGTATCTCTTTGCCCATTTGTCTTCCTTTTCTTGAGTGGAACACATTTCAGGATGTGGGGGTGTTCAGAATTGTGTATATTTAGATGGACATTCTGGTATTGGGTATTTTGCTATATGATTGACAATATTGTCACTCGAGTTTGCTAATTTCCCCCCTCAATGAACTATTTCCCCCCTCAGTGAACTATTTCTGCTATCACCATATTCAGGTCCACAGTATTCTTTGCAGACTTTCACCACTTTGTCAGCAGATTCCTTAGTCCATTTTGAATTGTTCACTGCCCAGTTTGAGCAAATTCCTTGAAGCCTGTTATAGCATCTGAGCCCCGAACTTCTTTAGCTTTAGGAGCAAGAGCTTGCAAAAGGAAGATAGGTTCCTCATGTCCAGGCTATCCTAGTGTGAATTTGGGCTCAAATTAGAAAGTGGGTCACATTCATACAGCAATGTATATAGCTCCATGTGTTTTCCCAACCACAATGGTGACAAAACTGAGTCTGTCCCCCAAAGGAGAAACTGCAGGAGCACTCTTCCAGAGTGTGTACTTCTGTGTGAAGTGGATGTCAAACCCAGTAACATGTTACCAGTATGGAGAGATATTTCCAAAGCTGTCCCAAGAATCTACTTTGGCCCTGGTTGATCCTGCCAACAAAAACAAGGTGGCAAATGGCAGTGAAGAACTCAAGGCTATATTGGCAATCTGTTACAAAGTGGAGTAAGAGCTATGCCCTCCATGTTGTGCCCAGGTAGGAGTTCTTGACTGAAATGTTGGATCCAGTTTGAGGATTTGACAGAGTTCTGACTAAGTTGAACACCAGCAAAGACACTGACTAGGATAACAAGATTCAAGTCCAGTAGCACCTTAAAGACCAGTAAGATTTCCAGGTTATCGGTTTTTCAGAGTCAAGCTCCTTTTGTCTTTATGCTACTGGGTTAAAATCTTGCTGTTCTACTGCAAGCCAACATGGCTACCCTCCTGAAACCTGAATAGACTGTGGCACATGGAGTGAAATTATGGAACCCATTCCAATGTATGCAATCCATTCTCGAGTTTTAGCAATTCGCCCCCATTTTATGTAGAAGACCGGGAAGTTTGGAAAATCCAAGGATGAAGCTACAAATAAGTGAGGAGACTTTGCAAAGGAGATTGACAGTATTCTTTTTCTTGTACCTGTTGGAATATTTGAAATAGGCAGAGACTACTTTGAGGGGGATCATTGGAATAAAGTAGTTGAGAATGGCTTATGTGCAAGATCTTTGTGTCAGAATCAGTCATTTAAAGAAAGCATCACCTGTATTTGGGATTCTTACCTATTCTTTGGAAGACTGTAGTATAATAGGTATATGAGTCTGCACTAGAGATGGGCATGAACCGGGAAAATTCCAAATCATGCAGTTTGTGGTTTGTCAAATTTCACGAACCACAAGCATTCATGAACTTGCCTCAGTTCACGAACTTGTTCATTCAGTTCATGAAAATGTCCCTTCTGTGTCAGCATAAGGTCTGCAGAGAGCCCATCCCCCCCCCATTGCCTAGGAAACTGATCGATCAGCACCAGGCTGTCTGCAGTGATGAACCGAAATATGAAACTTGGTATTTCTCACGGTTTGTGAGAAAAGAGCTCCCATGAACTGCCACTTCATGAACTTTGGTTCGTATTTCAGTTCGTGCCCACCTCTAGTTTGCACTATACAGTGAGATCCAAGTAAACAGAATGTGTGGGAAGTTAAAAGTAGGATGTTGAGAAAGTTTTCTGCACAACAAAATTTATTCTTACCACCTTTTGCCTTAGCCTAGACATCTCAAGTTTTTTTGCTTTGAGATGTAGATTTAAAGTAGATTCTCTTCCAGAGCAACAGTTGCTCTTCCAGAGCAACAAGTTTTAGTTAAAATAGGTAATATACAATTAGTGCAAGATTTATTCAACAGCAGCAAGATTTATTGAACGGCAGCTCTAGATTTTTTCCTTCTCTTTGAAAATGCTCTACGTTTGTCAGCCTTTTAAATAAGAAAATCATTCTTTCTATATTTGAGATGGAATTCATTTTAATGGACAAAGGTTCTTTGCTGGGAATTAACTCTGTTCCTAAAGTGTGCTGGAGATAATTCTGATGATTACATTGATTTTTGTCCTTCAGAAACCTTGAGTCTGAGCAAGGCTTTTTGTTAGTTTTGGATTATTTAAAGGTCTGGAGTGAGAAATTGAAATAAAATTGTTTAGATCTTTTACCTGGTATATTATAAATCAGGAGACACCATTTGATGCACAACTTCCATCAACAGCACTGAGAAGCAGAAGATATATTGCTGATGTTTAATTTTTTTTTATCTGATCACTGATATCAGAGTCATACACTTTCAGTGGGTTAAGGTGCCAAAATGCAGCTGACGTTAAATGAAGCCAAGCATAAGCTGCCTTTTCTAAGAAACTTGCTGTGCCACCTTTCAAGAGGATGCATTGTACGTCTGGTAGCAGAGGAAAATACCTTATCATCGGCTTCCAGGTTGTCAAGGCATTTAATCATAACCTTTGAGATGTGCCCACTTGCACTCTGCTGGTGCAAAGAACCATGAATGAGTATCAAATAAGCATTTAACCTGCTGTTTTCAATCTTTAAAAAAAATCATTCGTAAATCCCAGTTCATTGGATTAAACCTTCTCCCAGCAATATTAGCAATGGGGGTTTTAAGGTTCAGGATGTAAGAATAACCTTTTAGTCACTGAGACTCACATTACCAGATGATGTTATCTACAGGCTAATCTTCCATGCTTCTATTTTATTTGAACTACCTCCGTTGTAACAGAGGGAAATTATGGGAAGATTCTGAAGATACAATGCACATCAAACAAATCTGTTGCTAGATGTGGATACTCAGTAGAACCAAACAACATGGGAGGCAAAAAAGATTAAGAAGAAAATATGGCACATTTAATTGTTCATGGTGACCAAAGTCAGAGGGAAAATTATTTCAGAAAATGATGGGGAAAAGATTGGGAGGGAAGTAGTGTAGGAGTAGTCCACTACTGTTTGAAATTACTCTTTGCACCATTTCTGTGACATTCAAGTGAGATTAGTTCTAAAAAAGTTTCAGGCATTTGCTTTTCTTGAATGCAGAGTAGAATATTAATTTCTAGGTGTTACCAGAACATACAGATTTTTTGAAAATCTTTCCACAATAGCAACCAACTGAATTAATCATCTTGACAGACTGGAGGCTTGCGGTGACCCTCGAAGGGGGGGCACCTTCCAAGGGGTCCACTGAAAAATTTCCACTAAGTTTAATGGACATTAGACCATCTCCTTATGAGATCTGGAAAATCAAAATGTGTGCACTATATAGCCTTCTGCAGCATAAATCTGGCAATGTCTTCCTGCCTTACCACTTAAATATTTGTACTGAATTACTGCTCCCCCAGGAAATGAGTCTCTGTAGGTGAGATGGCAAACTTCCAAGCTGTGCTGCATTTCCAGGTCTAAAAGCCTTCCATCTATTGACGCCTCAAATCCAGCCAGTTGGCTGCAGCCCACAGAACTTTATCTGCCTGCTTGAGTGTTGCATGCTTATTTTGGGCTATGTATAATGATCTCCCTTTTCACTCAGAATGTCATATGTCAGAGAGAGAAGATAGCTGCACAAAGGAAGGATGAAGGTGTGGTCAGCATTCACCATGCCTGGCAGCAAACATGTCCTCTTTTCTTCATTGAGCTCATCAACAAGCCTCTTGCTTTGGCTACGCCTAATTGCACTGGCCTGAATGAAAACAATCTTCAGAACCAGTTTTCATTAAGGGTATGGAATGCATCTTTAATTGCGAATAGTCACCTGCTATTATTTTAAGAACAACTATTTTAAAACCTGCCTGGCGGCTTATATTGGACACACATGGCAACTGCTCTGTAGTCACTCAATTGACCTACATCATTCTCTATATCCCTCCCTGCAATTAAGAAATGTGAGAATATATAACAAATTACCCCCGTACGTTCTAATTACTTACAGACTATGTAATAGTGACTGAGGAAGATCTTTCATTCAAGTGTACTTGCCCCTCAGCCAGCAGTGAAGCTTCCAGCAAAGCTCTTTATTTCCTTGTCAGAATTAATTTAAATGAATCTTCTCTTGAGTTTTTTTAAAGTGATATAATAAGTATATGGCACTAAATTTGTAAATGCATTTGCTTTCAATTTTATTGTCTAACTTGTCCTCCATAAAGGTAAAGAATTTCCATCCTGCCCCTTCTTTGAAGGAAAAGAAATAACCATCAACAAACCATCTCGTGTGGCACATGTGGGTGAGAGATGCATGTGTAATCCATAGCCCAGATTAGCTAAAAATGGATTGCAAACAAACAGTATGGATTTGTAGGATTGACAGTTAATCTCAAGGTTTTCAAAGGTGTGTTAACAAGGAACAAACACCTTATCCTGGTCATGCAGAATGTAGGTCACCATGCAGCTGATTTAGTGAGAAAGAGAATTAGAGAATTCTGCCTTCAGCAGTAATTTAAGGAGCAAGAAATTAACATATACTCAAAGAGCTTCTTTGCACACCATATTGTAAAAGCGTTGCAATAAACACGTGTGTCTGAAGACAGGCGACAATATAAAGTGACAAGCAAAACATTTACATCTACCATCGAATTCAACTAATTGCCTCTAAAATTGAGGAGTCATGATATATTCAGAGACTGGACAGCAAGAATTTGCTTGCTCTTTCCATGTTTCTGAGTCTTTTCAAAGGGCAGAACTCACATTCTGTCCTTAGGAGAAGCGTGGAGAGAGTAGATCCGGGGGGGAGGGGGGACCCAAAATGCAAAATGTCATTTCCTCCCCTGATGACTTTTCTTAATTTTTCCAATGGAAAAAAATATAAATATTGGGGCATTTAAAAGACTTTTGAAATGCTTCTTAAAACAAAACAAGGTGAGTGAAGTGCTTTTTAAAACAAATTTTAGTAAGTAGATTGTCCTAAAAGTCTACAGCATTAGAGAGTGAGCAGTCTTGTACTGTAGGCATAAACTGTATTTTCAAGAATATCTTTATTAATTGCTGTAATGTGTCTCAGTGTTACAAAGTATGACTGTATGACATGGTTACCAAATAATTCACTTAAATAATTCACTTACTACAAAATTTTGTGTTTTCTATTTTCAACTTTTATTTTTTCCTACATTTCTGATGCCAGAAACAAAGATACCTACATGAAGTTGGGGGTGGGGTGGGGATGAAAATCGCGCTGTCACTGCTCTTCCCTGCCTTCTCACTTTTCTTAACCCCCACAGACCAGTCAGTTGGTTTGCCATGGCAGTTCCCCACCATCTGCACCCCCACCAACAGTTTTGCTGTGGTAGGAGCAGGCCTGGAGGCCGCCCCCATGGAGCTTCACGTTGGTGGTGATGCTCCTTCCGCTTGACCCCATTCCTCCCAGCCCCTTTACTTGCAAGAAGACAACCTTGTTCACAGTCAAGGTGTGGGCAGGGCCTTTCCCCCCATCAACAGCACCCTATGTAAGCCATCAAACCCCCTCCCCACGCTAAAAGTGGCAGTTATGAATATGGAATCTCATAAACACCCTGAATAAGTCCTAGACACTGCCTGGCCCCAGGCAGAGAGGACACCAACTGGCCGGGAGACCAGAAAGCTTACCAAGACATGAGTCATAAGGGAGGAATGACTGGTTGACTGCCCTCCACACCTTGGAGCGCAGCAGAGATAACGAGGCTTCCTGAGAAAACTCCCTAATCTCATCAACATCTCCCTCCATCTTTCCTCTCCAACTTACCTAATCAGGCTATTCAGTATATCTGATAGCCTTCCTGCCTGGTACTTACTAGATCATCAAGCAATATTTTTAGTTATTATCCATCCCAAATAGTCATATCAGACTTTTCCCAAGTTATTGTCCTACCTCTGGACAAACCATTAAGTGATTGTTTCAGGGCAAAAATGTCAGTTTTGCCCCAGGGTACATTTTACCCTACAATTGGGCTGCCCAACCACGTGGTCTGTGTGTGTGCACCTTGGTACCTGTCCACACACCACCAATCCGTTTGAAATTCTTCTCTATGTGAAACACTGGTAATTTTGCTTCTCCTCTGTAGACCTCCACTTCTCTCTGAGACTGGTAATTGTCACCCTTCCCTTAAAACTGCTTGCAGGAGCGGATCTACATATTTGAGGCCCTGAAGCTTGAACTGTTAGGGGGGGCCCTTCTCAACAAGCAACATTAGGGCAACATCCAACAAGGTCCAAAGGGTCTTGCTGCCCTTGCAAGGACCTCAAGGCCCAAATGGCAGAGAACAGGATGGTGGGATGTAGCCCTTGAAAATGGACCATACAGTGAGCCCCTTCCCACCAGCAATGAGGTCTGGGTAACCACTGTTATCTTCTTCAATAGGGTTGTTCCATGGCAGATCACCACAATTTTTTTTAAAATTTAACCACTACATCTCCGATTTTGATTAAAATTGCTGTACTGGGTTATCTCACATGTCAAAGTCACTTCTGTGAATAAAAATTCCCTAGGCTATGCCTTATAGTTTCCGAGTTATGGGGGATGTATACATGCATGACGCATCATAGAATGATAAAATAAAACATTGCAAAGACCACACTTAATATAATCTTTTCTTTTAGACACCTATGCGGATACATACTACATGAAGCATATTTTACAAAATATTCTTCCTGTTTTTTCTAGCAACATATTCACATACAGTTTTGTCAAGCCACACATGTCGCATGGACTTACATTCTAAAAACACAACTGTGAGAACCACATCAGCTATACTTTAAAAACAAGTTTAAGTAAAATGTTTGTGTTGTCTGTAGATATCCTACAAGTTTCAGAGGGTAGATGATTCTACAGGGCAACAGAAAGTGGCCCCAACCCTGATTCTAATCAGTTAGACCCCTTGACCAGATGGGATTTTGCATTCGACACAGCAGGAACTTTTCTTATTGGTTGGTTGGTTTAAAACATTTATATGCCACCTTTCCACCCAAATAGGGTCCCGTAGGTGGTGAACAGCAGATTAAAACATTAAAACAGTATATAAAATGTATATATAAATTTTTGACAGTAAAATAAAAACATACAGACAAAAAGGGAGGAGGGCAAAACAGAAAAGTCTTCACCTGCTGTCAGAAGACAATGACAGATACAGACGAATCTCCCTAGGGAGAGAGTTCCAGAGTTTCTGCACCACAACCGAGAAGCCCCATTCTCTAGCCTCAGATGGCAGAGGTACCTGAAGCAGGGCCTCTAAAGATGACTGGTGTGGACAGGCAGGTTCATATGGGAGAAGGTGGTTAATAACTTCTACCTAGAGGCTAGCTGAGCATGGGAAGAAAGGGGACTTTCAGAACTGCTCATACAAATAATTAAAAAATGCTGGTGTCACACAGAACCTGAATGTCCATCTTGCAGACTTTCGCAGCCTTCTGGAAGGATGCGAGGCACTTCTCAAGAGACTTCACGACATGAGTAAAAGTTCTTTATTGCTAAGCTGCCGGTATCATATGCTTAATGCCATCCTTGCTAGGACTGCAGGCTACAGACAAGTATCAAGCAGAAATAGGTTCCCCAGGGCTACTCCTAACCCCCCCCCCCCCCCGCTTTCACCTAACAGTCCTCTAACTGCAGACAGGAAAACAGGCTGTATGATTCATGGACTTCTCAAGGTCAGCAGGCTCCCAGACTCGGGAGAGATTACAACAGGAACAAACACCTCCTGTTCTCAGTTTCCCACCCCCAGGTTCAAATAACAGAATCACCCCAACAGCATCAGCTTCGGCTGCAGGGGGGTATTGAATATGATAGGTGATCCTGAGCACCTGACACATTCCAAGTTGCTGCATCTGGGATTATATTTGGCTCAAAAGTGGAATAGAAATAGGTAGTATATCAGCATTGAAGATCTGCTAATGATATTGGCTCACTATATTTACTGGTCTGCTGGTTCATACGTAACCAACAAAGAACTTTCTTCTAGTAGCAACGCTTCTCTGATTGCTTGCCTGTATGGTAATAGGCCACTCTCCCTTCCTTAAAATCCATCTTTCCTCTGTATCTAAGATTATAGTTCTTTGGTGTCTCCAGAATGCCAGGATACTACTAGCTAGCAGAAAGGCTCCAATAAGAAGCAGATATCATATAGATCCAGGGAAGAGGGGTAGAGATGTCCCAAAGTTTAACACCTCACACTTCTACATTATTTCTTTTGACCCCACATGACCAGATGAGGGGTGAACTCCCAGTTTTCCTCTAGAATTATACCAATGGAGTGGATCCAACCATCATCCAAGTAGCCTTCCTCCAGCCTAAGGAGCTGTCGTCCAACTTGTGGCTCTTCGTCCAACAGAAGAGCTGCTTACATTGGAGAAAGGGTCCTTAGATTGGAGGACAGCTTCAAACTTGAGCCAAAAGGAAAGGCGGGGTATAATATTATAAATAAATAAATAAATGTTGCTTATTGGAGTGGTAGGGTAGAGGTAGGATCCACTTCATCAGGTTGACCGGGCACAGTGTTTTAAAATTTATGAAAGGAGACCCCAAACCTGTCCTGGCCTTTGCTGGAAGTGTGAAGAGGTGCTGAATCCTGGTACTTATTCCAGTAGCAGCAGGCATTTTTGATAGCTAGAGAATGTATCCAATGAGCTAGTATGATTATGTTTTTATTTTCCTTTTTTTGCCTTTGTAGATTTTGCCTGAGTTCTTTTGACTCCCAGTTAGATCTGTACTTACTTCATCTCCAGTCCTTTCTGCTTCTCTAATGTTGCTGGTCCATTTTCATTGATTTCTCTGCACACTCTGCAGATGCCTCAGCATTGCTACAACAGGGAAACAAGGAAAGGATTCACTTTTTGCCTTCGTATTTTCTGTGTTTCTTAGCTGGAGCTAGCGCAAAGGACCACTGTCTAGGGTCCTGAGTGAGCAGGAAAGATGGAATGATAGAAACCTTTGTATACTAAAAAAAAATTCAAATCATGTGGCTAGTGACAGTCCAAAAAGCCTTTCCTGTCTCTTGGAGGTTCCAGAATGTTTGGAGAACCTTTTGTCTCTATTTTCTAAGGGAGTTAACCTTAGATCACTGGAGATGACTTTAATGTACTACTGGCAACCAAAAGAGTGACGGTTTATAACAAGATGGGAGGAAGCTGGATCATGATCTGTCAATAGATTTTTGAACTGGATCAACTTAGCCTTTAATCGTAGGGCTCAGTCTCCAGACCCCTGATCATCCTCGTTGCTCTCCTCTGCACCCTCTCGATTTTGTCCACATCCTTTTTGAAGTGAGGCCTCCAGAACTGCACACAATACTCCAGGTGTGGCCTGACCAAGGCAGTATAGAGAGGGGCTATGACCTCCTGCGATTTCGACGCTATGGCCCCTTTGATACAACCCAAGATTGAATTAGCCTTTTTTGCCACTGCATCACACTGACTGCTCATACTTAGTTTACAGTCCACTCTTACCCCAAGATCCCTTTCACGTATACTACTGCCCAGAAGTGTATCCCCCATCCAGTATTTGTGCTTCCCGTTTTTGTGGCCCAGATGTAATACTGTGCACTTGTCTTTGTTGAATTGCATCCTATTCACAGCTGCCCACTTCTCCAGAGTATTCAAGCCTTGTTGAATTTTAATTCTATCTTCTTGGGTGTTTGCTACCCCTCCCATGTATGTATTCTCCCATGTATGTACCCCTCCCATGTATTAGGATTCTGATTAAGATAGATTCCTGTTATAGTAGCCTGCAAATCCTAACAAGAGATCATGACTCGTGACCTTTCCATTTGAATCAAGACTTAGTACAGATCTGTGACTTCTTTCTGAATAAACACTGAAGCCATAGAATAGTGCTGCATTAAATTCTTTAGAGATATGCAATAACAATGTTGCAAATAGGGTCATCGTCATGATTTGAATCAATTTGGCACAAATTGGTATTGGTTTGTTAGTGAGAGTGCATAGAGAGGAAACATCTTTGAGGTCAAAGATTAACAGTGCAATCTTTCTTGGGAGAAAGGTACAGTGAATTCATCTGAGTAGGATTATGAGTAGACTTATTTAGGACTGCATAGTTAATGTCTGGGATGTACTAGATTTTAATTATAGTGTAGGTAATTTCTGTGTATTGGCCACATTGTACTCTAAATATACTGAATTAAAAGATTTTTTTAACTAAAGAAAATTCTTTATAATTATACCAGGTATATGCAACTGGCAGTCTAGATGGTTTGCCAGCTGACCTGGAGAAAAATGCCTTATCCCTTTAATAGAGGCTTCATAGGAGGTTATTTACTTCCTTGCCATGGGAAGCTTCAACTGCTCATTTTCTGCACCCTAAAGCTCAATTAAAGGGACAGTATATTTTCTCCAGGTCAGCTGGCCACTATGTGGCCTGCAAAAGGCACCTGGCTTATGCTGATTTTGCCTTACCATCTTGTGGTTTGTTGTTTGTTTCCTTTCAGAAAGCAAGGAAGGCTTCTATTGCAGATCCCATCCAGTCAGTCTGCCATTATTCCCTATGGGGAACTTGGAAGGGGGGTGCTGGAGTCACTAAAGAAGGGCCCCCAGCCATCATAATTACATTTCCATTATTCTGTATGAGGGACCTTTTCCTGCAGAGATAGAGGGCTGGAGTCATTGTTTTTCAACTGTCACCAGAATTGCAGCAGTGCTTCTTCTGCATGTCTGGCAAAGAATCCCAAGTTTCAAGAAATTGGGGAAAGGGTTTGAATTATATGATCTCCTGAACCAGCTCAAGCTTTCTACTTTGGAGAGGGTGGGCAGGAATATTCTCTCTCCACAAAGTAGGGGGGAAGAAGAATGGCAACTCTGCAGCTTGGGATTGTCTGGGAGTGCTCTGTGTTTCTTGCTTGCCAGGATGTAAGGGACAAATGCCCTTACTAAAAAAAAAAAAAACTGATTTTTTCAGAGGAGGTTTTTCGTGATTCCCAGGCAGCCCCAATTAGTGTTGCTGTTCCCTGGTATCACTTGGTAAGACCCGAACTCACTTATTTTCATGTTTTTTCCAGCTTGGGAATTTTGTAATGTATACCTCTAATAGTGAATACAGTGAATACAGTACTTAACTAGGAAGGCCGTTGAAACAAAGTGTGGGAGAGAAGCAATTTCAAGGGTTTTGTTCTGATAGAGTCTTTTTTTCTGTTCTGCATGCACACCCATTGGCACTCTTCAAGTTTCATAGTTCTGCAAGGGGCACAAATCTCTTGAGCCATCTATTAATCAGGACACATGCAACAAAGATAGTGCTTAGCATTCTAAAGAATTAGGAATGCTGGGCAGAAATCTGCCCTGGATGAGATTACATTGCTGTCTGAAAGATACAAGAAAGCTGCATTAACGAGACATCCAGGGATTGCACAGATGCATCTCATCTCTGTGATCCCTGCCTCCTCTCTGGCAGGTTAAGATGCTTTTAGTGTATGTTTTTCTGACAGACATGCTGCAGTACTTTAGACCCCTGCCCTGACCTGGATGGCCCAAGGTAGCCTGATCTCATGGGAGACCCCCAAAGAAGACCAGGGTTGCTATGCAGAGGTGGACAATGTCAAGCCACCTCTGTGAGTCTCTTGCCTTGAAAACCACAGCAGGGGTTGCCATAAGCCCACTGCCACTAAACAGCACTTCACTCACTCACTCACTCACTCACTCACTCACTCACAGGCTCTATTCTAGAAAGGTCCATTTACTGATTTCATTAGGGCCTAAGTAAATGGCTTAAGGCTTGCAGCCACAGGATTTCAGGTAACTTTTATTACCACATTTGGAAATAAAGAATGGCAGTGATAGTGCTTTATGGGAAAAATGTTATCAGAGAAGAGAGTAGAAGCCAAAGACAGACAATGAAAATTGGGACAATAACCGTTTTGCCCCAAGAAATTTTGGAGAAGATAATAGTGTAAATGGTGGGTCTGAGGTTGCAAATCTGTTTTCTGTTTAAATACTAGCCAGTGTATTACAATGTATCAGTTGTTAGTTGTTGTTATCAAAGACATCAGACATAACATGAGCAACCAGGTTCTGATTCCTTTTCAGACCTGGACTTGCTAGCTTTGCCTTTTGTTAAGTCCTTACCGTCAAACCCATTTTGAATCTGAAATATTAGTAAACAAAAGAGATCAACTTTCATGACTGGTGTGAGGATGAATGAGCAAAGGACAGTGCTGAACTAGGGAGCTGATCAACCAGCATCACAATCAATAGCAAATCTTAATAAATAATAATTCAACCGTGCATTAAGATCCCATATGTATGTTTCTCTGAATCCCTTGAAACTACTAAGTGGCTTTTATTTTTACATTGTCTCATGGTATATTTTTAACACTTTGTAATAGCTTGAATTTGCCCTTAATACCACATGCCAGGTGCACCAAACTGGAATGAATATGCTAATGTGGAAAAGACGATGGCATCGATGCAAAATGATAGAAATCAAATGCTAAAAACAGCTGCTGGGTGTGAGAGAAAGCATGCTGCTTCCAAATTTGTCCTAGCTTAGCTGACAGTTGGGTTCTACTCATTAAAATGTTTAGAAAATCAATAGATTTTGCCTGATAAGCTACCAGATGGCTTCACTTAGATGGCCAAGAGACTGCCTCCATTTCAAACAATGAACCTTGGCACAATATATTAAAAACTGACAGCTATAGATTGCTGTCACTGTAGTACATGTGTTTAAGTTTTTGGTGTTGCAGCGAAACAAAGTGATATACACCAGGAGTTATAGCTGGCCAGCTTGTAATCCCCTGTGCTCATAGGACCTGACCTTTAGAGATCAAATTCATTTATTTAATATGGATGCAATTTTATAGAGCAAATAATTCTACAATAAGTTCCACTGCAGGTACTGTGCAAATAACAAGAAATGAAATGTCTAGCTACTCTCCTCTGCTTTCCAATGAAATGTAAGCATCTGTCTCCAGGTATTTGCGCCTTCAGTTAATTGGAAATACAGTTACTTGAAAGAGTATCTTTCTATCCACAAATTAACAGGGTGATTGTGGCCAAACTGAAAAAAGGAATTTTGTGAGAATAAATGTTACTTACAGTCCTTCATACACATTATCTCAATAATCCTTGCAGCAACACTGTGAAGTAGATCAGTATTATATTACATCTGAAAAACTTTTTTTAAATTTTTTTTTAATTACTAACAATACAAAAGGAAGGAGGGGGGGAAAGGGAAGGAGAGAAAAAAACAACAACAACACCTAACAACACAGACACTACATCTACAAATAATGCTTTCCCTTCATACTGCCATTGTTTAAAATTCAAACTTTGTAAAATACTGTTAGATTGGTAGACCTTGCAAAATACAGATTATAATCAAGATTAGGTCTTCCTTCCCCCCCTGGGTCTCGGATGCAGTTCTCTCTGAGCAGCTGCAGTCGCCGTGCTCGTTCCCTCCTCCCCTCCCCCTTCAAACTTGGAACCCTTTTCCTCTTGTTTAGCATCATGCTGGAACTCTTGATGCTGACCCTCAAAGTCCCTTAACTGATCTTTTCATATTATCTTGTAAGCTTGGTCTTTGTAATTAAACCAGATACCTTCCGGAAATAACCATTTGAACTTTATTTCACGTTTCCTCAGAAGAGCTGCAAACCCTTTGTATTTAAATCTTCTTTTCCGAGCTAAGAATGGAACGTCCTTCAGTATCTTAACCTTGTCACCCAAAAAGTCCAGATCCGAATTATATGAATTATATAGGATAGTGTCCCAAATCCTCTTAGATGAAAAATCAATGATGATCTCGCGAGGCAGCTGACGCTTCGTTGCATATTTTGAAGAAGCCCAATGGACTTCCAAAATGGCGCTTTTTAACTCTTCTTTAGTTGCCCTCGCGGGTGTCGCCAAAAGTTCCGAGACCAGATCCTTTAAATCCTCATTTTCCTGCTCTTTCATGTTCTGGAGACGCAAAATTGTCTGTGCTCGTTCCACGTGTAGCCCGATCAGCTGGTTTTCCACCAGCTTTAATTCTTTGTTTGTTGCCCTCACGAGTGACGCATTTTCCCGAGCAGACTTCTCTGCCCCCCCCCCGCTGTTTCCTTAATGGTTTTCACTTCGCTCTCAATTAAGCCAACCCTTTGATCCGTTTCGCTTAGCTTGTCAACAAAGGGCTTTATGGCTTCAATCACCGACCGCTTCACCAGTTCTTCAAGAGACTCTCCTTTTCCCTGCAGGGCAGCCGAAATTGACTTGCCCAAGGCGGGACTCTGTTTTTTCGTCGCCATTTTAGGGGGGGGAGACCGCCAACCAAGTTCTGAAACTCAGTGAGGGGGAAGAAACCCGAGCCTTCTTAGCTTCAGATCCCACCAATCCTTCACGTACGCTTGTAGTAACAGAAGGGATTCGCTTACTTACAGGCTATCGCCTAGTTCTGCTCTTTGCCGTTCTCCATGGCCCGGCTGCACGCGATGTGCAGCGCAAGTCTGCCGGCCTCCGTTGGGGCAAACGGGCAATTTACCCCCTGCATTGCTTTCAGGGGGTTCTTCCCGCGGCGCCCCAGACCCTGGCTCCCTCACTGGGAGTCCTGGGGGTTAACCCTCGCGGGTCAACCGCCCGGTCAGGCTGCTCGGATGTTTCCTCCCAGACCTGCGGAGAGGAGCGTCCGACATGGCCGGGAAACCGAAACCGAATCATTACATCTGAAAAACTGAGGCAATGATACAGTGGTTTGCCTAACACCAGCCAGTGAATTGCGGGCTGAGATTTGAAGCAGATACTTTGAGTGATACCTCATGCTCTTAAATTACTGCAGTACATCTTTAACGTGCTGGCTGAGGGCTCTTTGCAGAAGGTATATAGCTACAATTTATGCACATAATTAAATAGCATTAGCTGGAAATCTGTGGTTAGCAATGCACTAATCAGAAACTTGCCTTTTAAAGATGAAAAGTTTTGTAATAAGGGAATAATCATTGTAGATTCTGAAGAAGTTGTTTTGAGGTACTACTGAAAGCTTAGAACATATAAGGAGGATATTATGGAAGTTGATGGGAGTTCTTTATTGATTTTGATGAAATAAAGATTGCAAGGAAGAAGCAAAAAGATTACCACTGAGACACTTTTGTGGTAGCAGAGCCAAGTACAAAGTGTCATGTAGTTAGTCTGCAATGGAACAGCAGGATTTGAGTCCAGTGGCTTCTTGGGGACCAATTTTTTTTCAGGATATAAGAATTCAAGAGTCAAGTCTTCAGATATAGGAAAGAGTGGAGATTCCTGGGAGCTCTGACTCTCAAAAGCTTATACCCTGAAAATCTTGTTAGTATCTAAAGTGCCACTAGACTCAAGTACAAGGTCCTGTGGCAGCAGTCAGTTTTCTGGGCTTCTGAATGAGTTGGCCTATACAGAAACTTTAAACAGTATGGAAATTTAGTAGTAACTGTTTCACACACAGAGATCCTTTAAGGTAAATAGATGAATGGTTTTGAAATTAAGGTAAATTAACAGGTTGATGGTTGCATTTCCCCCTTATCTAGAAAATACCATATTGGTATTCCGTAGTATTATTCAAGTATATCTGGGGTTCTCAGATATACCCCAGTATTAGCATTCTTGAATAATACCAGAAATATTTGGGAATCACCACGAAGCCAGTGACAGTATAGGCTGCAGAAAGAGGAGAACTTGGGTGCCCCCAAAATACTCCTTACCACTTTCTGAGGCCCTCCTCCTGAGGCATTATTGTCTGTGTCAGCGTTGCTTGCTTGCTGCCAGTTGCCAGGTCTGGCTGGCTGTCTTGGTAATGGTGTGCCAGGTTGGATGCTGAGATTCTCTGGTTTGATGTTGTTTCTGTTGGGCTTTTCACATTGCTGCTGGTTTTTACCTGGCTTCTGTCAGTGACACTGATTCTCTTGGGCCTGCAACAGTGTCCCTGGGTGTGGCATAGGATCTGCTGGGCTAATTTGGTATAGTTTGCTTTGGGAAGCTTTTGGACGATGTGGTTACTCTTGACTCGAGTATTTGGCTATGGCTCTGTCTTACCCCTAGAGAAAGCATTAGGGGTTTTTCCAGATAGGAAACAGTGGTGAGTGGCTAAAGGCACCTAGCTCAGAATTGGACCCCTGACCCAATTGACTTGAAACTTGGATGGTCTTGAGTGGACAGGTAGCACTAGCTCTATGGCAGTTTTGTGCAGTTTGCTTGAAAAATGGGCCCCAAAAGATTTCCCCATAGGGAATAACATAGGTGAATATATTCAGAATTCTGAAAGAAAAAACCCATATCCAGATACAAAACCGGTATCGGAAGACATATTTATGGCCTTTCTGATACCTGAATCTGAAAAATACCAATTTTTAGTACACACCTCTCATAGGCACCAAAAAACTCATCCCTGGGCACTATAGCACCCTCAAGTACAACACTGGGAATCACTGAGATGGGCCAATTCACAGTAGCCACATCCCAAATTTACAATAATACTATTTGTTGCTTGTTCATATGGCATGGTAGGACCAGGATCCAGATATTGTCATTCATAGACATTAGTATGTAAGAATAATTTCTTGCTTTTTTATCTCAAGATGTCCCCTTACAAAAGACAAGAAATCCCATGAAGGAATTGTAGTCAAATAGAGTCCTTAACCGGTGCTCCTTTTGTCTCACAGAATTTGTAATTCAATACAAAATATGTAATATACAAATATATACAATATATAATGTACAAAAATATATAATAATATACAGAATGTTTTTCTAAAACTATTTATAGAAGCCTTGTCTACTATGAATTGTTTTGTGTTTATCTTCAGAACATCATGATAGATATACAGTCAGTGTTTTACCGTATATAAAAAGGTTTTAAAAACAATTGCGATGTGATTAAATGTCTGGTCAGTCATCTAGAAGATATGGTCCTGGAGAGGTTCTGTTCATATGTAAAATCTGCAAATCTTGCTTAGTGAGTATTCTTGTCCTTGAGCTCCTAGCCAGAGACTTTCAACGCACTGAAGACTATTAAAAAGTACATGAAATCAAATTTAAAAACCAGTTTTGAAAAGCAAGTCATACTGCAGTACATGAATTTGCTGGAGCATGTAATGTGTATGTGGAAAAGGAGAAGAGATCAATACACCCTTTGTCCAGCTTACCAGTGCAGTGGGGCAAATAAAAATGTACTGATATATATGAGCCACTCTGGATACCTGGGAACTAATGGGATAGTTCATCACTTGCCAAACAGATTTCCTCTAATTTGTGTGGATATGCATGAGAGAGAGAAAGAGAGAGAGATGTAGCAGTGGAAACTACAGAAAAGTGATACAGAAAATGAAGGATCTTTGTAATTGTGCAATTAATCATTTGCTTCAAATTTACTGCTTTACAGAGAACATATTTCCTAATTATGCTAAGCATATAAAGAACAAGCGAATTCCTCCACAGTTAGCATTATCAAGTAAGCATATTCTCTTAAATTCTGTGATCAGCATATTAAGTGTTTTCTTTGTAAACGAGTTGTTTAATGTTTCATGATTTGCAAAGTTTTTTTAATTAAAATTTTGTGAAATGTATTCTGAGTAATGTGGATTTGATAAGTGCATAGGAAAAGGAATCTAAGATCTAGTGTTAAACATGCAGCAGAATAAAGTAGTAGAATCCTGAGCTAGAACATACAATTCAGCCAGCAGGTGGAGGATTCATGTTTTAATACTCTCCTATATTAAAAAATGTTCCACTAGTAAAAAAATTAAAAGCCCTATCAAACAGGAAGGTTCTTTCATAGTCTAATCTCCTCTAAGCTCGGGAGGTTTTCTTTTCATGGTGTGTATGTGGGAGGGGGGAGGAAATACTAAACATATTATTTTCTCCCAATACCATCTGTAATAGTACAGTCAATTCTGCCATTTGCAGTCTTAATAGCTCTTACTTATTTCATGCTTCTCTTGAACAGATAAGGCATAACGTTCTTTACAAAGGGAAGAATAATACTAGGGAGGCCTTGCCTGCTTGTAGTGGAAGGCTTTGCAGTAGATGTGCTCTCTCTCCTACCCTTGAACATCAGGAGAAGAAGATCAGGCATTACATCTGCCCCGAAACCTAGATGTGATGTAAGCTTATCAGCCAAAGCCTAGCTGCCCCAAAAACTCAATGGTAAGTACCATAGAGTTTCCATGGATGGCCAGAGCGTTGTCCAATACACTTATGTCAAATAAGTGACATAGGGGAAAAGTCAGACATCACTTGCATCTTCTACATCCCTTTCCCTGCTGGAAAAACAATTCTGTACAATATAAATCATGGTCTGATCCAGAAAGGCAATTGTTTTGTTCTTTGCTTTATGTGGAGTCTAGGTTGACATACCTGGATTATCTGTTGAAAAGTGTGAGGCACGGATCTGTCTTAAAAGTCAGTGTTAAGTACCCAGAACTTGTGCCACAGCAGATACTACAAAATTCTGGGTATTGTTTAACATTACCATCATTTTATTGGCTCTTCTCAAAAATTTAATGGGTGAAGATTTTCGTCACTTGACAATAATACATGGTCAAAAATGCTTCCCCTGTGTGCTTTTAAGAACAGCAAGGCAGGGCAAGTAAAACATTAAACTGTCCTGAATGTTAATTGTGCATGATGTTTTCTGCTGTGGCTTCCCATCATGTGTGTACATGAGAAACAGTCATGGGTGACAGTTTAAAGAAAGGTTGAATGATAACTAGTATTTTTATTGTAGGAACTTTGAGCCCATGCCTGCCTCGATCAAGTCATTAAAAGGTTAAGTGCTGTTTGAAAAGGTGCTAAAACTAGTAAATGTCTACCCTCTAACAATACCAAGAAAGAAAATAGTATTCTGAGGACAAAAGGAAGTTCCTCTTACAAAGGGAGTATGAATATTTGTATACGAAAAAGACTAGATGTTCCAAAAGTGCACATTAAACTGCTCTGTCAGTAGGGCCGTTAGCACTCCTAAATTAGTTTAGAACCTCTCTGCTTAAACCTGTTACTGAGGATAAGAACATACTCCCCAGCCTGAATTTTTCTATTTTTCTTTTAGAAATCTCCTGTTAGAGGTTTGATTTCACTTCCATCACTTACTCCCTGCTTTGGCAACTATTGTACCAAATAAGTACCCTGTAATGCTTTCCTGGACTACACAAAATGATTCACTAACTCTTAGCAGATGTTATATCTCCCTGTCCTAAGAAGAGATGCTTCTCCCTTGATTGTGATGCGATACCAGATTTCATGTAAACAAAGATAATTTGAAGCTGTATAGGACATCCATTTCTTTTTCCATTCCATGTAAGATGGAGTCTAGTGTAAGGAAGATTCACAAGGTCATTGGTATAATACACTGGATATGGTAAGCAATAATATCTTTTACAATCTGGCCAGTTAAAAATTAGCACTAATTCCAAAAGCTAGAATAGTACATATTTTAGCTGGGCAAGTTAGGGTCAGTTCCCATTGTAATTACAAATCTGAGAGTAGTGTAGGATTGTGGCAAAGTATCCAGTTTGTGATTGTACATCTCAGAGCCAAGCTTCAAGAGACGAATTACAGGAGGAGTAGCAGGTGAAGGGAGTTGCAATGTTAGCTGGGAAGCTGAGTTTTAAATGAGATCTGAAGGCTTTGTCAATTTCCCCTCTCTACAGAGCCAGGGAGATGGCTGCTCAGAGGGTTTGTTAATTTCCTCTTTGCCTCTCCAAGGATCTGTCAGTTTCACCTCCCTTTCTAAGAGGCAAAATTAACAAACCCTCTGAGCAGGGATCTCCCTGGCTTTGTAGATATGGGAAATAACCAAAGCCTTCTGGTCTCTTTTAAAACTCAGCTTCCCAACTAACATTGTGACTCCCTTCACATGCTCCTCCTCGTGTAATTCGTCTCTTGGAGCTTAGCTCTTAGTCACTCACTTATAAGGAGTAGAAAGAAGGATGACAACAAACATCAGGAGATTATTATTTTTTAA
Source organism: Eublepharis macularius (assembly GCF_028583425.1). NCBI lineage: Eukaryota > Metazoa > Chordata > Lepidosauria > Squamata > Eublepharidae > Eublepharis > Eublepharis macularius. The sequence continues at coordinate 65,125,261 of NC_072793.1, forward strand.
GGTAAATTCTGTAGTTTCAACCCTTGGCCTGGTGACCTCTTGATCTCTTTAGCACTAGCTGTGTATGTTTAATGAAGGGACATGTGTATAGCCTGGAGACACATATTTTACATCCTGATAGAGGCTGATATAGTCAGCAGGAAAAAAACTGGCAAAGGTATGAAGATGGAAATAATTCAAGGCTGCACTAGGTATCCAGATGAGTGTTTCATGCACCTGAAAGTACCTAAATATCTGGCCTAAATTGTGTCTGGCAGAAATTGAAATTGACTTTTCAAATATCAGGCTCTTCCAATGGCAGACGTCCCTCAATAGGTTTCTTTGGGATCATAAGCGTCCCAGAATAGCTTTTAAGATCCTGAGGACCAAACGCTCTAAAGGGGGATTTAACTTCCCTGATGTTGGCATGTACTATACAGCAGCTAGGCTATCGGACGTAGTTCAAATCTTGCACCATAACACACACTTTGACTGGATGGATGTGCTGCACCCACAACATCAAACCCACACGATTGGCGAACTATTCTGGACCAATACTGCTCACCGCTCCACTTCATCGAGCGGAAACATCTTCCTCATGACCCTTCTGAAGCTCTGGGATAAACACAGGTCCAAACTAATCCCTAAAATCTCTAGATTCTCACTATTGACCTCACATGACGGGACACCACCTCAACATAATAGTGCAAACACATCAACCTGGGAGAGCCTTAAGAACAAGAGGCTGACAGATATAACATCTAAAACTGGCATCTTAGACAGAACAGAACTAGCCCGCAAACTCGGTGGGGAGGTTCCGTGGTACCTCTACTTTCAGTTAACCTACTTTTTGAGACACCTGGAAATAGGGCACGTCCTATCCAAACCTATGACGGAATTTGAAAAGATTCTTGAACCCGATTCTCTCTCCCGCAAAGGGCTTCTGTCTAAAATCTATAACATGCTGATTAACTCCCATACTAAACAGAATGAGACACTGAAAGATAAATGGCAACTAGATTGCGGTGTTGACATCTCGCAGTCTGACTGGGAACGGGTTTGGACTTCCAAACTACTAAGCACCCCGGTCATTAATGCCAAACTACAAAATTACAAAATCCTTCACAGGTGGTATCTCACCCCACAGCAGCTAGCAAGGATAGACCCCAAAAAATCCCCTCTCTGCTGGAAAGGGTGTGGTGAGCAGGGAACGTTTATATACGTATGGTGGGGATGCCAATCCATTCAAGGATTTTGGCGCTTAGTCTTCAAAGAAATCAAAACCATCACCTCCCACGCTATCCCTCCTAGCCCTGAACTGATCTTTTTGGATGTCTGGACTGACTCTCCTGTACCTCGCCAACGGAGGGACCTAATTCGCACGTTCTTGACTGCTGCCAAGAATGCGATAGCAATCAAATGGAAATCACCTGTTCCCCCGGATTTACACATATGGTACAGGATGGTGTGGGACCATCTTATAATGGAAAAAATATCTGACAGATTGCAATTCTCTACAAACCCCTTGAAACCCTCTGACTTTGCATCCAAGTGGTTCCCTTTCTTGGATCATCTAGCCAAAAATGAGTTCTTAGCATCACAGCTGCCCTTTCAGGCAATCATAAATCCAGAAGTGTGAGTGATCAAGAGGCCATTGTGGTACTGGAGTAGTTATGTTATCTTGTCCATGAGATGTAGTTCAACAATCATCCTTGCTTGTATGTTCGCAGATTAGGTAAAGTGTACCAACTAAGGTATATGTATTGGAAATCTCCTCTGGTGTCCCAATTGTATATACAGAAATCGTTTTGTGTATTGTTATATGATATATCCTCTTACAGTTGATGTTGTTATGACTTATTGTTAATAAACTTTTAAAATTGAAAAAAAAAAATATCAGGCTCTTAAATCTAAGCAAATACAGAAATAATACATAATATGATTTGCCTGTGACTTCTTTGCCTTGGAAAGTCAGGGAAGCAGAAAAATGCTTATTCTATTTGACAGAAATGATTGTCATTATCAAATTATTTAAAATCTTTTAAAGCTCATTTGCAGTTTCTTTTTCATTCCCCCCAACTTGAGAAATTGAGAAGCAGAAGAAAAAATGACTGAGAAATAGCCGCCATAGTGACCCTTTAGGAATTTTCCCATATGGTCTTTACATAGAGATAAGGGGCAATTCCTAAAGCATTGCCCAAAGTGACATTCCGTCCTCCTCAAACTCCATCCTTCTTAGGCACCACCCTCAAAATCTCCCACCATTTGCTGAGGCAGTTATGGCAACCCATAAGAATTATGCAAATTAAGCAATAAGTCATGTGTTGATTTATATGGAAAAGCACAGTAAGTTATCTGGGTTAGTTTGATTTGCATTCTTCTGGTTTTGAATGTGCATTTTGTACTAGAAAATGGCTGAATCATTCATCATAAGTATTTGTACATAAGTGCCAAGATTTATGATGTTGCATGTATGGATTTTATACTCAACAATCGTTACCCAGCTGAACATCAAATGTATGAGTAGCCTAGGCCTTTAACCAGATTCTTATAGAGGAGGAAAACTACAGAACTACGTTGTTGAAGGTGAAAGAAAACATTTGGGCAAAGAGCTTTAGCTCTCAGCATTAAAAAAATTATTTCTCATATTTCTGCTGTGTTCTTGGGCAGTTGGCTGCTTTGAATAACAACAACAGCAACAACACAACTGAGAACAGTCACTGTTACTGATCCAACAGAATTAGCTAGAATGAAGTCCAAGGGTTTTTTAAAAAAATCTCACTTAGACCTCAGACTTCTTTGGGCCTCAGATGCATACAGGACTGTAGTTCTGGTTCAGCCCATTCAATTGTCCTCAAGGATTTTTGAGCATGGATTCAAATTTTCTTTGTTACCTGCAGGAGATTATCTCACTATAAATCAATGCCCCTTATTAATGTCCTGTTTGATATAAAGCTAAAAGTTTTCAAAACTCATCCATTGAAATAAGAAGACTAGACAAAAGTAACAAGGAATTTGCAAAGGAAAGATTTGTGTGTATATGTACAAACACACACACTCATCTCAGTGCCTGAGCAATAATGTTTTGAGCCATTTTTGCTGATGAGACGAGATGCGTACTGAGTTTAATGCAGTGGAATTGATTTCTGTTTGCTAGCCTATCATTCCCCTCAGCAGGAGAAAATCAATACAGATCAATCATGTGTGATTTTGCATGCCATTAGATCCTGGTTTAACCTCTGTGGCCCCCTCTCCTACTGTGGACCACACAGTTTGAAAGAAGATTGATTGCTTCAGATAATCTGGGCATGACCCTTCCATTGAAACATCAGGAGTCATTCCATCCTTTCCTAAACCTCTTTTTAAAAGTGCCCTAATTATAAAACACAGTGCTTCTGAAACTCTGCCATTCTGTTTCCAAGAAACATTGAGTCATGAGCAGAAATCAAACTGAGCAAGTATGTATTAAAGAACTGAAATTCACCAAATGAATTTTATATATAAAGAGGAGTTAATTTTACCTGACCTGAAAGGAACGTATGTAAAAAGCAGCTTTTCATACCAAACATTGGCATAGGTTAGACGTAATGCCAATCCATATGGTTTGCTGCTATATGAATGAGCCTGGGGGAACCTTGGTCTCTTTACTTTCTTACCCCTCCCTTTATTCATTGGCAGCTAATTTTTCCAAGTTTGTGACAAAACATGGCTTATGCTTGCACTGTTAACTGGGATTCCAACTAAGGATTTGGTCCTGGTTTGGAATTTTGATTTACAAGGAAAGCAGGGGTCATAGTTTGTTGGTACACAGGATTTCCCCCTTCCAGGAAGCAGGGAGAGCAAATAATTCTGAATTTGTTTAGATATCTGAAAACTGTGGTTTGCTCTTCCATCTAATCTATGACTTGAATCCTGAGCAGCATGAGCAGTGTTGCACTTGAGGAAGACAATTCCTCTTCCCTGAAATGTGCTCTTGTGGGTCAGTGGATCCCCCACCCAAGATCAGTGTGGAGGAAAAATGTGGTGACTAGAGTAGGGAGGGAGAATCAGCAGAAATTCCCCTTTCCTCCTCTGCCAGTAGAAATGTGAAGGAATAGCAGTATAGAATCCAGGCCATACCACTGTTATGATGATCTCTGAGATTAAGGCATATATTAAGAAAAAATAAAATTTTGTTCTCATTGGCTCATCTCCTTTAATGTTGCTAATTTCCCTAGAAACTTACAGTAGCCCAGACAAATTCAATGATGTTAGAGATGTGTTGTAAGATCTTTGCTTTTGCTGACCTGGGATAATTTGCAAGGAGGAATTTTAATAAGGACAAGAGCTTTAAAGCAATTAATCAGTCTGAGTGGTTTGGTATGTCTTGAAGGGCCAGCTGTGATGGCCACACAGAAGCTCAATTTCTCTTCTTAGAAAGATGATTTTCTTCCAATTAGCATCCAAAACTAACAGATTAACTGTCAGAGTGAAACTTCTTGGCTTTCCTTCTAGTAGCAAGAGTTACAAGTAACAGAACAGTCTGAACCAATGATAATGCTGATACGAGATGCACTTGCTTGCTTTGAAAACAGTTTGGCTCCCACCGTCCAATAGGAAAAGGGACTTTTCTTCCAACAATGCGGTAGCTTTAATTTATTAAATTGCTAACAATTTGACACTGAAAAGGAGCTTTAGGTGGGTAGCCATGTTGGTCTGCAGTAGATCAGCAGGATCTGAGTCCAGTGGCATCTTAAAAGACCAACAAGATTTTCAAGGTGTAAGCTTTTGAGACTCAGAGCTCCCTTCTTTAGACACCAAAAGGGAAGGTCTGACTCTCAAAAGGTTACACCCTGGAAATCTTGTTTATCTGTAAGGCGCCACTGGACTCAAATCCTGTGAAAGAGGAGCTGTTCCTTCCCTTCTGAATTCTCAAAAAGATTTAAATATGTGTGTGATAAGATCATGTTTGCCAGAGATTGCTGCTATGTGAACTAGGAACCTTGTAATATGCATACTGGTGCCCTTTGTGGTAAGCCATTTGAGACTACAGAGCAGAGGGCAAAGAAGATTAACTTTTTCAGGCTTCGACATGTCTCTCCTACAACAATCCATGTATTTTATTTTACTTTACCTGGCATGGCATGGCTATAAATGCTTCCAAGTCAGAACCTGGGTCATTGATGGTACACCTGTTATTCTTGGTCTTGCTAGCTTTCATTGTCAGCTGGTTCATCACATTCTGTCCTTCTGTCTTGGTATTGATGCTGCCTAGTGAATCACTGCTTTTGGACTGTCCTTTATGATGCATTGAGCCTCTGGTTAATGGCTGCTAGTGCTCACAGGTGATGCACAGCTACTCAGTCTCCTTTGTCTATTTATGGGGCATTCCTGACAGCGCTTGCATCAACAGTTTATGGACATGGCTTAGATTTTGTTATACCATGCATACTTTGTTATCAAGCATTTTAACATCTAAAAAACTCTGTTAATCCACATCTGGGTTAACTGGGTTGGTTTGTGAAGTCAGATGTGTGGGGTGAAGAGAAAGCAAGCCACAGTGATGGCTGGAAGAGCAAGGCTACACAGTAGGGCACTCAGGGCACAAGAAAGTTAATGGTTATGGGGGGAGGCTTTGGAAAAGCAAAGTGTCCTCAACTCTCTCCTAGCAGATGGTTCCTATGATTCTTCTTTAACGGCCTCTACTTTTAACTGTGTGTGGAATCTCATTTGAGAAAGTGCCTCCAAAACCAGATGGGATGGTCAGCATGACCTGCTGTCTCTCTCCAAACATGATCTTAATGGTTGGGACAAAATCCAGGAGACTGATTATTGTCTCTGTATTTCAGAGCAGTACTTGGTCGTAAAAACATCTTGCAGAAGGCCTTAGATTAAATCTTTAGATTGGTAGAACTCTGGGATTGTTACCTCCATGATCTCTCAAGAGTTGTACAAGCTTTTGCAAATACTTTGTCCTTTGTTCCCTATTGCTGATGATGAGCATGTAACAGATTTTATTTTGGAAGATTTTGTTGACAAGATCAGTTGGAGAGGCGTTTGAATCTTTAAAAGTAAGGTATTAAAAGGTCTAACCTTTTTATTAGTTTAGCAAAGATTGCTATTCTTCAGAGCTGTTTTATTCTACAATTTGACCCACAAATGCTTCAAAGAGAAATGTCAGGGACAGTATGTATTTTTATCTGTCTTCTTGTTTGTTTGTTTGTTTGTTTGTTTGTTTGTTTGTTTGTTTGTTTGTTTGTTTGTTATCTGTCTTTCTCATTGAGGCTCAAGGCAGATTGTGCAGTACAAGTCAGTACGATCAAAGCATAAGTAATTAAACATGACATATTTCACAACATTGTAACTACCCTGTAGGAACAAACCTACATCAACATAGGGTGCCTAGTTGTATAATCTGCAGTCCTGTCCCTTTACCAAAGGATCTGTCTGAGACATTTCTTACAGCACAACCCTATTGCCTGAGCAAAAAAGATTTTCAGAATAATTCAGTTTTACCTAGTTTGTGGAAAATCAAGAGAGTGGGAACTTTCTTGACTTCTTCAGGAAGGCCACCACAGAGGATGTGCGTGTACAGGCAGTTGTTGATTTAGCCCAACTGGTATCTGCGGAACAGTGGTATGGCTATGCCAATTAGCCCCCTCTGTTGTTCCTGTTCTCTTCAATTCCTGTAATTTTCCCTTTATCTCCATGTGTTTATTTTATCCTCTGTAATAGAACAAAGTCTGTCTTCAATTTAGATTCTCTTCTGCAGATTCTGGAACCCTGTAGCATCCCACTCGATGCCTTCATTACAGACGCACAGCAGGCTGGGGACGTTGGGGATAATTCTACAATAACTCAGCCTGGCCAGTGTGTAGTCTCCCTGTTCCTTCAATAAATCCTTCAATGTCTTTTTTCTGTTTGGTGAGCTTAGTTGGGAGGGGGGCTGGCCATTTGCAGTGAGTTATTATCCCACACTTATCAGCATTAAACTGGATTTGACAACTCGTAGCTTGGGATTTCAATGATCTAAATCCTTCATCATTTGGCAGTGCAGTTTGGTGTAGATTTTTTTTCTTTCCCAATTTCTTATCAGCTGCACATCTGGAATCCTTACTTACAGTGTATAATAATAAAATGATGGAAACTTACAGGCGTGAACTCTGGCTGGAAGTCGTTTTCTAGTATTTTTCAAAATCGACCATCGTGATCGCCTCACAAGCCAGTGATCTTCCTATCTTACGAAATTTGGGATGGACAGGGAGATGAAGAAATAGGGATGATGGTTGACTCTCCCTTCTTATTTAACATCCATCTTACACATTTCTTCCTCATGATGAGATATGCAAATTCTAGGTGCAAAAGCATTTCTCATTTCCTTAGGGAGAGATGCATAAGTTCTCCCCCCCACCCTTACCAGACACCATGCTAAAGTCTGGGAACAGATAGAATATATTGCTGATTTTTTCCTTTCCCTTTGTTTTCCTGCATTGCCTGAAACTGTAAATGTATGCAGATTAGGAGAGGGAGGGCATGAAGGGATAAGCCAGTGTTAGGCTCTCCTGCCCCTTTTATTCATGCCCAGGGTACTGCCGATTGCCAGTTTGGGGTCAGGAAGGAATTTTTCTCTGGACATAGAGCAGGAGTCACTGGGGTAGGTGAGGGTGGAGAGACCAGTGAATTTCCTGCATTCCTCTTAGAAATTCAGTCCAATAATCTCTTTTGTAGAAGACTTAGTTACCTACTGGCATACAATTTATAGGACAGGCCAGAAGTTCAGATTAAAGGCTGGTTTGTGAGAAAGAAATTGGGGAGCTGGTATTTTTGTTTCTCAGTAGGTCACCTGGACATTCATTTTCATTTTTTGGTGATTTGCACACCTGTTCAAATTGGCACCTTTTCCTCCCATGCTGAATAAAGGGCAGCACCATTCCTATGAGTGAGCAAGAAGGCAGCTCTATTGGGGCCAGAGTACGTAAGTAAGAAGAAGTTTCCTAACCATTCAGCTCTAGTTGTCCCATCAAATAGTTGGTGGGGGGGGATCAGTTGGGGTCTTTTCTTCCTCTTTGTCTAGCTTGCATATAATGTAATCTGTATCAGACCCTTCCCAGAGGTTGATAACCTGTGTGTGGTGAGCCTGTTTAGATTGGCCCATGCACAGGCATTTTTCTTCTTAAGTAACTTGGCTGTGGCCTCATCCAGATAGGTTTGCATGCAAACTATTTAAAGGAATGTGGAATTTTCTCAGGTCTCAAGCTTCTGTTCAGACTTGATTCATGTCAGCCCTTCTCTCTGCCATTCTGTTGACCTTCCCGCCTCCTTGAGGTCTGACGCGCCTCTGTCTCTTTCAGAGAGACACCCAGCATGTGCTCCAACCACGTGCCTCCCTAACGGAGGTCAGATTCTTCTATATTATGCTGATAACTTTCTGCTTTTTTGTGTGTGCGCTACATTTCGCATGCAGGAATTTGAAATAAATTTCTCTTTCAAAACCTTGGTGGTTCAACCTTTGGCAGGGCTGTTTTATGTTAGCCTTTGAATGTTCACAAAATACAAAAGCAACATTCATCTTGCAAAGCGTTACCTGGGCTGAAGTGTCATTTCACAACATCTTGTGTTTTCTCTCCCCTGAGTCTAGGCTTCTTTATATCATTTATCCCATTGGCATCATTTTTTATGAAACTGTTTACTTTCTTTTAGAAAATAGCTTTACAAAATGTTATCATTGATTTTTCTAATAATATTGTGGTTTGATAATTGAACCAGCTGTTGTAACACATGTAAGCTATTTTAAACAAATGTTTTCACCAGCAATTTTTCTTGTAATTTCGGGGGGGGGGGTAGCTTTTATAATAATTTATTTATTGTCGCTTTTGAAATGTTTTTGATAACAAACTGCATTTCACAATTTGACATTGATTGGCATGGGAAAGGGATCAGATTCTGTAGTTATATTCCTGTACAATACAGAAAGGAGAAAGAAAACTGTTAATAACCCCTCTGCTGTTTCAAGAAATTTTAAAGAGGTAGTAACAGTTACAGCTATGGTTGTCAGCACTGCCTTAGTAAATGCCAGGAGAGCGGTGACTGAGGAGGGTAGAGGTTGGGAGAGGATATGACATAACTTATTGGTAACACTCTAGGAATTTTTTGTAATCTTGATGGTAAAGAGCATAGAGACCTGGGGAAAATTTTAGAGCAGGGGTTTCCAGTGTGGTGCCTGTGGGCACCATTGTGCCTGCCAACACTTTACTTGGTGCCTACCAAGTGTTTTTAAGAAATAGGTGGGATCAGGTGGGGGTTTTGCCAAGCATGGCTTTTAATTAGCCATCGGAGATTTGATTGACTGTGCAGATTTTTAAAAACATTGCTTTGGCAGAAACTGCCACCACAGCACAAGAATCTTTGCTATGTGATTGAATGTAAGCTGTGGCAGCTTTTTTGTGGCTGGGTCTGCCTCCTGCAGCAGCCATTTTGTAGCTGCACCTAGCACACTGTGTCAGAATTCCCAGTGTGCCCACAGGTTCAAAAAGGGTGTGGAGCTCTGTTTTAGAGTGGCACCATGGATACCATTTTCTGGCCATTTTTCTCCCCTTTCTCCATTTCTTGAGGGCCAGATACTGGAGTTCACTCAATGCAGGTGGGCAAATGTCAAGACTAGTCACAACTAAATCCCTTCGTAAAATACTTGGCTTGGTATTGAGTATATATAGGGAAGACAGTTAAATCACTATTTTTAACAATGAAGGAAGGCCAAAATGTTGTTAGTCTTCCTTTTATCTCTCTCATGCTTGTATATAGTGTGTCCACCGCCCCAGTCTGCTGGGATTTTCCATTTTTTATATTTGAAAAAGACTGATTTTTTTCTTGTAATAGTGACAGTCATGCAACCAATCAGATTTTACTATGCACTAACATCACTGAGGACACACAAGACTGGTGCTACTGCCTGAATAGTTCTGGGTAAGGAAACGGTCTCCATGTGTTACCTGAATTGATCTCCTTGTGAGTAATAGAGAGTGGGGGAATTAACAGCAAGGAAGATGGCTATTCGAGAGGTGGTAACTACGGGATCTTTTCCACCAATTTTTGCGAGATCCCTTCCCAGATAGCAGATGATACTGGTGCTTTAAATTCAGAGAGCAAACTTTTTATTGAAGAGGGAAAACGCATACACACAAAGGAGTAATTAATAAAATGATTACACACAGAGAGAGTCCTAGGAAGCTAGTCAGAAGTTGGAATAGAGTGAGGGAGGGGAAAGTATATCTACCTATCCTGGAGAATAGTCCAGTCCACGGGAGAAGAGAGTAGCTTCAAATGTTTGGCGTTCACGCCCAAGAGAGCAAGAGGCTTAGAGCAACCTCAAGGGAGCAGTACTTCGGATCCAATATGTGTGTATGATTTGAATGGGGCCAGGGTACTACTATTATAGGGTAAAACGTGCCCTGAGGTGGGAGAGCCCACCCAGCCATTGGGACAAAGGTGCCAATGGTCAGTTCCTGGGAATAACAAAGGTTTGATTACCTTGATTGCTTGCTACTGGGGTTTGTGAAAGAGAATGCAAAGTCTCTTCTGGGACTGCACAAAGGGAGCATTTCGTTAATGGAGTTCACTGGAGCTAAGTTGATGAATTTGGTTGGGAAATGTACCTTCCCAGGAATGAATTATAAATACTTAGGAATGCCAATTGATTTTCTCCTCAATCATGGGCAGGAGATCTCATCACGGTAGGAGGGGAAAGGAATGTGTTAAGTGGGATGACTCTGCGAGACTTCTGTTGCTCTGGATTCCTATTGGAGCTGGGAAAACTGTAAACTATTCACCGCTGGTCACTCTGCATTTACATGCAGCATTCCATTCATGCCTGGGACTCAGCAACTGCTAGCTGGAATTCCCCTGTTTGCAGGCCAAACTGCCATTTTAATCCAGCAAAATCAAAAAGAGTCCAGGAGCCACAGACTAACACGGCTAACTCCTCTGCATCTATTTTAATCCAGGGGTCTTGTGATTTTATATCACAAGTAACTTTATTAAATAGCTATTAAAGATGGCGTAGGCTGGGCCTACTGCTTACACATGAACTAAATGGGGAGGGGTTGGGCTAGATCGTGTAAATAGGCGCTACATGAGGGATGTCACGCCACTGTTATCATTCCACTTGACCCTTCCCCCAAGTGTTGACAATACTGCAAAATACATCCCTCATTCCATCTTCACTGTTACTGTAACTAAAAGAAAAAACGAGGCATTTTCACCACCAAGCACTCTTCAGGGCAGCCCAAATAGACTCTCACCCACATTGCTATCCTAGGACATTCTGTGAGTGAATCATCTATGGTGTTCATTCGCCTGAAAAACAATCTTCATACAGAGTTCTACTTTCTATTCAATTTTTTTCTGATAAAAATGTATTTCTGCTGAGGGAATCAAATCCAATCTCCAATATATTTAGCACGAAGGCAATAAAGAACATTAATGCACTTCAGAAAAAAGAGAATTGCTGGCTGGTATCATCTGCCACTTGCAGAAGGAAAGATCACCATGGAAACTGTTTTCCTTGAATTCTGTGCACTCCAGGCATCGAATGTGTAGGAAAGCAAGTAGAAGGAGGGGTTAGGAGAGAATGAAAATTTCTCTTTCTTCAGTTGCCACAAAAGTGCTGCTGGAATCTTGCAAAGAGGTGTCATGAATTATAGATCATGCAAATATAAATGTATATGAATTCAAATTAATATTGCACAGCGCTGGCTTTTAAATGAAGGTAGGTTTGAAGTAGCAGGCAACAAGCGGGATCAAACTAGCATGGTTGAGAGTGTCCCAAGTTAACCTGAGAAACTGCAAGGCTTGGCGGTGGCTGTATGCATTTTAATAATTCACAGATGCTCTTGAAGAAGAATAGAGGACATTTTTCCAAACTTAAGAAGAGGAAAGGACTACTTCTGCCCTCTTGAAACCTGTGCCCCAGCATGCACATCTCCCAAGAGGGTGGGAAATCAGTCATTTGCAGTGCAATTCTAAAATTATTACACCTTTCTAAGCCCATTGACCTTAATGTATTTAGGAGTGTTGTATAACTTTACTTGAGTTTACACTGTTGGGTTTCCGTTCATTCTTCCTCTATGTGGCAAACAGAGGGTAACTGAAGAAGAATTAGGATAGATTTTTTTTTCTTTTTGCCACTTGTGCACTGATTCTCAACCTGTTCTGGGAAATCCCAGACGTGCCTCTGCCTCCTGCAGCACTTTTTATCTCTAAAGTTCTGTAGTGCCTGGAATCCCAGCTGCTACAGCTCTCCCCAGCTCCTTCCTTTCAGCTGCAACCTCTGCCAGTCTTCCACAAATGCAGAATAAGTGCTGTGCCTTTCAGAGAAGAAGCGCTTTGAAAGCTTTTGTTCTTCAGGTTTGTTCCATCTTGTGGAGCTAATCATCTTCAAGTATCCCACACGCTTCAGTTATGTAATGTTTGAGTGGGCAAAAGATAGACTCATTTGACCGCTATAATGATTCATTTACAAATACTGAACTGAATGTCTGTAGTTCATACATACATAAAGCTGATTCAAGGGAACGTTCCATGTTAGTGTAAATTACACTGGAATGTTGTCCCTTCAGTTAATCTCTTGTACCAGATTTAGCAGCAGATGGTTAAAGCTTTGCAGATCAGCTGTGTAGCACCCTGATGAAACCGAAGTCTGCCATGCAGTGAAAATCAAGGGTTGACCTGTTTCTGATCTAACAAGTCCCTTTAAGTATTACCTGTTTGTTCAGATGTTCTTTTACTTTGTACGTATTGTCATTAAACATGTCTTGTGTGAATAGGAATAAGCTTTCTAAGCTTCCTGTTCCTGGAAATATAAAGGAGAGCTACTTTTTGGGAGGAATTGTCTGCTTTCCTCTGGAGTGAGACTATTGTCACCGCTACCATCTGCTCTTCCCCGTTCCCTCTCCTCCCTGAACATTTGTTTGTTAATAAAAATATGCTGTTAATTTTGATTTAAATATTTTCTTTTGACCATATAATAAGTTTCTTGTTGAGTCCACAACAGAGTGGAGAAAAGCATGTTAATTGTACCCTAAATAAATAAACTGAATCCAGAATCAAATGAAAATAGCCACACACAGGAGAAAAACCTCTCCTTTGTTGCCATTCTTTTCTGCCCTAGCAGGAGCTGCTGACTTAGATTTTAACACTTGGACACTTGGATAGAGTAACCCAGACCTGGACTTAGCCTGCAACGTTTTGCTTTAGGATTCAGCATGCAGCCAACCATCCCTTCATTTCTCCTGCATCTCCTCCCCACACTATTTCCTCTTTCCATCCTCCTGGCAGCCTCCATATCCCCTCCCCTTTCCTTGCTTCCTTCTCTCTTTCTCACTCACCAACCAACCTTTTTTTTAGCTGCCCATGCCCCAGTCTTCAGCTTTATGTATTATGTACTTCAAAGCAGCGTATATCCTTCTCCTCTCTTCCATTTATCCTTCCAACAACCCTGTGCGGTACATGAGGGTGAGAGTGACTGGGCCAGGGTCATCCAGCAAGCTTCCATGTCAGAGAAGGGATTTGTGACAGAGTTTCTCAGATCCTAGTCTGACACTCTAACCATTACACCACGTTGGCTCTCAGCTTTCCTTCCTTCCCTCCCTCTGGCAGTCTTTCCCCAGGAAGACTCTGGCCAAGTTGCAAAAGTTGTGCAGCTGCAAGTCACTCAGGTCAGTTGTGTGGTAGCTATTGCCAGGCTTGGCCAAATCACACACATTTTGTGGAGACTGCTGCAGGGCTCAGGTAAATTGTGTGGTATCAAGTAACAACTGTCATCACACCTGGGTGAGTTGTGCAGATTGCACGGTAGCAAGTTGCCTTGTGATTGCTGCCGGGCCTTGCCCAATGAGTCCTCCCTTCAGGGCAGAAAGGAGGGGAGCAGAGGTGGACTGGAAAGTCAAAATAACCCTGTAAAGCGCCCTGTTTCCTCTCCTGGTTTTGTTTAGCAGAACCATTGGATAGATTTATTGAGAGGAGTCAGAGTACAAGAAAGTAATATCAGATATGTTACAGTACCAAAATACTGGAGTCCACAAATACTTGTACCCAGTCTCAACACACAACACCGTGCAATAGCAAGATTCGAGTCCAGTAGTACCTAGAAGACCAACAAGATTTTCAGGGTATACACTTTCAAGATTGAAGGGAGCTTTGACTCTTGAAAGCTTATATCTTGAAATCTTGTTGGTCTTCAAGCTGCTACTGGACTTGAATCTTGCTGTTTTGCTGCAGACTAACACAGCTAGGATTCCCTCCTTGCATCGGAATAATAGCAATATGGGTCTTTGAGCAATGAGAAGGAGACAAAGCTGCCCTCCCTGCCTCTTGGTGAAGTCTGTCTTTTTGTCAGCAAAGCTCTGCTGATGGAAGCAGAAGGAGGAACAGTTTTGTGTGGGGGTCCTGCAGTCCTCGGAATCAGTTTCCCTGAGGTCACAAATGGCTACTGAGGATGGGGGAGCAGAGAAGGTCTGGATCCTTACATAAAGATCTGAAATCATTGTGAGAGTGGATCACTGGATTCACAAGGGACATACAATGATTGTATTAGAATTCTGAGAACTACAACTGTGGAGCTGACCACACCTGGCCAAGACTTCTTTCTCTAGATCTTTCTTTTGTACCAAGACTGTACCTCTCCAATTGCCAGCTAGCTGTACCGAGCTAGCTGGCAATTGCATTCATCCAAAGTGGTCTGCTTCTGCATCATTTCCCTCCCAAACAAGGCTCAGACAAGGGCCTCCTTGAGTTTCACAGGAGAGGTAGGCTGATTACACAGCCAAAGAGTAGAGATTGAGGCCAGTGAAACAGAGGCAGAACAGTAATTTCAAGTCCTACTGTAGCATTCACAAGCATATCAGGTCTTGTCATAGCCCTGCTTACAGCAGTATTCCTAAATATACTTAACTACAGAGCAAATGCTATGAATTAGTTAAGGCAAACTTCAGAAAGCATTTATGTCTTGGTAAATATGCCTAGTTCCAAAGGGACAAGGAAATATGGAGAAATTGTGCAAATATTAATAGATGCAGTATGGAACTCATTATTCACCTGCCTGGTGCCATCTGGCATTTCATGGCCCAGAAGACATAGAGTGGGAGGAGTAAGTAGGAAGTAGATTCCTTGCGTAATGAATGGTTGGATCCATGGAGAGAGGATCACAAAAGATTGCAATTAAATGTTAACTGCGACAGAAAATGATAGCAACCAAGACTAGCTTAGGCTAATTGGAAGTCATACAGATAACTGTCTACCAAGTGGCAACTTACCACAGTAGTAAGGGAGGAGAAATTTACCACTTCTTTGCTTTCTCAAAATTCTAGGGTTAGAGCTAGATGTTATAAGAGGCACAGAACTGCTGGCTGCATTCAAACATCACAAATAAATAACGATTTCCAATTTGAAAGACTCCAATCCTCAGGCTTGCACATTCATCCACCCTCCCTTATCTCCTCATGTGCAGAGTTGATATTGAAGACTTTCTGGTTCAGAATCCCAGTCTGTGAACAAGAAACAAGTCCAGTTGGTTGAAGCATCCAAATATGAACATCACTCAAAGAACAGTTTGATCAAAGACGTCCTCAACCAGGAAGTTTTCAATTTCACCTTCATGTGAAAAAGGAGGAAGAAAGGGAACATGTGTGACTGAGAATTTCAGGCTAATATCACAGAACTAGAAAGGGCAAAAAAGTGATTTGTGCAGTGGGAAAAATTTTATTAGACTGGATAACTCATATGTATTTTGCCTATGTAACAAAGCTAAGGTAAACTGCAATGGAAATCTAGTATCCAAAAGGGAGCTCTGACTCTCAAAAGCTTATTCCCTGAAAATCTTGTTAGGCTTTGATGTGGCACGGGACTCAGATCCTGGAAATCTAATAAAGTTTTTTTCTCACTAAACCAACCAATTTTCTTGTTCTGCTTGTTCTGTTGTGCAGCCTTCTCCTGGTCATTAACATCACAAAAAATTCTTCTTTGTTTGAGACATGCATGTTTTCCCCTCATAGCATCTTTTAATACTATATTGTAGTAAATTCTGACTCTGTGAACTGGGTGGTCTACTTAGCAAAAAAAAAGGATACAAAACAATCTAAATAAGTATTTTAACACAATGTGTGAGATGATGTCATTGTCTGCCCATTTTTCGTCTGCTCCTTTGCTTTGACAGCCAGTACTAGACATGATGACATGCATGAAGTTAAACTAGATGTCACCAGGAAAATGGGAAAGAGACATGTGAATGTGGCATGCACATTCCCTCTTGTGACATCCAGCCCTCAGACAGTAGTTCCTATTAGACCAACGCAACTCTGGAAATGGGCAGTTTGGAAAGGCAAGAGGGAGGTTAAACCATTTGCTGAATTTTTTTTTTTGCAACCCCGCCCAAACGTCTTTCTCTTCCTCTTGTTGTATTTGTGTTGTATTGTTATCAACACATGCCAAACAGTCACCTTTCTTTTCAGTGCAAGGTTTTGTGCCTTTGAATTGTGCCTCGTTAAATGTGCGTGTAATTTATTTTGTCTCCTCTGCTGTGCAATGTAACTATGTATGTGAAATGTGTCTCTTCTTCAGTGGCTTGCAAACTGTATGTTCAGATTATGTAAATTGGAAATTATCCTGTAAAGCACTGTCAGCTTTTACTGGTACTATGAAAATAGTACCCATCCAATCATAATGAGATGAGGGAGAAAATGGATATTGAACAAATAGAATGAAACATTATCATCAAGCTGGGGATTCACTTAAATTCCTATGGCCAGATGAAATGGTGTCAAGTGATATGCTTATTTTAGTACATAGTTCTGAATTTTATGTAAAGGCCACTCATAAAAGCTGGTCAATTATTGCCATATCCTGTGTTTCTGTTTAAGATGCCCTATTCATTTATTATTGTCAATAGAACCTGTGATCTAGCCAGAGATACAGGTTCCATTGAGGAGCGATCACAGATTATCTGAAATGTGGAGGTGGGCTTCTTACTTTCAGAGGCTGTACCAGCCACACTGTGCTCTCAGGTTCAAAGAAGATGCCCAGACAGAGACAAATCATGTGTGCTCAAGACAAGCAGGAACCCGCAAGGACTTCCAGGAGGGCATCTCATTTCCTCTTTTCTCACTGCTATCTCTTTCCCGTCTCTAAAAGCCCCATAGCCTTTCCTTTTCCTTCCTTCTTCTCACCTTCCTGCCCACCAACCAACCTATTTTTATCTCCTTCCGTATCTTCAGTTTTCCTTCCTTCCTTATGCTTGGTATCCTCTTCCCAGGAAAACTATGGCCCAGTTGCTCAGTGCTGGTCACCATGCTGGACTGGGCCCAGTGGCTAGGGATCCCAGACCCCCAGTGGGGGCGGGGGATCTCCGGCCCCCGCTCCCCACACCCTGCCCCCAGTTACCTGAGCAGTGGGGGAGGCACGCACCTTCCTTGTGCGCTCCCCCGTGGCGCGGCGCGCTCCTGTGCATCGCTGGGATCGGGCCCATTTTGGCCCAGATTGGGGCTGCTGCGGAGCGCTCCTACGCTCCGCAGTGCTCGAAACAGGCCCGATCCATGGCAAACCGGGCCCGTTTCAGCACGGATCGGGCCCATTATTTAGGAGCTGCGGAGCTCAGGAACGCTCCTGCACTCCACAGTGCCAAACTGGGCCCGTTCTGCCACAGATCGGGCCCGTTTTGAGGCACTGCTGCTCTCCACAGTGCCTCAAACCCAGGCCCAATCTGCAGCAGAACGGCCTGTTTCGGGCGCGTTCTGCTGCGCCCAGCCGTGCGATGACGTCACCCCTGAAGTGACATCATCGTGCCTGTGGGGCACGCGCATGCACGCTCTGCACGCTTGCACCCCCCTCTCCACAAAGGTAAGTGCCAGGCTCCTGTCCCCTGCCAGGAGATTGAGGGGGCTTGGCAACCCTACCTGTGGCACAGTGGGGAACATGTAACAACTTGCAAGGGACACTTCATTTTATTATTTATGAATTTCATTTATATCCCATCTTTGTCCAAAATGGAGACCGAAAGCAGCTTACTTCATTCTGCTCTCCTCCATTTTATCCTCAGAACAGCCCTGTGAACAGGGGTGGACAGGGAGTGGAAAAACCCTGGGAAAGGGTTTGCGTGAACCTTGGGTGGGCCAGGCTCAGTGCTACTGTGTCAGGGCTAGCTCAGCCCACCTTGTGTGGGGAGGCCATTGATCCACTGGGGGAGGGGGGTGTTCTGGTTCTCTTGGTGACCAATCTGCTCCTGATGGTGAGTTAAGTTAGGCTGAGAATGTGTAACTGGCTTAAGGACACCCAGTCAGTTTATGTGGCAGAATGAGGATTCAAGGTCCTAGTCTGAAACTCTAACCATCTTCTTTTTTCCAATCCTATCTGGCAAAGGGAGCTCTGACTCTCGAAATCTCATATCCGGGAAACCTAGTGGATCTTTAAGGTGCTACTGGACCCGACCGAATCTTGCTCTTCTACTACGGAGCAACATGGCTACCCAGCTGAAACATTTGACCACACTGGCTGCTATTAAATAGTAGCAAGTAGGAGTGTGCTCTGAGAAAATTTCCATTTCAGTTTTGAATCCGAGGTTTCTGGATAAACCTAGGTTACTGGGTTACTGGGTTTTTTTCTGGTTGAGCATTGCCACTTTGGATTTAATTAATTTAGGTTTGGTTTTGTTGTTGTGAGTTTTGGACCTGTTCTTTGTAATGAGGGTTTCCGGGCTCTTTGGGACAGCTTATTTTGCAGTTAGTAGCACCAAAATTGCACAGAACACAGTCCTCCCTCTGAACCATCAACCTGCCAAGTTTGAGCACACACAACAGTGGATTCCAGTGTTTACAGACACCGAAGAATGCTTAAGGAAGGCATAAAGGTGACTGTTGGGTGGTTGTACATTCACACACTGTTCTTTTTAAGGGGGGAAGTTTGGGGGAATGAGGCTTTGGGGCAGCTGTTTTCATGCTTAATCAAAATTCGCATCAACCATTAGACATCCTTGTCTAAACCATTGATCCACTGACTTTTTCCTCAAGCACAATAACACACACACATGTGCGCGCGCACACACAACAGTGAACCCTGAAGAAGGTGCGCTTCAGTGGTCACACACTACGGTGGGAAATTGGCTGGCAGAGGGGTAGTGGGGCGGCGGCAGCAGAGCAACACCCAAGCAAGAGAGTGCTCCAACCTGTGCAGTGCAGTAACATCAACAGTTCTGCTTTGTGTTCACTTTTTCTTTTACTGTAGTGCCAGTAAATGATTACCTATGTATTTTGCTGCTGCCTGTTGCTGCTATGTTTTCTTGTGCTTTATAGTTCTGTTCCCATGGTGATGGGCAAATCCAAATCCTTCCTTTTAACACTCAGGGTTCCCCTGCAAATCACATTAATCACCGCCAATCTTCTCTATCATGTAAGTGCATCCAAGCAGAATGATAGTCTAAATCCCCCTTCCCCCACCCAAACAGACCTATGTTTTTTTCATAAGTTTTCCTTTTGCTGTGGGGCAGGCAGGATTGTTTTTGGAAGGCCAGGTAGGTACATGTTTGCCATTTGACTCAGAAAAAGAAAGAGCCCTGAAAGATTATGGAAGCAATCCTAAACAGGTCTACTCAAATGCAAGTCCCATGCTATTCCATAGTCCTTGCTCCCAGGGAAGTGTCTTGTTGGATGCCCGCCTTCTTCAGGGTTCACTGCTCTGAGAACAAAAACAAGGAGTCAGGCACTGTCTAGGGGAGCTGTCTCATTCATTCACTCTGCCTGTTTATGCTACTTCTTTTCTGAATTCAGCTATGCACTACAGTATGGCACAGCTAGCTGGGAACTGGCCTTGGCAGGCTGCAGCCCCGCAACAGAGTGAAAGATGGCAAATAAAGGGCAAGCGAGACATAGGTGAAGATTCGCTATTGCTTCCTCTCCATACAATGATCCTTAGCATGTACATCCAATACAATGGGCATTGGAAGGGATTTATACTCCCTGCCTTTGCTGTCTTCCCAAATGGCACTCTTGTTGCTGAGTTCCAAATTACGATGTTAAAGACAATGCCTCAGCATGTATTTAAGTCTTTCTATTTTTCACAAGTACCCAGAGTCATGCATTCTTACATACTTTTTAACAGTGGTAGTGAAGGCTTGTAAAGAAATCTAGAAAGCATATATTAATCAGAGAATGAAGACAAATTGTAGTACCGTTAAATTTCATCTCTCATGCCATGGAAATAAATGCCAAAAGCTAAAAATGTATAAAGCTTTCATTTTACAAAATAAGTCTTTAGCCAGCAATTCTGCTGTGTTGGAAGCCATATTTTTTTCCTCCCTAGCAATCCTTTGCATTCACCGAAAGCTGCACTCAGATTCAATTGCTGAGGACAGGGAGGAGAATAATTGCAATAGAATTAACCTCTGGCACTTTTTTCTAAGAATAGCCCTGATAAATTCACTCATCAGCAGGTTACCTGCCTACCTTGATGCAGTGTAAATACTGCTCACTCAAACCTTTTTGAAGCATAGTTTTGTAAATTGTTAACCATTTCTGCACAAGGATTGGTCTGTTTTAGCAAATGTGAATAGTTCACTGTATTTTGCTTTAGAATGATTGAATATTATTAAATTCTATCAAGCTTCCAGGTACTGCAACAAAAGAGCAGATTTGGAAGATGGGCAAAATAGAGCTGCAGTCTTGGCACTATAACACTGATCTATCCTTGAAGCATGTTTAGTGATTTAGAAGAAAAAGAGGAGAAATGCATAAAATATATAGGATTTCATCTGTGTTTGGAGAGTGTACTAAAAACCTTGGTAACTTACAGCTTCCAAATACAGATTGGTGCTACCAGGAATTTTTTTCCTGCTTCCCTGCAACATCATGGTGTTTTGTGTACCTCCCGTGTTTTCTCTATCTTTCCTGTAATAGAGCCAGTGTGTCGTAGTGGATAGATTGATAGAATAGGTTCTGGGTGACTCAGGTTTGATTCCCCATTTTGCCATGGAAACTTGCTTGGTGACCTTGGGCCAGTCATATGCTCTCAGCCTAACCTACCTCATAGGGTATTTGTGAGAGAAAAAATGGAAGAGAGCAGAATGAGGTAAGCTGCTCTAGGTTCCTGTTGGGATGAAAGGTAGGGTGTAAATGAAGTAAAATAAATAAAATTTCCCAAACATGGTTTGCTGCAATGTTTTTGAAAAGATCACAGCAAAGCTGGGGTGACACCCAGGTGGATGGGAAAGTCCAAATCTTTCCTGTCCTACCCACAGCATTGCCATTTTTCCTGCTCTAATCCCCCACAGCAGCTGTGTCCTGGCACCAGAGGTGTTTTAAAATTGGTAATGAACATATTGATATTTCATTATAATGTTATAACAACCTGTCAGGTTCTGAGAATTCCTAGTCACTTGACTCTCACATGCTCCTTTTGGCCCAGCCACCTCGGGCGTGCTCCTCTTCTTTATGCCTGTGGTTCATGATGCCTCCTCTTCTTGTCTGGGGTCTTCAGCAGTTTCCTTACTTTGCTGTCTGCTGATGCTGGATCTGAGTAACTGAAGAAAAAAAACCTTAACCAGACTGTCTCCTTGATTGTATTGTTTTATTATACTTTAAACATTGAAGCATTAAAAAAAATAACAAACCAGAATTGAATATTTCTCAGTGGAACAGAACAGTAGGAGACAAGTAATGATGTGCAGAATCAGATGTGATTGTGAGGTTGGATAGTTCCAGTACATTCAAATCTGTTGTTTTTAAATAGCATGCTATGAAATAGCACTTGAAACATGTAAGGCAATATTGACATCTTTAACATAACTTGAATCATGTAATGAAAACCTAACCAGGAGGGAGCTATGTAATATAAAATATAGTCCTTATCGTACATAGTATAGGATATTAGTTCACTGATAGTAGGCCAAGCTATCTTAAGACTCAGTTTGTGGTTCATGGGGTTTAAATGCCCCTTTCTGACCGCTTAGCAGCGGCAGGGGGAAGGGCATTTGACAGTTTAAAGGGCCCTTTCCTGATTTGCAAGCAGCAGGTCCCTTTAAACTATCAGGTGGCAGGGGGGATTTTCCCCCTCGCCGCCTTCCGGCTGATAGTTTAAAGGGACCTGCCGCTTCCAAGTGGCAGGGCCCTTTAAACTGCCCAAACCCCAGCCCCACACTTACCTAGCCCTACGGGCCTATGGCGTCCTCCCCCTCCTCCCGCGAGAGGCGGGAAGGCTGTTTTTGGCCTCTTCTGCCGCTGCGTGGCAGCAGAGGAAGACTGTTGTAACTTGAGTAATTCTAAATATTTGATATGTTCAGATCACCAAGTAAAAGAAACACTATCAGTATTATTTATTTACTTGCTTACAGTATTTATACCCTACCTTAAGAGATAATGTACAGTACAAGAAAATGTACAATACAAGTAGAAGATGTAATGCAGAAAATGTTGATTTTTAATGTATTTAATAGTCATTATTATTTACTTACTAGTATTTTATATTACTTCTCTAGAAAAAAATTCTAATTGAAATGGTTTGCAGCTCATAAAAATAATTAAAAATCACAAAAATATACAATTAGTTGTGTCCCAAATTAAGTTATTTTAGTTAAGGTTGGCAGCTGAAACAGAATATGTACTTTTAACTTTGATGCAGTAGTCCTGTGTTTTGATGGATAAAATAATGTGTCTAGACAACAGATGGTACTAAAACTGAACTCATCACAGTCACATGAATTGTGGTTGCATGCAACATAATGGACACTGTATAAAATTCCAGAATGATTGGGATGGTAGGAGAATAGGACGTATAGTGTGCATGGTAAAATTAATGGACAATGCCTGAGTATGGAAGGGAACAAACTAAGCTTTATTCAAAAATTATCTTTGTTCACTTTGGAAATCAAAACTGCATTTGGATCCATAGATTTTATTAAAGGTTGCTTGTCCATATATACCCTATATAGTTGTGAGTGTGGTAGTTTTAGAGATCAACATGATTTTTGAATGCGAAAGTATTGGGGTGAAGGCAAGTGCTTGTGGAACGTAATGGTTTTAGAGTGTTAATATTGGCTAAGCCTGTGTTTGCCTGTAGAGGCTTCCTGGGGATTTAAATAAGGGGCAGCGAGAACTAGCACAGCATCCCATCTGATTCCCTGGCTCACAGAGTCTGAGGTAAGGCTTTTAAGGGAAGTATTTACTGGCTATGGTCTTTCTAGGCTGACCATTCCATTTTTACAAATAGTTTTCCCAAGATGCTGAAAGCTACCTTTTGCCTTAGCTGGAATATACTGCCACTCCGTGATCCTTTCCTCCTTCTTGAATCTGGTATTATTTCAATGCCACCCACACTCCCTTTCCAGCACTAGAGAACATACCTCCCAAGCTTTTATTTTATAAAAATGATTTTTTTATAAATGATAAGTAGATTATCTGCTTAAATCAAAACTATCATTGGTCTCACCAGATGACTGTTTCCCTTAATATTAAACTATCAGCTAGCACAATTAAATTGCACTATCTGTGAAAGGTTGTGGACTTCTCCCTAAAATCATCCTATCAGCCTCTTGGCCAACATTAACTCTCTTGCCAGCAACAAAGGAGAAAGCACGCTATCAAACTATCGCTGCATATGGAGTTTTAAATCTTGCCCAGTTCTTTGCTAATAATGTCTTTGAATTCCCTTAATGATATTCAAGTACAATCGAAGATGTAAGTGCTTCTTAGAAATTTCACTGGGGAGGCAAAACCCTGACAGTAGCTATTCCTGTAACCATATAGGCAATGAGTCCCTTAGATGCCTGTGCAACAACAGTCTGCAGTTAACTTAAATTGCCTTTGTCTTTTTCTTTTCAGCTGACATTATCTCTACAGTAGAATTCAACCACACAGGAGAATTACTAGCGACAGGGGACAAGGGGGGTCGCGTTGTAATATTTCAGCGTGAGCAGGAGGTAAGTGCTGGTGAATGCAAAAATGCCCATTTTTATCCTTTTAAAAGAAGCTTCCTGCTGCTTCCTAGTCTTTGCATGTCACTCTTCGCCCTGGTTCTCTTCTAGGAAGCTAAAAATTGCAAAAAAGGCCATTAACATCAATAGGGCAGCTTCTGTCTCATAAAGCACCCTGCAAATGTTGTATTTTCTGCATCCGTTTGCTTCCTTTAACAATCATTGCAGACTGAGAATCGAATGTAAACTGAATACTGCTGAAGCATCATAAATTCAAAGAGACCCAACTGACTTATTTGCTCATCCACATCATGGTTTGTTTGCGTGATTTGGCTTTTTAAAAAAAAATACGGCTTTTTTGACTGGCTGTACTTTGCACCAGTTTACATGTTGCAGTTATGTGAACCTAACACGTGTCCTTTGACCCTAGTTTTTCATTATATTTGATAATTTCATTAGTTTCAGACTCTGAGCACCAATGGTGCTGCTTTATGCTAGTGGGCGGTTAAAAAAAAGAAAAGAATCTATTGCCAAGCTTTTACATATAACAATACCATAATGAGAGAACAGTCTTGCCTTTGGTTATATAATTGCTCACGTATTTACCTCTTTGTTACTGAAGCAAAGAAAAAGAGATCTATGTCATATTGGTAGTCCAAGCACTTATGATCACCTTACACCTTTGGATGCATAGTTTTCATGTTCATGAGCCCTCTCCCATTACATGTAAACTTTTAATATGGATTGAGGCCTGGGTGTGGCAGATGCTGCCATATAATTAATCCTTTAGGGGAAAGGGAAGGATGGATTCCATGAGCAGGGATTGTTGGTACAGACATTGATGTGCATAGACTCTGGATCCCCGTGAACATTTTATGCACAGTGAAGAAGGACACAGGAGCCTTAAGTTTGCTGCTGTGCCCAGTTGTATATACAGCCTAAACTCCCGGTCTGTATGTGAGCTGTCCTTTTATTAGTGGTCCTATTTGTTAGAGCGAGTGTAAAACAACGCTGCGGAATTAAACGCTGAGCTGGTTAGAGAGGCAAAAGCTTTATTTGAGGAAGTTACATACTTGAAGTGAAAGAGGGAGAGAGATCCTAGCTATCTGACTACATCTTGCAGAGAGAGAGAAGAAGTGTGGCAGGAGAGAGAAGAAGCAGGATATTGCCCTGTTTAGCCCAATAGGAGACAAGACAAGGAAATGACCCCCAGGAAACAAGAGAGGTGCTACTCTCACAGTCCTAACTAAGTGATCCTTGCTGCCCCCTGCATGGTAGGCTCTTCTTACTTCTTGCTGCTGCAGTACACCAGACATTGTTATTTCTAACACCCCTTCTCAATGTCTAGTGTACAAAGTCCACAAAGTTCAGTCTTTCGCGTAGACTTTGAAATTTCTCTTTGGCAAGTGGCTTGTTGAGGATGTCTGCTGTCATTTCTTCTGTAGGGCAGTACTGTAGCTCAACAAGCCCTTCTTCTTGCATATTTCTCACAATGTGATTCTTTATGTCAATGTGCTTGGTTCTTGATCCAATTCTTTCTGTATTTGCAAGCTTTATGCAAGATTGATTATCTTCAAAGAGTTGTATAGGTTTGGGTTCATTTATCCCAAAGTCTTCTAATAGTTGTAGAATCCACTTGAGTTCTTGGCATGCTTCTGCTGCTGATATGTATTCAGCTTCTGTAGCTGATGCCGCTACTAGGTCTTGCTTTCTGCTTGTCCAACTGATTGCTCCTCCGCCATAAAAGAATACTCGTCCACTGGTAGACTTTCTGTCTGTGATGTCTTCTGCCCAGTCTGCATCCATGAATCCCACTAGTCTGGGATTGTTGCTTGCTGGTAGCTTGAGCTTCAGTTGTGCAGTACCTCTCAGGTATCTTGCCAGTCTTTTGACTGCTTGCCAGTCATTCACACTTGGTGATGCACTTTTCCTGCACAGTATTCCAACTGCTGCTGCTATGTCAAGTCTGGTCACTGTACTTATGTAGATCAGTTTTCCAATTGCTTCTCTGTATACTTTAATGTTTCTCAGAGGTTCATCGTTTCCACTTTGTTTCAGGAAATCTGTTTCCATTGGAGTACATGTTGGTTTTCCATCTTTCATATCCATGTAGTCTAGGGAATCCATGATCTTTTGCTTTTGATTGAGAAGATAGCTTCCATCTTCCTCTCGCTCTATTTGAACTCCAAGGTAAAAGCTGACATTTCCAAGACGCTTTACTTCAACCTCTTGGTTCAGGTGCTGAATTATTTCATCACAATCTTGTTGATCCTCATAACAAAGGAGAATATCATCTACATAAATCAGAATAAAAGTCCATTTGTTGTCTTTCTTTCTTGAGTACAGGCAGCGTTCTGCCCTGCCTTGCTTGAATCCTTCTTTGATGAGCATTTGGTTCAGTTTCTGGTTCCAGGCCCTTGCAGCCTGTTTTAGTCCATAAATGCTCTTCTGCAGTTTGCATACAAGTCCTCTGTCTTTGGACTGTTCAAATCCAGGAGGCTGTGTCATATACACGTCTTCTTCCAGCTCTCCATGAAGAAAAGCAGTTTTCACATCCAGATGCTCCACATGCATCTTCCTTGCGGCTGCTATGCTCAGTAGTGTTCTTACTGAAGTGTGTTTCACTACTGGCGCAAAGGTTTCATCATAGTCTTCTCCATACTTCTGGGAATATCCCTTTGCAACTAGTCTTGCTTTGTACTTTTGTACTTCTCCATCTGCATCAAGTTTGGTTTTGAAAATCCATTTGCATCCTACTGTCCTTTTTCCAGGTGGTAGTTCTGTGAGAATCCATGTCTTGTTCTGGATCAGAGAGTCAATTTCCTCTTTTGCAGCTTTTCTCCATTTCTCTGCTTCTCTTGCTGGCATTCCTTCTATGTCTTCCCAGCTAGAAGGTTCTGGTACAGCTTCTGTTTTTGCCAGGTAAGAGAATTTCAGTGGTGGAACTCCTTTGTTTATTCTGTCTGAGCGTCTGACACTTGGCTCTGCTTCCCCTTCTCTTTCTGTGGGCTCTGCAGGTGTCTCTTGCGTCTCAGTCAGGTCCCAGAGTTGCACAATCTCTGGCTGCTGTGCTGCATCAGCTTCCTTTGGTGTAGACTCTCTGGTGTCTGACTTGCTTGCCTTCTCTTTTTCATCAATGTACACCACATGGCGGATCTTCACCGTGTCTGTCTCTGGGTTGAGGATTCGATATCCCTTGCATCCCAGTGCATATCCAACAAATATGCCTTCTTCTGTTTTGGGATCCATCTTAGACCTCTTTTCCTTCGGAACATAAGTGTAGGCCTTTGATCCAAACACTCTCAGATGCCTTACATTGGGCTTGCGGTTGTACCACAGTTCAAATGGTGTGCTGCTTGCACCCTTTGTAGGTAGCATGTTCTGCAGGTAGGCAGCAGTGTTGATAGCTTCTCCCCAATATTTTTGAGGTAGCTGTGCTTCTTGCAGCATGCTCCTGCACATCTCTGTGAGAGAATGATTTTTCCTCTCCACTATCCCGTTGAGTTCAGGGGTGTATGGCACGGTCAGGTGATGCTCTATTCCTTCATCTGCTAGGAAGCTTGTCATCTCCTTCCCCACGTACTCGCCTCCATTGTCTGTGCGGATAGCCATTGGTTTTCTCTGGAATCTGTTCTGCACCATTGCTAGGTACATCTTGAATTTTTCCAGTACTTGGCTCTTTTCCTTGAGCAGGTAAATCACAGTAAATCTTGAAAAATCATCAGTAAAAGTCAGAAAGTACTTACTTCCACTGGGTGTTTCTGTTCCCATGGGTCCACAGACATCACTGTGAATCAGCTCCAGTGGTCTTGTCGTCTTCTTCTCACTCTGTTTGGTGAAAGAAGGTCTTGTGCCTTTGGCTTGAATACAGCAAACACATTTCTCTGCATCAGGACATTTTCTCATTTGCAAATCATTAGTCAGATTCTGCCTTTCAAGCTGATATATATAATCCATATTAGCATGTCCAAGCCTTCTATGGATAAGACTAGTACAATTCTTGTGAGTGCACTTTTCAATTAAATTCACTGCGCCTTCAGAGCAATCCAGCATATACAGGTCATCCTCTAATGTGCCTTGTGCAATTAATTCACCTTCATTGCTAATGAAACATTTCTCTCCTTTGAATACAGTCTCAATTCCTTTCTTCGCCATTATTGAAACCGATAATAAATTAGTTTTAACTTCAGGTACGTACAGACAATCAGTGATCTGCACTTCTCTAGTTTGGCCACTGGGTAGCGCACAACATGCAGATACGGTCCCTTGTCCCCGCGCTGTTAAAGCCTCTCCATTTGCCGTATACAGTTTATCATGACTTTCATTCATCTCATTAAAGAAACTTTCTTGATTGCATAGATGGTTAGTACATGCACTGTCAATTGCCCATTTGCATATGCTTTGATCATTTTTACCAACATTTAAACAGTTGTTGTCAGATCTGTTTTTCTTTTGACCATCGGCATTAGGTGACTTAATGGCTGCATTAGCATTCCTAAAGCCTTTTGTTTCCGTCCCTCGTGGTGGTTTGCTCACTCTCTGTGAATTACGAAACCAACAATCTTCCTTTAAATGTCCTTTCTTTCTGCAGATGCTGCAGAAGAAATCATTTCTTGAACTGACTCTTAAAGCTAGCCCTTTTGGCTCATGTTTATAAATCTGTTTGTTAAGACTTTCCTCTTGCAGTCTTGCAAGTACATAGTTTAAGCTTAGACTTTCTCTCATTTCCAAAACATGCACAATGCTTGTATAAGATTGAGGAAGGCTGTTTAGCAAAATTATAGCCAAATCCTCATCCTGGATCTCCTTTCCAAGGGATCTTAATTTCTGTGTTAATTCCATGAAATTTGCAATATGATCTTTTAGTTGTTGCTGAGGTTGCATCTGAATCCGATACAATTGCCTCATTAGCAAAATTTTAGTTTTAATTGATTCTTGACGGTTTATTTCTAGAAGAGACGTCCACATTTGTCTAGAAGTGGGCTCATGAGTAACTCTTATCAATTGTTTATCACTTAAAGCATTAATGATAATAGATCTTGCCTTATTGTCCTGCTTGACCCATTTGGCTTCCTTCTGTGGATCTCCAGTCGGTTTTTCATCTGTTACTGCAGACCAGACGTCCAATTGTATGAGGTGCGCTTTTATTCTTTCTGCCCAAAGATCATAGTTTCCCCCGTCGCCTAGTCGGTCAACCTGGAACCCCTGCTGTGCACTATCGGAGTCAGCCATCTTTCCTCTATTGTCTGCCCTCTGTACTTTAGCCTGTGGCTACGGCAGAAGTTTTATTGCTCTCTCTTAACTTCAGCCTGCGTTAATTGCCTCTGTGGCCCATTACCCTGTTAGAGCGAGTGTAAAACAACGCTGCGGAATTAAACGCCGAGCTGGTTAGAGAGGCAAAAGCTTTATTTGAGGAAGTTACATACTTGAAGGGAAAGAGGGAGAGAGATCCTAGCTATCTGACTACATCTTGCAGAGAGAGAGAAGAAGTGTGGCAGGAGAGAGAAGAAGCAGGATATTGCCCTGTTTAGCCCAATAGGAGACAAGACAAGGAAATGACCCCCAGGAAACAAGAGAGGTGCTACTCTCACTGTCCTAACTAAGTGATCCTTGCTGCCCCCTGCATGGTAGGCTCTTCTTACTTCTTGCTGCTGCAGTACACCAGACATTGTTATTTCCATGAGCAGGGATTGTTGGTACAGACATTGATGTGCATAGACTCTGGATCCCCGTGAACATTTTATGCACAGTGAAGAAGGACACAGGAGCCTTAAGTTTGCTCCTGTGCCCAGTTGTATATACAGCCTAAACTCCCGGTCTGTATGTGAGCTGTCCTTTTATTAGTGGTCCGATTCACTTGACTAAATCGTTCAGTGGTTTGTGATCAATAATTCATAGCTGTGGAAAAAATACAAATGCAGCACAAAGGTTTTTTGCTATTTGTAACAAATGCTGAATGTTCTCAAGAAGAGTTAAAAATTATTAGAGTTCTAACTAATAGATGTGTCATCATGTATATGTATGAGTCTTGGATTTGAAGAATCTCTGTACTGGCACCCCAGCTTTCTCTGGTAAAACAAATAAGAAGGAGATCTAGTTGCTGCACTACAAATGCTACTGTTAAACCCATCATATATTGCATTAAAAGTATCTGTTTAGTGTATTGCATGACAGATTTCTGAAACTAACATCAGAAATCCTTGTCATATTTATAGTCCCCAAATCCGTATCTATACTATCCATGTAATCTTAAAAACACTTTCCTGAGAGTTAACTTCACTTAATTGGCCTGAGTAGGGTTCTGAGTAAAACTTGATTAGGATTCTTCTCTATAGTATTATTGGGATGATCGAGGCAAAGGTACTTTTCGCACTCGGTTTTTAGAGCGCGTTTGTACCTGTTCCACATCCCATGTTTGCAAGGTTTTCACACTTAAAAGCAGTCATGGGATGCAGTCCCGCTTTTTGTCCGCTGTATCCCCGATTTTTCCCCCTGCGGATATACCCCGATGTTTTTTTAAGTTCGCTGCCGACTGCAGCTGGCCCGCATTTTGCTAATGTGAACACTTTTGCCCCCTTTTTGCTTCTCTCCCCCCCTCTCCGTTTCCCTGGGAGCTGATTGGTTTGTGCAGAATTAACCACTCCCACCCTCCTCAGCTCTCTGAACTCCTTGTCCACCATTTTTTTTAGTAAAGCGAGGTGAGGGTCATAAGGCTGCTTCTTCATTGGTTTCCTTCCTCCCGGTATGCATGCTCTTTTATTTTTTTTCAAAAGCCTGGAATGATTCCTAAGCTTGCTGCTAATTCCCTGCTAGCTTTAAAAGCAAGGAAAGTGTTAAATAGCTGCTTTCTCCTTCCTCCCTTAGGGTATGCACACACATTCTTTTTTTTTTAAAGACAAGAATGGGTTGCAAGTTGTAATGTTACTGCACTTTCTTCCTGGCTTTAAAAGCCAGGAAAGGATTAAATGGCTGCTTTTCCCTCCCTCCCAGGCATGTTTCAGACTTTGCCAAAGAGGGGGGAAAAACCCAAGCATTTTCCACAGCCCTTTGGAAACAAGCTTCTGCTTCCTGGGAGAAGATGAATCGGCAGCATTTTAACCCTTTCCTGGCTTGATTTAAAAAAATGAGAGTGGTACATGTTTTCCCCCAGAACTCTGCCACCAATTGTCTCTCCAGTGGGCAGGGGACAGCCCAATCAGCAAAAAGGGGGGAAGGGTTCCAACATTGCAACGTTACTACGCGTGCTCAATTTTTTAAAAAAAAGTGTGACGTGAATTGCAAGGCCTCGAAAGCCCAAAATTGCACCAAGGTTTTGAAATGAAGCACAGACACCAAATCGAAATTGCAGTGGACAGTGTGAAATGAACAGGTGCAATGCCGAAGCCACTGCGATCGGGGCAAATGCTCATAAATGGTGGTTTAAACCGTAAGTGCGAAAAGGGCCAAAGTTAAGCACTTTAAAATCTCATTGATTTCAGTTAGAATGTTTGCAATGTGTTTAACTTATCCTATTGAAATCAATGAAACTTGATTATTTAACAAAATTTATACCCTGCCTTTCTGCCATCATAAGGGCCACCAAGGCAACTACCAAATTAAACTGTTCATAATAAAAACACATCTTAAAATTCATTAAAACCAACAAAAACACATTAAAACCAGAGTTAAAACACATTCAAATATATAGAAACAACAGTTAAAACATTGAGCAGGAGGGAGGGATCACTAAGGAAATGCCAAATGAAACTTTACTGGCTGACAGAAGATGGCAAGAGAAGGAAGTCTCCCTGAGAAGACAGTTCCAGAGTGTTGATGCCACAACTGAGAAGGCCCTCTTCCAGGTAGCCACCTGCCTAATCCTAGAAGGCAGGAACAGCCAAAGCAGAGCCTCCAAACATGGTCGTACTTGTCAGGCAAGGTTCATAAGAGAGTAAGACGGCCTTCAGGAATGTTGGTCCCAAATCATATAGGGGTTTAAAGGTCAATGCCAGCACCTCGAATTGTGCCTGGAAACAAATAGGGAGCCAGTGTAGATGAGCCAGGACAAGAGCAATATGGTTCTTACGATTCACTCCAGTCAGTAGCCTGGCTGCAGCATTCTGCACCAGTTGACGTTTCAAGGACAGCCCCTCATAGAGTGCACTGCAGTAATCTAATCTTCCCCACGTGGTTCCAGCCTGCACGAAACGATGTCACTTCTGTAAGTGATGTCATTGCACTGGCTGTGGGACTGCTCCCATGCTTTGGCCTGGGTTTGGGACTGAAATTGGTCCTGCGCAAAGTGCAATGATGTCACTTCTGAAAGTGGCATTGTCACACCCAGCTGGGAGCATGCATGGTGCATGTTTGCCCAGGTTGCCTGCTGCTGGTGGGTTATTGCTGGGCAGCTTGCCACCTCCTGCTGATTGCCACCGATCAATGGGCAGGGGAGCAAACCAGTGGGCGCCTGGGAACCCTAAATCTAGATGTAACCAGGGCATGCACCAAGGTGGCCAGATCTTTTCTTCCCAGGAAAGGCCACAGCTGGCCCACCAGTTGAAGCTGGTAAAAGTCTCTCCTGGCCACAGCTGTCACTGCAGATTTAAGGGTCATACAAGCAGGAAGTAGGCCTCAAACTGCAAGAATCCTGCCATATCCTCAGACTGAATAAACTGAAAAGTACCTCAAACAACTGGACTGACACCATCTGACCCTGTCAGTGCTAATGTAGAGTCTAAATTGGAAAGAATATGAGAGATTATATCTGCAAAGTGCTGAGCAAAACAGTCACAGTGGGCCACTGAGCAACCCATCTCCTTCCGCAGGCTAGATCCCAACATGCCTCTGCCCACTTGGAATAGCTCCACTGGCCTACACTATGCAAACACAATGATGGTGGGAAAGTGTTGTTTGTTTGCCTTTGTTACTGCCATAGAGTGCAGTTTAAAGTGAGCTTTCTGCTGTGTTCTAGGATTCGTCCCAAGTCTTCCTCCACTGTAGCTGTCTCCCTTGCTTTTTCATTGTCCTTTAGAAAGCTTAACTTTGCCTGGATCATGACTTTTAATAGTAAATGACTGAATAATCAGGAAAATATGTTAGGTAGACTGACAGTGCAGTCCTAAGCAGAGTTTCAATGGGTTTAGACTGAAGTAGCTCCTCTTATGATTGCTCTGTAAGCTTTTTAGCTAGAATGGAGCAGATAGAAGGCATATACTTATTTAGAAAGATGAATAATCTATTAAAATCAACCAAAATAAATCAATATATTGCAAAAAAAATTACAAGGTTCCAAGTAAGTTATATCAAAAAGATAACAATGGATAAAATGATCAGTCCCTTTAAAATTTGTGCCTTTCAGAGAATCCTCCTAATCCAAAAGCAAAACTAGATGGAATTTGAACTCAAGATTATAAATTTGGGGCTCAGTGTGGTCATTCCCAGAATATGGCTTCAACTAAATCTTTTTAAAAATTTAATCTGCCCCAGGCTGGGGAAATTTTAGTTCACCTAGATGAGCAGGAACACATCCGTAGATCAAAATAACAAGCCAAAAAATGTTGCCACATGAATGGAATTTCTCATATTTTTCCCTCAGACCCTCCATGCAAAATAACTCCACAACAATTTTTCAGGGGCTGAATGAGACAGCCGATGAAATTGGCAGCCTTGAGTGGAAGTGCCTTGCATACATACAGCAAGATCTTGTATCCAAGCCAATAGCTTTATGTGAGATTACTCATCTAGTTACAGGAGAAACTTCTAAAACAGAAGAGGAAAAGAATGTTATGACTGTACCCAGAAGAATTACTAAACCAAATATCATAATTCTATCAGTGCATTATTTTTATTATATCATAATAAACAATAATTAGTGACATGGCATACAATGAACACATCAACTAAATAAAATAGTGTGAGAGCATGAATTATCATTGTAAGTTTCCATTTTATCTAACCGTGTCCCCATTAAAATGGGTTTATTAAAATATGTATACTCCACTCTTCCAGGATCATTCAGTATCTATAAGACTGCTTAAATCAACAGGTTGGCTGTTAACCTAAAACTAGTTTGTGTCCAGTGAATTTATCAAGGTGAATATTGCAGTCACCAGGCCATCTGTGTAGAAAACCCACCTTTGTATTTAATATACTGGAATCAAGTTATTTTGCAATATATATTTCCCTATATATATTGGTCATATTACAGATATTTTTTTGTGGAATTGCATCTACTTAGGATCAAAACAGCCTATGGGTCAGGCAAGGCATACATCCCTTCTCCTGTTTGTTATAGTTATATGCCTTTCATTGATTTGAACTCTGACTTTTATCTTGCTTGCCTTGTCATTTAGGCTTCCTATTATAACATGTTCCTTTTGTATCAGATTCACCCCTGTGATTATATTTCATCCAATAAGAGAAGTGCGTAGTGTTTGAGGAGCTTTGTTCATTACTACCCAGTCAGTGTAACAATTTCAGAGAGTGTGAAAGCCCTTTATTCCAATGTACCTCAGCCATGCACTCGCTAGGTGACTTTGAATGAAGCCACTCTCTCTCCATCCTCCCAGCATCGATCACAAGGATAATAATACTAGCCTCCATACAGAGTTGTCTGAATACTTGCTGTGACGTTCCCAGATAGCAGGGCTTCCTATAAGGCCAGTTCATATGTAAAACATTACTGTGGTAATATACGTGAGGTGCTTGAAATGCTCTGAGATACTATCTAAATATTAAGTAGCAGTAATATTAAAAGCATGTATGCTATGGGTCAGTAAACATCTATGTACAGGTTGTCATGGAGAAATCTCAGTGTGACTCAGGCCATGCCTAATATATCTCACAGCTAGAAAAAGTGTTCCTGTAATTATGGAAGTAGGTGTTGGAACACTACACACAGTACCTGTGTGCAGCCCAGTTCATACTGAGGAATAGCTATGAAATCCTATTCAGGAAGGGATTATATGGAGCAGGTAAGCTGTCTGCTTGCATGTGTGAACTGCCCTTTATAACTGTTCAGTTGACACTTTTTTAATGCCCTTCCTCCAAGGAACTCAGAGTGACTGACGTGCATGGTTATCCACCTTCTTTATCTTGACAACAAGGTTGAGAGAGAGAGGCTGGTTCAAGGTGATTCAGTGTGTTTCATGGCTGAGTGGGGACTTGAATGTAGTCACTACAGTAACCACTACACAAAGGTGTCCTCTATCCTTGGTTATACAATTCCTGTTCCACTGCCGTGTTCAACACTTTTCAGGATGAATGTGGCTTCAAGCTGTATTGTAGACTTACTGTCCAGGCCTGAGTTGTTTATTCCACTTATGCTAAACAAGGGTAAGTCTACAGGCAAAATCTCTTCACCTTTTATTAGTCTGCGCAGAGCTAATTCTGTGTCTGTGGCAAGCAAAATGTGTCCCTTGATTTGAGGCATTATCTAGTCTTGCCAGTTTGTCTTGGAGATGAACAATAGGGAGGCTTTTCATTCTTGAAACAAAACGAAACAAAAGTGCTGTTTCTGCTTCCTATCGCCAGCATGCAGAGAAACTGACACACGAGGAGGATGCATTGTGCGGGAAAGATCTCTTGTGTCTGCTTTGATATCTAAACTCTAATGTGTCACCATAATCAGACACTTCCCCATCTTTTAACAATCCTCTGAGAACAAAAGAATCAATTGAAAATTTGCTTGCTCTGGCTCTTTTAAGAATCCCTTTATTGTTTCTTTCCCACTCCCACAGAGCAAAAATCAGCCCCATCGCAGGGGAGAATATAATGTTTACAGCACATTCCAGAGCCATGAACCTGAGTTCGATTACCTGAAGAGCTTAGAGATAGAGGAGAAGATTAATAAAATACGATGGCTCCCCCAGCAGAATGCAGCTTACTTCCTTCTATCCACAAATGGTATGTTGTGATAACAACAGGTAATTCTTTGATTTCCAGCCAAATATTCTGGAATGCTATGGTGACTGGAAATAATTTTGCAGTTGTACTTGTAATCCCTTTTCAGGACAGGTAAGTATTAATGTATCTTTTATACAAATAAAAAAGGTACTAGTCTGGTAAGAAGAACATAAAGTTTACAGAGAAGGTGTGCAAAATGACAGCAACAATAGTTAAAATAATTTTTTAAATGTCAATAGCTCCTTAATATTTATATATTTGTATTTCATTTATATTCCACCTTTCTCCCTAGTGGAGACCCAAAGCAGCTTACACCGTTCTCTCCCCCGTTTTATCCGATCTTACATGCATCTGATAATTTCAGAGAAGCGTTTAAGATCATAAGAAACATAGGACTGCTACACCAAATGGCAGCCCATTTTGAATTGCCCCTTCTATAATACGAGATAAAATTTAATCCATGTATTCACCCTGTGCATTTATTGACCTGCAAATCCCCATCAGTGGCTGGCTACCCCTTATGCAAAAAAAATGCAGTGTAAAAATAGCATGAGATGGTATATCTGTGGTGAGTGCTTGAAGGGTGAGCCCTTGAAGTGGGCCTGTTTTTCAAGACAGCACTGCTTCTTGTAGTATATAGTTCTGTCTTTAGAGGTTGAATTACCCAGGAAAGATGGAGGCTGAAAGCAGCTATGTCATTTTGTCAAGCTCCAACATGCCCTTGTATTCTCCTGCTGAAACCTTCCACTAACTTTTACATTACCAAAATAATACTTTCTCTCCCCCAAACTGATCTTTCTTTCTAGTCGCTATCTGGTCGCACTCTGTGTTGTATTTCTGGACTGACTATAATTAAGACTACTCCCTTAAGGCAGCAAAAGTCATGTGGGTAGGAAAAGAATACTGTGAGAGGATTTTAGTTGAACAGTTTCCTTACAACTTTTAGTGTCCTCATTTTGGGGCTTCTAAAAGTTTGTCTAAATATAGAGGGCAGCAAATGATCCTGTGGTATAGTGAACAATATAAATATCTGAGGAGGAGGACATTCAGAAGCTGAGATAAACGGATAATTAAACTTTGCCAAGGAACAATTCTTACCATTTTTCTTTTTGTAAGTAGTCCAGACTGTCTGAAGCAAAAAGGAAAAAATGAAGACTTCCTTTTGTATCTGTTTTCTTAATCCTATGTTTTTTTGGAATCTGCTCTTATTTTTATGCAGGCCTGTAAGTTGAAAACAGATGCTATTGTCAGTGATGATTAGTGTGTTAGAGAAGCTTCACCACGAAGAATATCACTCCATAACATTTTTGACAGTTAAAAAAATAGTACACAATTTTGCAGTTACCCAGTTCAATGCTTGTTCATATTTTGTATGTATCGAATTATATATCATGTCAGAAACATATTCGCTGTCTGATCTTAGAAGGGAGAAGATATTTATTTAAAGCACTTGCGAAGATTTTTTAAAAAAATGTTTCCTGATATGTAAATCATGTAAAAAGCCCTTCATGGCCTAGTTTCCTCGTATCTATAGGACTGCCTCTTTCCCTATGCTCCACCATGACACTCATCTGAACAGGGCCTTCTGCCCACCTGCAAACAGGCAAAATCAACAACTCCCCATACAAGAAGTCAGGAAAGCTCCCACTTTTCTGGCTTTCCTCAAACTATGTGAAACTGAATTATCCAGAAGGGCCTTTTTACCACAGGAAGTAAGGCTGTGCTTTAAATAAATGGTTCAGAGAGATACTTTAATTTCCTTATCGTTTAATATGTCATGCCAAATTACTTACGTTTTGCTTCAACTCTGTATTCAGATTTATGCTTGTTTTCAAATGTTTGCAATCTATGCCCTATTGTAGCATGTACTGAATGTTCCAACCATTGATTACATTGACTTACACTATGTAATTTGCCTTGAGTCTCAGTGAGAAAGGTGGACTATAAATAACATCAGGGCTTTTTTTCAGCTGGAACGCGGTGGAACGGAGTTCCAGAACCTCTTGAAAACGGTTACATGGCTGGTGACCCCACCCCCTGAGATCAGGTGGTGGGGCCACCAACCATGTGACCATTTTCGCCAAGGGTGAGTTAAACTTTTAAAAACTCCCCCCTTGTTCCAGCTGACCAAAGTGATGTCATTGGCTTTGGGAGCATGCGTGCAATTTGCACGCACACGTGGTACTAGGGGCACCACCTCCCGCCAAGAGTGGCCCCCTGTGCTGGCAACTCACTGAGTTCCACCACCTCTTTTCCCAGAAAAAAAGCTCTGAATAACATTGAATAAATAAATAATCTGCGACGTCAGGACTACCAGGAATTAAAATGGACTAGATTTAAAACCAATTATAACTGCTCACACCCATCAAGAATTACTTTGAATTGCAGTTAAGTTTGCCAGCTCTAGGTTGTGAAATTCCTGGAGATTTTGAGGGTGAAACCTGAAAGGGTAAGGTTTGGGAGGGAAGGGACCTTTGGAGGTTATAATGCCATATGAGTCCCCCTTCCAAAAAAGCCCTTTTTTCCCAGGGGAACTGAAGTCTGTCATCTGGAGATCAGTTGTAATTCCTGGAGCTCTCCAGCTACAACCTTGAGCAACCCTAATTGCAGTGTGGTTGCTGTGATGGAGGAACAATTCCCAAGATTTTAGTCATATCACTCCAAGCAATAATCTTGGCATTACATTTGAACTAGGAATACTTGAACAGCTGTCAGTTTGGCTCACTACCCTTTCACCAGTGGTAATCAGACAGCCAATTAATCACCAGGCTTTTTGGCTGTTCACAACTTGTTTGTTTTCACAGGAACAGGTTACTTGTGGATGTTAGAAGCTGACTCCCAGGTGATGGGGGTAAACTGGGAGTTAACTTATAATTTCCTGCTGGGGAAAAACACACTTTTTAAGTGGGGGAGGAATCAGAAGTGGACTCCTCCCAGCTAATTAGTTGGAAATCAAGTACGTCTGAACTCCCATTTGGCAAACTTTGCCACCTCCCAGACTTGCTGCCTCCCAGATTTGCAGCAGATTTAGGGGCTGGGGTAGTCGGAAGGCCAGCCGATTTCTCTTCTCCCTATCTCAAGCTGTTGGCTTGGGCTGCAGAGAAAGGAAGATAAAAGTTCTCCACTCCCTGTTCAGAGAAAAGCTCAAAAGCATTACATCTGTCCCTTTCCAGGTTAGAAGGAAAGAGAGAAATTAGCACTTTGCCTTGTCTCTTTTGCTTTACCATGTAGCTATGTTCCTGAGGGTGGTGGTGGACAGAATTGCCAAGTCCCATCCTTCCAGTGGGAGATGGGGGCCCTGGCACCTACCTGTGTTGATACCCTTCCTGGAAGTGACATCATCGTGAAGGCCATGGCTGCCCCAGGAGCACTCCTATGCTCTTGGGGGGGGGTATATGACCTGATTCAGCCCGGATATGGCCCAATTTGGCCCGGATCAGGCCGCTGTGAAGTGTGGGAGTGCTCCCACATTCTGTAGAGGCCTGATTCAGGCCCAAATCAGCCAATTTTGGGCCCGGATTGGGGCCCACGGGAATGCGCCGCACCTCCTGGGAGTGCACCCTGGGAGGCTTGTGCTGCCCCCACTGGCCAGGTAAGCGGGGGTGGAGGGTGGGAGTGGGGGATCGCCCACCCCCAGCAGGAGAATGGCAACCCTAGTGGTGGATCAGAACACAACTCCATCTGATCCCTCAATCAGCTCTAAGTAGGCTTCTGGCCAGCAGGCAGCTATAAACTGGTTCACCAGATGTTTGAGTTGATTGGTGCAATCTGAACATATCACTGATTGACTCATATTCTGATTGTGAGTGTAAAACAAGTCGACTTCTGAATAGTTTCTCTGAGAAATTAGCTGCATCCCTAACTTGACTAAGCAAGAGTATCATTATTGTTACGAGTTGCAGATTTGCAAGGGAATGCCCTGAGGAAATCCCTTAACAATGTCATCATGTTGGAAAATAGAAGAGACCAAACAAACTCAAATGTATATGCCTCAAGGATTGATGTGCAAATAGGCTTGTCTCCCTGATACATAAACATATCAAGTTACTTTATACAGAGTCATTAGTTCATCTAGTTCTGTATTGCCTCCTTTTTCCAACAGCTGAGCTGTGGCCCTCTCTGGGCTATTAGTTAGCAGAAAATTCCTTCTGGACATGAAAAATGCTGATCAACCAAGATCCTAATCATTAGAAGGAAAAAGCCATCAACTGAATCGCTCACCATCTTTTCTTAGTAAAACCAACCTGGTGTTTTCCAACAAGTTAAGGGGCATATCTTTGAAAGTTCAAATGTAGGGAAATCGCATATTCAGTCCAAATTCACACTGATTGGAATATTCCACTTCTGTTACATCAAGTTGAAAGTATGTGATGCATTGATACTAATCTAGTTTTAAAAATGTGAACTTGATAGAGGGATGATGGCAGAATAGCACTCCTGTATTATGGGTGGTGGGTGGAGGTCAGACATCATCTTAATTTGTTTCCGTTTTCTGTTGTGCTGAGCGTATGCTTTCTATTATGTTCAGATAAATATCGGGATGGTCTGATGATGTTTCTAGGATGAATGAGGCCTTAAGATGAATGTGACTTAATTACTACAGGGGGAAAAGGAGAGGTCTAATTATCTTTCATAGTCAACTTACTTTGTGTTACAGAATTTACCCTATTGATCATTGTAATAAAATTCTGAGACTTATTAAACTCATTTAGGGGAAAGACTCATTGAAAAGCAATGAAGATTAATTATGTAGTCTAATGTTCTGTTAATTGAGTTTTTAAATAGTTTTTTGATTAACAGAGATATTATCTTTCTGTTCAGGGTGGTGTTTTCATATTCTAGAAAAAATCCATTAAATGGTACAGATTTCCCTCCTCACTGCTTCTCCCCAACTTTCCTGTGCTCCTATATTATTCCCCAAATAGTATAATATGTGGAAGGCTCCTTACATCAGACTAAGTGAATGCAAACAAAATTAACAAAAGTTGACTGGAATCCATGCATAAAGGGAGGGGGGGAATGAAGATGAATAAGATTGTCTTTAAAGGCTGGTGGGAGCAATGACAAAGTGCTGATAGAATATCTGCCAGGAGGGGGAAAAGAAAACACCATTATTCAGAATAAAAGCCACATGTTCCCAAGGCTTTTTTGCCTAAAGGACCATGGCACACGATAAATGGGATGACAGCAAAATGTTGAAGCCAATGGAAATATCCACCTGCCAGGCAAGCTGGCAATTGTGGAATTTAGAACGAATTCACTGTCAGTGATAAAATGTCAACTTTTATTCCTATCACTGTGAGGAGGGAGTTGAAACTGACTTTTGAGTAAATTATGGACATGATTGGTCTTCTTTCTAGGTCATCCTTTCTCACCCTTTGCTCTTGAGGTGTAATCTGTTGCAATCAAAGCTTGGCTAAAGCTGTTAGCTCTCATGTAACTCTGAATTTATCTTATAGGATATTGTGCATGCTGGTTTTCTTGTCTAAACTGCTCCTTTATTCTGAACTAATGTAAAATTCATTTAGCTTGACATATACAATATGTAGGTTGCTCACTTTTAGTCTAGGTTACTATCAATAGATTTTTGTGGACAGAGAGCTTGGTGGTTTGCTATTTAAAAGCTAGCTAAAATATTTGGAGATATGCTAGGTAGATTTAAAATCATGCATGCTGGTTTTTCTTTTGCCAGATGGCCAGTATAATTGGCATATAGTTCTGCCAGTGATTGAGATAAATTCCTTTTACATGCTTTTACAATCCAGCCATTTTTGTGATAGTATTAAAATAAGTTCAGATGCCTCATCTCTAAGAATGTAATCCAGAGATATACACACAGGTCACCTTGGCTTGATTAGGAAGTAAACATATTGGGAAATGATAAAGTAGCATTGGAATGGGTTAAAAAGCAATGATTAGATCTTG
The DNA here is from genome assembly GCF_028583425.1 of Eublepharis macularius. Taxonomy (NCBI): domain Eukaryota; kingdom Metazoa; phylum Chordata; class Lepidosauria; order Squamata; family Eublepharidae; genus Eublepharis; species Eublepharis macularius. Next base: position 65,166,971 of record NC_072793.1, read on the forward strand.
ATTTTAGAAGCACGAATTTATGAGCTAGAAGGGTGTGTTCTCTATCCTATCATGGTTTGGAACCTCTGGTAACCCTCCTGGCATATCTAAAAATTTTTACTACTTCTAGATACAGTAATTTTTTTTACTGCCAAATTAAATGCTGTACCATTTCCTGAACTAAAAGGCCAATTTGCTGGAATTCTTTGTTTTTGTAATACAGGGTAAATGGGTACTTTGGCTCACTTAGCCCTGCATGTCTTCTGTTTGTGAAAGAGATGGATAACTCCATTTCTAGAAAAGGATGAATCTATGAATAATGATCAAAGGTTTTCATTTCTTATGTCCGATAATGATCCAATAATAGTAAGTCTTTAGCTTCTTATTTGCTAATAATCCACCATAAAATAAAAACCAAAAACTTTTATAATTAGGGTGGGTCTATAAGGGAAAAGATTTTTTTAATCAATATGGTGAGGCTTAAGAGTATGGCCAAAAAAGCCATATCATTAAAGGAAGGATAAGATGTCATAATATTGAAAAACTTTCATTTTGTCTAAATTAATCTGAAAGCCTCTGTATACTGTATAACTGGATATGGATGAAATATTAAATATAGAATAGAGTTGCTAGCTCCCTTGGTGGAGTATAATGCATAGAGTTCACCCTCCAAAGCAGTCATTTTCTCTCTCTCTCTTTTTTAAAGATTTTATTGAATGGGTTAACATACAACACAATACACAATACATAGTCATTTACCCTTATAATTAAAGTATATGCCCCCACCTCTTCCCCCTCCCCCTTTCCCCTTTTTGACTTCTAACAGCACTAAAACCCCTTAATTTCTTGTCCTTATCTCTAGTTACTCTATAGTCCCTATTTATCATAGGTAAAGTCAATGTTCTTTCTCATAGCTCATCTCAGTTAGTAGTTATTTAAAGTCCACAGTTGTCCTCTCACATCCCATTTATTTTCCACATAGTCCTTAAGCTTCTTCCAGGCAGTTAAAAATTCGTTTGGATTCTGTTCTCTCAATTTCCTTGTCATTTTGTCCATTTCTGCCATGTACAACAGCTTTTGGATCCACTCCTCAACTTCTGGTATATCTTCTTGTTTCCAGTATTGTACATACAAAATTCTTGCTGCAACGGTCATATAGTATAACAGAGTTCTATCCCTTATGCTAACTTCTTGCATATTCAGTCCTAACAGCAACATCTCCGGGCTCTTCGGTAAATTACAAAGCAGTCATTTTCTCCAGGGGAACTGATCTCTGTTACCTAGAGGTCAGTTGTGATTCTGGAAGATTTCCAGCTACCACCTGGAGGCTAGCAACTTTAATATAGAAAGACAATCCCTCAGTGTTACTTTATTTTTAATAGTGGAAAACAGATGTGCAAGGGGCAAAAGGGAGAAGAAGAAAGAAGTGGTGTTGTATTTGATAAGAAATACAAGTTCTCATGTTAAGATTTCTAACATCTCTGACAAATTTGAAATACAGTCATTTATTAAGATTTTTTAAAAATACAAATCAGATTCCATACTGTTAGCATATTAACCTGCACACATCAGAACTCAAGTCTACAGTAGGACATTAATGAGGATCTGATGGAGTTCAGGAAACAATCCAGTCTTTGCACCACCACTGACCTCTGTCCAAGGGAGGGAATTTCAGGGAGAACTAGTAACAGAAATCTTCTTGCTCCAGATACATCCGTCTCAGAAGGCTTTTCAATCAAATGTTGCTATGATTCCTTTCTCTTCCAGATAAAACTGTAAAACTATGGAAAGTTAGTGAAAGAGATAAAAGACCAGAGGGCTATAATCTCAAAGACGAAGATGGACGACTCCGAGACCCATCCACAATCACAACGCTACGGGTAGGACAGATATGACTATCTTGGGGGTTTCTTTTGTTCTTGCAGAAATGCAGACATTGAAACCATAATTTCTGGAAACACGTATTGTCACTGTAACTCTGCACAGTAAGCAATGGTTATGCCTGAAATATATATAAACAGAGTGATCATAATGTTAATTATCCATAGTCATAAAATACCATTTGATGATACTGAAATGAGGAACGTTGCTTAAAGCATCTGTATTTCCAATCCTCCAAAAAGAAATGTGAGTTCTTTAGCTATTGGTGAACATAGTAAAACCAATTGGGCAGCAGGCTTTCTCTACCTTGAATCTGGAGCTTTGGTCTTGCTTTTCTAGTTGCAGGGCTTATTTCTAGTTGGCTAACAAGGAAGAAGGGAAGTAGTGCCACCATTGTGCCTAACTGACCCAGAGTAAAAATAGTTTCACACGTTACTGCTTTCCTACACGCAACAGCTCTCTGATTGTTGTACTTACTATGTGAAAAACATTTGCGCTGCATTTCACACATTCATATTTTCCATTATGGGTATTATATCTATAGAGCGACATGTACACATGGTAGTGCGTAAAAACATATTTACTGCTATCCTGCTGTTTCGGGAGAAAGGCTTGGCTATGCTGAGCATTGGAAATATTCTGCTTGCTGGCTCAGCAAGAGTGAGAGACTGAGCTGGAGCATCTGGTCACCATTATACCAGGACCACTCCAAAGAGGTGGTTAGCCTGTTTGGGTTGTCCTAAGTTACAGTGCAATCCTTAGCAGGGTTACACCATTCTAAGCCCACTGGAGTGACCCATCAGTGTGCTGTAAGGGCAAAGGCATGCCTGAACTCCTTTTCCATATCATATTTTAAACAAAATAGAGGGTTCATCTTTGTGGGCAGGGCTTGAATGTCTTACAGTGAAATCCTAAGCAGAGTTACTCCATTCTAAACCCATTGATTTCAAAGGGCTTAGACTGGAGTAACTGTGCTTGGGATTTCACTGTTAGTCAAGCCTTTGGTAGCAGCAGAACACATTTCTGTGTCCCATAGTGTCTCCTCTTTCAGAGTCATCATTTATTGCATTATTCAAAATGGGTTACAGTTTACAGAACACTTCTCATATGTGTTGTGTTTTATTTAGTTGAAAACAATAAAACTATTTTTATTTAACTTATCAGGAAGAATCCCTTTGGTTAAAGAATGGTGCTTCTGTGATGTGTGTGTCTATGTGTGCTTGAACACACACATGTACATTTTGTCTGGCACATTTTTAGTTAAAGGCTTGGATCCACTGGAGGATTTCTACAGATGGAAGGTGATGGACAGTTGTGACGGACTACATGTTTTACAAAACCTAGAAGTGCTGTACACACACGGCTGCAGGATGGTTAAGAGTTAATCCCTTGCAGAATCAGAGAGCTCTGAGTGGCAGGCTACTCCAAGGGATCTGATTGGGTAGCATGAGCTGGAAAGAGGAGGGTCTGTGTTCAATCCTAACAGAAAAGAATCAAGTGTGAAGAGTTGGGAGACATAGTCCTAACAGAGAGCAGTTTTAACACCAGCAGGAGAATTGGGGAAAGTTGACAAGGAGGTTTGAGAAGTAGGTGCAGATTCCCAAACAGGCCAAAAAAAGGGGGATAGATCTTCTAAGGAGAGATTTCCCCTACCCAGTTAAACAAGGAGGTAGCTCTGGAGAGTGAAGAGGTCCCTGGCCGAGTGTGGTTGGAAACTGCCTGTGGAGACTTTCAAATTCAGTTAACAATTGAAGGAAAGCACTAGTATGTGAAGAGATGATGGGGGTATTAGAAAGTGGGTACAAGCATTCCTAACTCCAAAAAGAGCACGTGAATACTAAAATAAAGTATCCTAGAGTGCTCGGGGGAAAATAAGGGAATCAAAGCCCCAAAACAGAAGCCTTTAAGAATCCGAGAAGAACATACAAACTGAAGTCTGTGCATTTTCTGATTGGAATTTTAAAAACACCTCTGGTGCCATTTCTGTTGTTTAAGGATGAGGGAACATCATAGCAGTTCCCACAGCAGTTTCCACTGCAGACCCTATGCTGCTGTTCTGTGATCATTTTGGGTTGCAGTAGAAGTGGGGTGGGGGAGGGGTGGCAAAGAAGTCAAGCTCCTCAGAAATCCTCCGTTGGTGTTTTTGTCTCTTCATGCTCACATAGAAGTTTGGTTCTGCATGGAAAAATGTTCATTTTTTTTCTAATCACCACTGGCAGAAACAGTTTGGCTGGTCTTGTGACCATAATAAATTCCCCCTTTGAGAAGCAGTTTTGAACATGAAAGTGCAATGTGAAATTGAAACAATACATTTTGATGATTGTTGTGATACCTATTTCCAGTTTCCTGTTGTAGTATGATTACTTCCTATTGTATAAAATGCCTGGTTTCATCAGTCTGGAAATACATTTAATATGAGTTCACAGTATTAATTATGAATATTTTTATTTGTAGTATAATAATTATTCTGGTTCACTTTTATAGTTTATGGTTTCATTGCCTACCAGGCCAGCAAGGGCATTTAATAACACCAGACAGCTAATTAATTCTTCCTGAGAAACAAATGGCTTCCATATAGCATTGTTCCTGCTTGCCGGTAGGCGCATTGTTCTGAGCAAACATTTTTTCTTTATTATAGATTGGCTTTCTGTTGTGATAAATATGGCATTTAAAATCCTGCATTTTCACACTGTCATTCAAGGAGCCTGTTAAAATAATCTCTCAGAGATCCTGAATGTCTAAACCAAAAGGTTACTGTATACGTACAGAGCTGGGCCATCCACTGTTATTATCTTAGGGTTTTTTTAAACCTTAAAAGCAGTATCAAAAGCCTACTATTCAAAGATTGCTTTCCTGTGTGTCTTAGTGCATTAGAGAAACCTGGGTTAGTGTGCAAGTCAAGGTCGTAGAACAGAGCTGCTTACTTCCTCTAGATCTGAGTGGAGATTTTCCATATGACAGAGCTGCCTCTTTGAGCCAGAGCTGTACAGATGCATCCAACCGTTTGGATGACCAGAAGTAATGAACCTTGTCATGTTCTTCCTAAATAACTTCCATTATTTGTTTAACAGACTTTATTAGCTGTGAAGGAAGATTCAGACTCTGTTTTACTTATTCACACTGACCATTTTGTGACAGCTTTTATTTCTAATTATAGTTTTTAAATGGTTGTTGTGGGTTTTCCGGGCTGTATTGCCGTGGTCTTGGCCAAGACCACGGCAATACAGCCCGGAAAACCCACAGCAACCATCGTTCTCTGGCCGTGAAAGCCTTCGACAATACATATAGTTTTTAAAGTTCATGTTTTAAATGTGGCCGTTTTTCATTTTTAAATTTTTGTAAGTCACTGTGAGATGTCTATATGTGTGAGTATGAGTATGTGTATGTGTGAGTATGTTACTTACATTAAATAAATCAAGAATTGCATTATATAATACAGTGACGATGTTGCACAAATTGGCATTCCGATATCTTTCACAGATTTGCATATTTGCAAGTTAAAAAACCATATCCAGAGTACTATGGAATATTATGGATATATTCATAGACAGCTAAAGTTGCTAATTGCCTGAAGAAAAAGTATCCTGTCCCTTTAGTAGAGGCTGAATGGAATATTATGTACCCTGTGATGGTTGTTTACCTCTGTGCCATAAAAAGTTTCAGTTGCCCATTTCTACACATTAGCCTCTATTAAAAGGACAAAACATTTTACTCAGGCCTGTGGGAAATGCTAGAGGCAGCCCTAGCAAGAGTAAAGGTTGAAGGTGTGTTTAATCCCTTTGGGTGCTGTGGTGAGGATTATCACATGCATAGAATCTTGATTTTGGAGATGGACATCTTATCAAGGTTTGTCTTCCTCTAGAGAAATGCTATGAAAATATAGACTGAAAGGAAAGAGAAAGCATTATAATTTTTTAGTAATTATCATAGGTAAGATAACACACACAAGCCCTTCTAGTAAAGGTAGGTATGGGGACCAGCAATGTAGAATTTAAGGGTAATATAGTTAGTATTTACTAATTGCCTACAGGAATACTAAATGCCATAAAAATGACACTAGCTGATAACCTACTTCAAAGCCACAAACACAAAAGAGGAACAGTATTAGTCTGTAGGAACAAGACAATGCAAGTGGGCAGAATGACTTTGGTTGTGATTTTTTTTCTAATCAGTCAGTGTTGTGTAGTGGTTAGAGTTTCAGGCTAGGATCTGGGAGACCCAGGTTCAAATCCCCAGTCTGCCATGGATGTTTGCTGGGTGACCTTGGGCTAGTCACACTCTCAGCCTAACCTACCTCACAGGGTTTGTTTGTTTGTTTATAACATTTATTAGCTGCCTTTCTACCTATCAGGAACTCAGGATGATAGTTGATAAAGTCAAACCTGACTTTAAGCCAGTTTAAGTCACAGATGACTTATGGCAACTCCTGTGGAGGTGTTCAAGACAACAGAGGTGGTTTGCCATTGCCTGCTTCTGCATAATGGCCCTGATCTTCCCTGGAGATCTCCCATCCAGTTACTAACCAAGGTGTAACCACCTTAGCTTCTGAGATCTGATGAGATCGGGCTTGCCTGGGATATCCAGGTCAGGGTGACTGTGAGTACAGTAAGGGACCTTTAACATTTACTATTTATTTATTTAGGATATTTCTGTGCTACCTCTTTAAGTGGCTTAAAATTAAAATCACATCACAATATTAAAAACAAGATATTAAAAAAAACAAGTCATTAGACATGAGCAACTATCCATAAAAGAGAAGCAGGTTGAGGTTTTTATCTTATCAGTTTTTTAACAGAGTGTGTGTGATCCTACTAAATAGTTTATATGTTATTTAATATATCAGTCTTAGAATTCCTTATGCTGTTTTAGCATTTCAACTCTGTATTAGATCCTTACTAGTTTTAAAGCTTTGCGAATTTGCACTTATACACCTTATTGTTTATTGAAATGTCCTTGAAATTGGCTGTACTGACACATCATGTATATTCCACCTTGAATCTCAGTGAGAAAAGCAGACTATAAATAATGTAAATAAATAAATACAAATTAAAAACACTGAGTCAAAAGAGCATGCTGTCCTCGTGTTTACATGAAAGTAAAGTAGATGATAGGCAAGTCTCAAGGGGAAGGGCATTCCAAAGGCCACCACAGAAAATGCCCTGCCTCTGGTTACCACCTGACTCACCTATGAAAGTTGGGGACACAGAGAGTAGGGCTTGTGAGGCAGATCTTAACTGGTGGACTGGATAGTATGGGAGGAGATGGTCCTTCAGGAACCCTGGCTTCAAGCCATTTAAGGCCTTAAAGGTAAAGACTTTGAATTGTGCCTGGAAACAGATAGGTAACCAGTGCAGATCTTTCAGCATAGGATGATACAATCCCTGTAATCAACCCCTGACCTAACCATCACATTTTGGAACAATCAAAGTTTCTGAACCATTTTCAAAGCAGCACCATATAGTGTATATTACAGTAATCTAATTTGGGTATAATCCATGGCCAGAGTACACTTTTCAAGGAATGGCCATATTTGGTGAACCAGCCAGAGGTGATAAAAGTAGTTACGTGTCATGGAGAGGACCTGAGCCTCCAACCATAGGCCAAGATCCAATAGCATCCCCAAGCTACCCTGCTCCTTCAGAAACACTTTGCTTGCCACACTTAAGAATGGTAAATTGATAGAATGTTTCCTAAAATTATTATTAATCCACATGCAGGGCAAGGGACCTAGAAGGAACTTCTGTTGGGGAGTGGGGGAGGGAAGCAGTTGCCGTTACCTCCCCACAGCAGCCGTGAATTGCCTAACTTCTTACCTGGGAAGGGCTGAGATAGCAGGTGCAGGGGGGAGGACAGAGAAAGGAGAAAACCATGCTTGCTTGCCATGCTTGTTCTCCCGTGTATGTTGCTGACTGGGGAAGGCAGGAAAAAGCTACAGCAGTGCCTTCTTCATCTCTTGGCTACTGCTACTTACCACCTTCTCTTCGATGGGTCAGTGGGTGTGGAAGGAAAGAGAGGGTAGTATTTCTGCTTCCTTGTCTCTGCCACCACTGGGACCTTGTTTTTACTTTTCTACAGTGGCACTTACCACCAAACACAGCCTGTGTTCACTGCCCACCTCCTGAAAGTCTCTTCCCCCCCCCCCCCACCTAGATATTGAGGGTTGCTGAGCACTAGCAGTGCTTGGGCTAGGAGGGGAACTGTGGCTGCCCTTGTTCCATCCCATCCCAAACAATTATTGCCCTCACCCTGTTCCTCTAGCTACTGCCTTTTTTTCTTCCTGGCTCTGCCCCCCACCCCTTCTAGCGGCAGCTGAAGATTTATTATGTTCCTGGTTTTCTTTAATTATTTATGAAGATTTTATGAAGATTTTAAATCCTCCTCATATTTTAAAAAAGTTTTCTGATTGTTCTGCAAACTTGGGGTTATCCCCTATCTGCAGAAAAACTTCCTCTATCTGAATATGTTCTCATTTTGTTAATTTATTGTACATTTTTGACTATGCTCAGAATTAGATATATGAATGTTGATTTTTATTATATGAGGAGGGATTATGGCTTAGTGTTAGAATACCTCCTTTGCATTCAGAAGGTTCCAGGTCTCTGGAATTCTCTGAAAGTCAGCTGCCATTAAGAGTAGACAATATTGGGTTTCATAGACCACTGGCATAAGGCAGCTTCTTAAATTCATGCAGTCTGTAAAGCCCACATAATACAGATGCACCTGAGAGTGAAAATATAAACTGGCTATAAAATCACAGTTTAAATGTCTGTTGTTTAGAGAATCGTTTAAAATATATTAAACTCAAAAATAGAAACCAATACATCATTAGCCCATATTATTTAATATCTGTCCAAGATTTAAAAGAACACAATTACAGCAGACTTTTTCAGATGTGATATACTGTTCCCAATCAGTCGGTAAAAGGCAAGTTTCACCTTTGACCAGTCACATGCAATTGTTACATTTACCAGGAAAGCTGGCCAGACACAGAAAGAACAAAACTACAAAGTGACTCACTGCTCTCTTTGATTTTTAAGGTCATACTTGCAATTTGTTTGTACTGTTGGGGGTTAATAGCCAATTATTTTGTCAGTCATTCATTTATTATTGCATTTCATACAACAGTGAGGTAATAAAAAATCCAATGAAATCTACTATATTTATGAGATTATAGTGTCACACAGACCGTCTTCTGTCTAAGGTTAAGATTGCTGATTAGTTTTCTTGGTAGCATCTCAAATTTCTTTATATTACTTACCCAGCTTTGCTGTTTGCCAAGCAAATTCCAAAAGCTGTTTTTGACCAACTTGGTAATCAACATAATGAAGGCCTCAGTGGGATACTCCTACTATATTGTTTTGAAAGAAATGGGTAATAATACTTAGCTTTGTTATTGATTACTGTCATTATCTGGTTGTATTTGCCTGCTGTTTTTTACACTCCTTGTGTTGTTTGAGGCAAGCCTATCTTTTTGCAGCGGTTAGGGGTTGTTTTAAAACTGGTTTTCTTTTATTTAAATTTTGCTTTCATGGATCTGTGAGGCAGACATTGGGACACATGATGTACCATCGACCAAGATTGTGTGTCTTTAGCTAGTTCAAAAATTAGCTTAGGCCGCTCCTCAAGGTGTTATCCATGTTCTGCACATACACATAAGTTGGTTTGAGAGTTTCCAATTGCCAACCACCTGGAAAGCCCTAAACTGCATCTCCCAGATGAGTATAAGAATGCATAATGATGCATGCACATCTCTGTGTTATTCCCATAACTGTTCTTAGTATTTAACCCATTCTACTATTGATTTCAATCATGCAGATTTTAAGCGAACAAAGATCTTAAAGTTATTTGTTTATATGAAAGGTGAGACTGATTACTAGAAGCTTTGGTGTCTTCTATATGATTATGTCTTATTCCATGACCTTTCCCTTTTCATAACCTTTTAATAATCAGTGGCAGTGCGATTTTTGCAGAGTTATTCCCCCTAAGCCTGCTGAAATCAGTGGGTTTACACTGGAGTAACTTTGCATAGGATAGAACTGCAAATTATCTGAAGATCTGGGATCTGTGAAGGTCAAAGAGCTGGAAAAGGAACTGAGCAATAGAGTACAGGGATTCTTCATGCTTTTGAGTTCAGTGATTTATCACTGTCAGAAACTTCCCAAGGTGAATAACAAATGTTACATATTGGGAAAAGTATTTCTAGAAAAATCCTAGCATGGTGATACAGGGTTTGGGCATGTGATATTCTACTTTGGCAACAACTGTGATTGTCACATGAAATGGAGTTGCATTGTACAAAACTATTACACAGCCCAGAAACATGCCAGAATGGCATAAAGTGTTGATAAAACTGGGCACAACTCATCTCTTCATGGCTAAGTTACCATGGATCTTGTTTACACATATACTATGTGGTGGTGTATGATGGAATTGTAACTGGGATTGAAAATAGCAGTGAGTGCTCAGCTCTCTTGAGTCACATAAAGCATCATTGTAAGTTTGTTAGTACAAATCATTTGGCAACCTTTTAGTGTGCATACTTGGAAAATATGACAGTATATCTTGAACACTATGTGCAGTACAATTGGTGACGCCTCAGAAAAAGAATAACAGTCATGATTATTGATGTATTTTATATGGAACAGCTGTAAGAATGCACATTTTTTATCTGAGAAAAAGGATGATGTGTGTAGCATGTGGTTCAGATGTGGGAAACAGGCAGTCTAGTCCTATGTTTACTCAGAGGTAATCCATGCTGAGTTTAATCAGAGGTAATCCATGCTGTGGAATGGGCCCCATTCTTCTGACTTGCTGCAAATGATGCAAAACTGAATTATTCAAAAATACTTTTTACTTAGATAGAGGGCTGTATTGTAGGGAGGGGATCTCAAATGATCCGCTAATGAGTTAGGAAACATAGACCTCACTACTGCGTTGTACTGGATTCCTACTAATGCTATATCTTTGTGAACTTGTATCCATTTACCCTATGGCACTGTTGATGGAAATGTTCCTGATATTGACTGCACTAATCTCACACTTTGTAATCCACCTTGAGTCTCAGTGAGAAAGGTGGACTATAAATGACATAAATATACATACATACATACATACATACATACATACATACATACATACATACATACATACATACATACATAGCATTAAACAGAATGCTAAACAGTAGTCTGTACTTTCAGTAGTCTGTATGTTCATTTAGCTGTTGTCAAAAATAGACCAGAGAAACTATTATTCTGACCAGGAAAGGCTAATCTTTTATTTTTTAAAGTTTGGGTATGATTTATCTGAGCATTTTAATATTTAGAGAGAAATTTTAGTAATGCATTCATATATAACACAACTCCATCATGATTAGACTGGCATTTAAAATCTATACTTTTTTCTCGATGTAGACTTTACAGTTAGTTACTACATTCTCTTGATATCTATGACAGGAAGGCCTGAGGAAATGCATAACACCTAATTTAAGCCTTGTCAAGCTGCAAAACACTTCCTAAATGTGGAGCATGATGGAGTTTATTATAGCGTAGGTAATTAGGTTTCCTACGTTCCCGCTGGTGGCAGGCAAACTCCCAGGGGTTTTCGATCTTGCCCACCAACCCACCAATGGTGGGCGGGGAGGTGGCAAGCTCCCAGAGATTCCCCGCCACCATCAGGCACCCCAGGAACACACATGACGACATCACCCTCAGAAGTGATGTCATTACACTGGCTGTGGGAGCGTTCCTATGCTTCATTTGGAACCAGTTAGGGCCCCAAATGGAGCATGTGAAGAAGACCTCACCATCAGCACGAGCTAAGTGCCAGGTTCCCCCCCCCCCGCCCCAGCAGGAGGTTATAGGAACCTGACAACCCAATAGGTAATGAACTGTACTTTCCTGCTATATAAATAGAAATAGATTGAAATGTAACCCAGGCATTGAGAATAAGGGCCAGTTCAAGGCTTAGGGCCTCCTTTCTTAAAACTCCCTCCCTCCCTCGCGCACCTTGGCTTAAGCAACCAACTGTTTATTACAATAGGAAAATTACAGTTTTGCTCATAGTGTAAGATAATCCCCACCCCCAACTCCTTTCTCCTCCATGAACCAAATGCCTAGTAGTCAGTGTCTCAGAAGTACTGTTTTTTTGTTGAAGCTGGCCCCTTCACAGCCCCTCAGAAGTAGGCCTCCAGTGGGAAGTAAAGTTTTCAGGGCCTCTCTCCTCACCATCCAAGAGAAGAAATCCACTCCAATTCAAAGATATATGGTCTGGTGGCTAACCTCCTCCATAAGATGTGATGTCTAAAAAAGGAGAGCCTACACCAGAGAAAACCTTCTTCAGCTGAGGCCTTCCAGTACCCCAGCCCTCAGAGAGACCAAACTGACTAGGCCCCTTACCCCACCCCTCCCGGTTCTTTCTTTTTTTCTTTCAGTCACTCTTACACACACTTCTCCCAATATGCAAAGCAAGCAATTTCATTACTCTCCCCAAAAGCATATATTCTTAAAGCTCTACATAAATGTCTATCCAATTACTTTAATTGCTTCCTCTGCATATGGAGATAACTGGCATTAGGATGGGTGAAGCAGAGTAAACTAAAGTTGAATCCCACAAAGACGGAGGTCCTGTACTTGAGTCATGGGCTGTTGGGGTTGAGAATCCAGCTTCCGGCCTTTGAGAGGGCACCTCTTGGGCCCATAACATCGGTCAGAGGTCTGGGGGTGACGTTGGATATCTCCTTACAGATGGAAGCCCCAGTCACGGCAGTTGCCCAATCTGCTGTTTTCCATCTTCAGCAGGCCAGGCAGCTTGCTGTACCTTTTGACCCATGACCTAATGACAGTGATCCATGCAACAGTCATCTCCAGGTTAGACTACCGTAACTCGCTCTACACTGGACTTCCCTGGGTCTGACCCAGAAATTACAGTGGTTCCAGACCACTGCTGCTTATGTCCTCACAGGTACACTGTACAGAGTACATATTAGTTTTATTTTGCAACAGCTACACTGGCTCCCCATGGAGTTCCGGACCAGGTTCAAGGTTTTGGTTTTGACCTATAAAGCCCTTAACAGACTGGGACCAACCTACCTGTGGAACTGCCTCTCGCCATATGAACCCTGGAGAGTACTCAGATCAGCAGATAAACATCTACTGGTGGTTCCTGGCTCCAGGGAGGCTTGACTGGCCTCAACTAGGGCCAGGGCTTTTTTGGTCATGGCCCCAACCTGGTAGAACGCTCTATCTGTTGATACTTGGGCCCACCAAGATCTTCTATCCTTTTGGCAGGCCTGCAAGACAGAGATGTTCCACCAGGCTTATGGTTGAGACCGACCTGGTATCCATCTGATAAGCCTCCCTACCGATCTCATCTCAAGGGGGTGTTGCATAGTTACCTCACACCTCATAGTTTCCTCTCATGAGAAGATCTGACTGGAACAACTGAAACCCCCTCCTCTGCACAGTTTCTGACAGGGACGAACAGAATGAGCCACAACTTTTTGGAGTACTGTGGTTTGATGTGGTTTTATTGGTTTTATTGCTGTAAATGTATTTATATTTAGACTTACTGTTTTATTCTTGTTGTGACCCTCTCTGAGCCTGCTTGTGGGCAGGGCAGGCTAAAAGTAGAATTAATAAAATAAAATAATTAATAAAATTTCAGACCGACCAAGAGTACACATTTATTTTAAGAAAGAGCAAAAAGTTCATACTTGTTCTTCCTACTAGTATCTATTTATTGACAAAGCACTGTTTTCCTAGAGACTTCTGTTATGTGAAAGTTTCAATGCATGTGATACACAGGGAGAGAGAAAACATCTAGAGATGCACAGGATACTTTGTTACAAAAAGTTTATTTAGCGGATTTATACTTGGTTTTTTTCTAACATAGAAATAATGCAATAGAAACATGTATGTTATCCTGTGTGAAATACAAGTGTCTGTGTTGCTGAGTGGATTGGCAGTTTTGTGACTATGCACTTCGTTGAAAATAAAACACTTGCTGTGGATGACTCATTGAAAATGGCAAATCATTGAGCAGCTGCCATGTTAGGCAAGGAATTAAATGAAACTAAATGGCCAGCACCGTTGTGCCTTCTTGTAAATATGTGGTGCGGTTACATTTGGCATACCGGTTGTACCGGCTTGCAAATAATATTGAGAAAACCAGAAAGATCAAGGAAATGGAGCACCTTCCATATGATGAAGGGCTGAACTATTGGGGGCTTTTTAGTTTAGAAACAAAGACTACAATGAAGGGAGCAAGTTAGTAACGGTTGAATATAGGATGCTGTACTAGATTGATACTTGATCTGATCCAACAAAGCTCTTCTTATGTTGTTCTTACACTGACTGTAATATTACCCTATTTCTGGAATCTGAACGTCCAGCTTTAGTAACATAATGACTAATATATTATCTTCATCTTTTGGCTTTTGAGGTATTTGTGTATTCCATCTATTTTTTCAAATGGATTGGTGGAAACCTTTTCCTCATCTTCTTCCTAGATCATTAAGGTGCAATTTGATATCAGTACTATCATATTATCATGTCTACAGTACTTTCTGTTCAGGTGCAGATAGAAGGCGGTAAGACCATGGTCTGGAAGATCATTACCTTCCCCCCACCCCTGCTTTGCATCCAGCATGATGAAGAATTCTAGAGAACTCAAAAGCTTTCACACTATCTTGTGATACATTTTTTTGTCCTAATAAAAAAATTGGCCTAGTAAAAGCCTTGTGTTTTGTTGGACCAAGATAGATCTCTTTTTCTATGTAGTAAAACTAAGATGATGTAAAACCTTTATTAACTTTTGTAGGAGCTTAATTTAGCATAACTGGGGGTTCTAAAGTGACTCTGAGTATATATTTGCATCTATGCTAGGAGATGTTTGCAAGAAATAATTAGTACAAATAACATCTAGGATTTAAATCTCTTTAAAGGGGGAATGTTTTGGCTTTGATCCCACACTCTACAAATCATAGTTCTCCTGAAGCACTGTTGGAAGTATTTTCCCCTCACTTTTAACTACCCTCCCAGAGAGGGTTTGCAAATGTCCCCCTGGAGTGCTCGGCACAGCAAGATACTTTCTGTTTCCTTTGATGAACAAAAGGTGGGGAGATATATGAGGCAAAATAAAATAGCTTCAGAAGTAGTCTTAGAAGATTTGATTTTGAAAATAATAAAAAGGTGTCAGGCTTCATTTCCTAGGCTTTTTAAACTATTTTATTTTTGTGGCAAGTTGTGTTTGTCAAGGTGACAGTTGAATTAATGTTTATGGAGACTTTGTGGTTGTGTGTATGTAAAATGCCAACATCCTATAAAGGGTTAATTGAATTGAAGTTGAACAGCTTTGATCCTGCCATATATAACTAAAACCTTCTTTATATATAATACATTTAATAGATGTAGGAAATGGAATCCACTCACATGTTTGCACTTGTGTGTCTGGCCTAAGACACATATCAAATGACAAGTATTAGGAAAAGTTGCAAAATAAGGTGTTGGGTGCTGCAATTATCATTGAAAGGTGCCAGATCTTCCTTGTTTTCTCTTCCTTCCAGCAGTTCTTTCTTACCCCAGAAATGTTTGTTCCCTAGGTTGTGAGACCTGCATGGAATAACAGCCATGCAGGTCAGGAAGCTGCAGTGGGGAGGGGGAAGGGAATGAAATTGCCTATCCAGCCTCTTCCATCAGTGGAACTCTACTGATGGACCACAGAGCAATTCACCTCCTTCCCCCTCCCCATTTCCAATCATAAAGTTCTTAATAAAAATCTTGGTTATAACAAAAAGAACAGGCATGGCATAGAACTACAAGTGTGAATGAAGTTCAAAGGAAGAAAAAAAGCTGGCTGGAGGAGGAATAGTGAATCAAAGGTAGTCTGTTAGGGAATAATCGATTGGGAAAAAGGCTTGCAAACCTGATGCTGCCATCTTACAGTCGGAGCTATAAAAGAAGTACACTTTTTAAAGAAGAGAACAGAAAAGTCTTTACGATGTCTAAAGAGAGTTACAGGAGCCCAACTTAACCTGGTTCATATCCTCATGAATGCCTAGACACTGTTCAAATGTTACAATGAATGTATATACAGCCTGCATGTACATACATTTACCTGTTTGCAAAAATAAGTGAATATGTGTTCACTTTATAAATGATACCAAGGACTAGTATCTGGGTAAATGTGGGGTTTCAGTAGGGTTGCCAGGTGTCTGGTTTTCACCCGGGCAGTCTGGTATTTCCTTGGACTGTCCGGGGGAAATGTCCTGAAAATACCAGACACCTGGCTGGAGGGAGAGGGGAGAAGAGGAACGGAACGGCGAGGAAAGGGAGGGAACGGCATGCAGGAAGCCAGCCTACTCACTGCAGCATCCCCACCTCTCTGCTCCCTGTCAGGGGACACCCTTAGGAAGGCTGGGCTGGCCAGGCCAGCTCCCCACCACCTGCACCCAGCTACATGGCCGTGCCGCTGAGAAACTTGAGCTGGGGGCCTGTGTAGCCTGGCATGATGATGTAACTTCCAAAAGTGATATTATTGCGCTGGCGCCAGGAGTGCTCACACCAAGATCATTCTTGGGGTGAGTACAGTCCCCGTTCCCCAGAGTCCAGTATTTTTCTGCAGCCCATCTGACAACCCTAGGTTTCAATTACATGTTCATCTGTACATAGGTTGAATGTAACTTGAGAATTACTCAACACATACATAAAGAATAATCGTGTATATAGACTATCTGTGATTTCACTGTAACTTGTGAACAGTACTTGGGAAATCTGGGTAATTGGGGTATCTTGAACTTTCCATTAGGCAGGTACATAGAAGTAAACTCCCCCCTCCGATAAAATGTTCCATTTCTTTTGTGCCTACCATGATGTGCAGTAAAATTACAACTGGCCTTTTAATTTAATGGGGGGAAAGTCATCTAATCAGCTGAACAAGCATCCATATCAACCTCACATCACCCTATAGCTCTTGCAGGTTTTGGCCTTGTCTGAACACATGAAACATCAAGACATTTGGGGTTCTGAGGTGAACTTTGGTGTCATTTATTGAATTGTTTGAGGGCCTTGTGAACTGACAGCAAGCCATTACAGAAAGGGAGAGATAAGCTTCTGATTATTTCCTGAACCTCAAAATACAACATGTGTCCCAAAGGCCTGGAATGTATAAATCATTGTATCAATTTTCTGGCAATGTCAGAAAGAGAGAGAGACATTTCTGGGGTTGACTGGTAGTGTGTAACCTTATTAAAAAGTCTTCAGTTTCCCTTTTTAACAGGATTTTATCCATTATGGAGGTAGGGAGGAATAGCATTTGCTGCCGTGTAGAAAGACAAAGATGAATGTCCATAGGTTTGATTTCTGAGCCATTTGTTTCTGTGACATTTACTAACAGCTGGAGCTGGGTACAAATGGCTGACTAGCAACAGTTATACCATCACAATATCAGACAAAGGGGGTAGCTCCATGTAATTTTAAAGGGATTCTTCTGATTCTCTGTTGTTATATTCCTTTGAAAGTCTATGCCAAACCGTGCTCTAGCCTTTTCAGAAATTTAGAGTTTTTTTCATTACCCAGGCTACAGTCCTAAGAACATTTTCTGGGAAATAAGTGCCGCTGAAGAAAATGGGACTTACTTCTGAGTAGACCTGTTTAGGCTTGCTCCCTTGATGTGTGTTTGTTCCATGAGGTCCACATGCCTTCCCAAAGATTCTGCATATGTGAGAATATCATGTCTTTTCAAGAATGGATCCTGGAGAAAATTAATTATTTTTGTTTTTCTAAAAAGCTTTTATTACTTGTTTGCAGGGTTCATCCACACACCCCTTGCTTTAAAGTGTACATCTATATTCACTTTAAAACAGACATTGGACCAGGGCTTGCCTGTGTTCTGTACTAGTAAAAAAAGGTTGAAATGCAGTATTTATTTAGATTGTGAGGGAAGGTTAAGAGAGTGTAAGAATGGACTCTCACACATCTCTCCACCCCCAGTATTCAGTGACTTCTTACAGTGAAAAGCCAAGCAGAAATTAGTTTGTGGAATGGCCCTAACATACATTTAGCTTCTCCGATTGGAACAGTACCACTGGTAGTCACATTCAGTTCCCATTTCAAACCAGTACAGTGTATCATTAATGACCTGTAACCTATGCTGGACAATGATACTGCTCTGTCCCAGGCAGTGGGAGGCAAACCTTTTCTTGCCCACTGACAGCCCCTCAGCATTAAACAACTCCTCACTCACAATACAGTTCCCAACATGGACACGAACTCTGGGACCAGGGCTTGTAATAAACCAAGATGCCAACTCTGCCCCCATATTCCCTCCAAGACAACAAAGCTTATGAAATTAACTCACATGGAATGAACCTCAAGCTCTTGAACCAATATCAATAAAGTCTACAACTTTCAAAGCTCCAAAAAATTTTTAAAGTAAGCAAAATAAACTTACAATAGGCAACGCCTTACTTTTCAATGCTCCAAAAGTTTTTTAAAAAAGCATAAACTTACAATAGGCAACGCCTTACAGCATATTCTTCAAAGGGGAATACAAACACAAGTACCAATAGGCAACGCCTCACAGCATACAGGCTAAGTGGTTTAGCACCGTTATAACAAACAGGCAACCCTATTATGCAGTATGTAATACAGGCTAACTATATACAATTGCAATCCATATAAACTACGTGACAGTCCATTGAGTGACAATAATAATGCGTTGGAGAGAGGAGGGGGCTAGGCCACCCTAGCGTCGTTGAACATCTAGACACGCCCAATCTGGGGCCGGCTGAAGCACAGATTTCGTCCCTCGCCTCGTCAGGAGCGTGTGCGTTGTGTTGTCTTGTCCTCCACGTTCGCGACTGTGTAGTCCTTGCATCTACAAAATAGATACACCTTGACAAAAACAAACTGAATAGACTGCTCCATAGTGGGTACCCATACAAATTTTATAACACTAACCTGTTCACTCAAACAGTATTCGTAGCCTGCATATTTTCCCCGTGCTAATAGCAACCGGCGGCAGTGAATTCCTTAGCGCGCCGTGGGTTGATTGGGACGCTCATCTTTAAAGCAAAATCAGCTACCAACATTTCTTAAAAGGGCAATACTTCTTAAAAGGGCAATGCCCCCAACGAAGAATCTAGAACTATAGGAGCCAATTCACTATTTAAGCCCTATGGCTTTACAAATTTTAGGCTCAAAGTCCAATGAGCTTCTCTCCACACAAAAGCGCAATCTTAAAAGGGCAATGCCCCCACCGGAGAATCTGAAACTATAAGAAACAATTTAAAGCCAATTCACTATTTAAGCCCTGTGGCTTTACAGATTTTAATCTCAAAATCCAATAGGCTTCTTTACGCAAAAGCGCAGTTTGGTTAAAACTTCCCCTCGGCATCACTTCTAGTATCAAGACCCGAAACACACTCTCATGCTCATTCTCCATGTAATGTTGCACCAAAGGCGCATCTGCCACCTTATTGCGAATACGAGAGAGGTGTTCTAAAATCCGGGTTTTCAACGGTCTGGAAGTACAGCCCACGTAAATGGACTTACATGGACATTCTATTAGGTAAATCACCCCTGTAGTGTAGCAGGAGGCAAAGTGATGAATGGTTAATTTATCATCCCTGATCCTAAACTCTCTGCCTTCCCACATCAGACTACACATAGCGCACCTCCCACATTTGTAATTACCCTGGGGTAGGTGTGCCCTCTCTGTTGGCGTGTCAAGGCGGGCATGGACCAAGCTATCACGGAGGCTAGTCGTCCTCCTAAGCCCGCATAGTGGTCGCTGTTCACAGCCTTTAATATCCTGTATAATGGTCCAATGCCGGTTCACAACTTTCTTAATCAAATTAGCGATGGGGGTATAGTCCAATGCCCACCTAATCCTATCCTCATTCCTTCTGGTCTTAACTTGGAACAATGTTCTCCTGTCTACCATCCTGGCACGAGAGAAGGCTGTATCGATAAGTCCTAGAGGGTAGTTCCTATTTAAAAAATCTATACACAAAGACCTCCCGTCTGTCAAAAAATCCTTAGTTGTGGATGAATTGCGCAAGAGGCGCAACAGCTGTCCATATGGGATATTCTCCTTTAGATGTCTGGGGTGAAAAGAATGAAAATCCAAGTATGAATTACGGTCAGTGACCTTTTTAAACGTCCTTAACTTGACCGTACCTGAAGAATGTCTATATGTACTGACATCCAGAAAATCAATTTGGTCTTTGGCATAACGTCAGGAAAAGCGCACATTCTGGTCCCGGTCATTGAGCCAGTTGCAAAATAGTTCTATCTGGTGCGCGCCAGAAAACAAAAAGTAAAGATCGTCAATGTATCGCCGATAAAAGTAAATATTACTTCTAAAGGGGTTAACCTCATTCATAATGTAAGTCATTTCCCAGCGTGCCATGAAGAGATTGGCGATGCTCGGCGCAGCCGAGCACCCCATGGCCACGCCCCGTTGTTGAAAATAAAATAGATCCTGGAATTTGAAATAGTTTTTCTCTAGCATCAGATCTAACAGTTGCAGCAAAAGCGGTATCGGTAAGGGAGAACCAACCCCAAGACTCTGCCTAAGTGATTCCTCAACAACTTGCCTGGCGGCCTCGTGGGGAATAATCGTATAGAGGGAGTTCACATCCATTGTTAAGAACCAAACGTCCTGTTCCAATGGAAGGTCCTCCACCTGGCTAATAAAATCCTTCGTATCCCGCAATAGATAGTCTATCCTAGTCACAGCTGGTTGAAGAACCGAATCTAAAAGTATAGCTAAAGGTTCTAAAACAGAACCACAGCCTGCCACAATCGGTCTGCCTGGAGGGGGGAAAACTTGTTTATGCACCTTCGGCAATATATAAAATAATGGAACCCTAGGAGAATTCTCCTGTAAGGCGTGATAAAGATTATCTTCAATTTCCCCCATCTCCCTCGCCTCATCCAAAACTAACTTAATAAGGCTTTGGATATGGCCCGTCGGATCTGATGGAATCTTTAAATAGCTGGCGGAATCTTGTAATTGTCTGAGAACCTCCTGAATGTACAATCCCTTGTCCATAACGACCACCCCACCCCCTTTGTCAGCCGGTTTAATCACCAAAGAGGAATCTGAACGCAGATCCTTTATGGCCTGTCTCTCCTCGCGGTTCAGGTTATACCGAACTTGATTGCATTTATCCTCTACCGCGGTAATGTCCCTCAAAACCATAAATTCAAATGTATCAATGCGATGGTCACTAACAGGGGGAACAAAAGTCGATGCGCCCTTAAGGCGACGGGGCAGCGGGGAAGGGACGTCACGCCCCGCAAGCGGCTGTGTGGCAAAAAACAACTTGAGCTTAATGAGGCGTACCAATTTGTAAATATCTACACGTGTTTGTAGGGGTCTGTAATGGGGGGTGGGGACAAAACCTAGACCTTTATTAAGGACCGACAGTTCAGCAGGAGATAAAGGGCGACTAGACAGATTGAAAACTAAGTTCTCACTGGACCTAACATCACTAAGCTCTGTCACTTGTTCTTCCAGCATTATATTTGCCAGCAAGTGTCAGCAATGCCCTTCACCTCTCTATATTGGATAGCAGATTAATTCTTTCATAAAAAATAAATAGACAAAAATCTGGTATCAAAAATCAAAACACTAAAAATCAGGGGGAGATCATTTTAATCTGCCAGGATGTTCCATCACTCATCTAAGAGTAGCAGTTCCAAAGCAGAGAAACTTCAAAGGAAAATTACAATGTGAAATTGCTGAAATAATTTGCAAATTTGGAACAATGGACCTCTCCCTCCCCGTGTTGAATCTTGTACTACAGATGCTAATTTCCCACACTTTGCACCCATGCCCTATCAAGCTAATTACATGTCTTATAGCTAGCTTCCTGACACTCTAATTTGCAATACTTCTCCCACCCTCTGCCTTGGTTATAAAGACTCCCATTTTCTTCCACGCCATGTATCTGATTGGAAATCTGGTTGGTCTTTAAGGTGCTATTGGACCCAAATCTTGCTCTTCTAAAGCCCAATGTTTGTAATATTTGCAGAGTGTGTGGATGGATCCATTCACACAAGACCTAGTACCTCATGCTGAGGGCAAAAGGTTGCCAGCCTTTAGAAGAATAAATCAAGATGATCATCCTGATGGCTTGTAGGGTAGGGAGGTCCCCATGGAATATTCTAAAGCTAAAACTGTATCCCTGACTTACAGTAACTGCTGTTGCTTCAATACAACAGTAGGGATTGGAACTCCTGATACGTAAACTCATTTTCCAACTAAATACAAATCTATGATGTCTCTCTATAGATGTTGCTATTACTTTAACCAGAAAACTGCCTGAGTGAAAGTAGCCTGTCAGAATAATAAAGGGGGTGGGGGGAATAGAGAACAAGGAACAGGTGAGACTTGAGTAAACTTTTTATTGTTAAAACTAATGGATTTTCAAGGTAACTGTTAAAAAACTTGGTTGCTTTATGTAGGTACTAAACTAAATTTTCCTTGGAGAATAATGCAAGAAAATACAGCAACCTAAACCCATGCCTTTCCTCACTTTATAGTGATATTTCACTTATAATTAGTGTTTTTAATAGAGGCTTGCTAAACCTTATTAATCTTAGAGCACGTTTTCTCCAACTCATTGACTGTCCTTATTATACTGATTGAATTTGGGCCTGACTTACAAAAGAGAACAATTACGTTGTGTGGGCTGCATTACAGAACCTGCAGATGTTGGGAAAGGAAGGCGTGTCTGCATCCTTTCTTGTCCTCCTTCCTCACTTCACTGAGACGTCTTATGAGTTGCATTGCTTTCGTATCAGCGGTGATTGCAGGAGATATGATTCACCCAACTTTAATCTGTCACCTTACATTTGGGCTGCAGGAAAAAGGAGAACAAGTTCATGTCCTCCACTTCTCCTTGTGCCAGGCAGCGGCTCTCTAACAAATCACCATACCAATGCAGCTATACAAACGAGGTTGCATTAAAAAAGCTTCGACTCTGTTCTGCTTGTCATTGTGTTTGCCCCCCTTGTATTAAATTTGCCAGAAAGCTATCCTCCTGCCAGTGGAATCCTCTGGGACACAAAGAAGAAATGAAAAGTAGGTTATAGTAATGCAGTGAAAATACAACACCAGGTAATCTGGAGAGACAGATCAGATGAGTGAGCAAGTAATAGATTTTCTTTGCAATGGAACAGAAACATTGCCTGTTCTGCCAAAGTGCAAAAAATGGCCAATATTCCCTTGCTAATAGGAGAGGTGATTTCCAAACTCTTTTCTCCTGTTTTTCCTCTGACTCTTAATTCTGCTTTAGGCATCAATCTGCCCTGCATAGGCTAGCTAGTTAGTGAATGATGGCTCTTCACTGTCCACAAACAGGCTTTTCAAATGAGCTCAGCAGCTACAATTTGTTCTTTCAGAGGACTACAGATTTACTCAAGCTGTATTATAGATAATAGATTTTTAGAGCATTGGAGTGATATTGTATCCCATAATCTAACTGATTTTGCAAGCTTCCATCATGTTCTAAGAGGTATATATTGGAGCAGATGCTCCTCTCTGAATTTTTCACTCTTAGATATTCTGTAGGAAACCCTGTTCCATGTACCACCACATGGAGAGCTCAGGCTTGCAACTAACTACAAAGGTAGGGGTTTTTTTCCTTGTTGAGGCACAACAGCTTTGAATATCTCTCCCATAGAAGATGGAATGGAGTTGCTTTCTGTTCATTGTCAATCTTCTGTGCAGTCCCACATTAGGACTGTGCAGGCCAGCCATGGAGAAAGATTCTCTAGGTCTAAAACTGTAGGGGGCTTACAGCTAGAGATGGGCACGAACTGCGAAAAAAACCAACTGTGCGGTTTGTGGTTCATCGCATTTCATGAACAATGAACTTTCACAAACCTGCCCGGGTTTGCGAACAGATTCATTTGGTTCTTGAAAACGTCACATCCAGGTCAGCAAATCGTCACTTCCAGGCCAGCAGAAGGTCTGCAGGAAGTCTGTCCCCTGTTGCCTAGGAAAATGATTGATCGGCGCCAGGGTGTCTGCAGTGACAAACCAAAAAACAAACTAAATGAACTAGCCTAAAGTATGTGGCGATTCGTCAGAAATGGGCTCTGACAAACTGCCGGTTCGCAAACCATGAACCGGCCTGGTTCATCATGAACTTTGATTCGTATTTTGGTTCGTGCCCATCTCTGCTTACTGCCACTTAATGCACATGCATGGGCATTTTTCCCACCAAAAAGATTGCCAGGTGGAACAACCCCATATCCCTCAGTTCCTTTTTTGCCACCATTGAGAAAGGTTCTTCTCTCACTCTTTCATCTTCCTTCTACTCTTTGGATTTTTTTGCCTTCAGATAGGCTCTTCACCTCCAGTAAAAGAAAGGAAAAATATTATAAATATAGAGACAGGTATGTCTCACAAGGCACTGTTTAAGAAGTGTTCAAAATATAGAAGGAAAAAGATTAAATATACTGCAAGAGGGCTTCTAATTTTCATTGCAACAAATATAAGTATCATTTTCAAATTTTCTTTTACTCTCTGTTAAACAAAGTCTAAAGTCCATAGACCTTAATCCATAAAGTCCATAGTCCTTAATTCATCAAATCGTTATTACCTATTTTCATCAGCAAAGGCTCTTAACTTGTAAGTCTCCAATTCTCTCGTATCTCTATTCAGAACTTCAAGAACAAGTATAAACAATGGTTTTTTTCTCCCCCCCCTTTTTTTTCTTATATTTTTATGTATTGTTAGTTGGATTTCTTTGTTAGATCGGGTTTTTTTAATGTCTTTGTGTAACTATAACAAATAAATAAAATGAGGAAAAAAAGAAGTGTTCAAAATGTGGCACCAAAATGCCACATACAGACTAACATGAGCTCTGCCTTCTCTGCTTGGGGGAATCACATAATGTCTCTGCTTGTTTACACTGTTAAAGATTTACCCCAAAGGCCAGGAGTTATCGGGCCTCCCATCTCAAAGCAGCAATGTGGGAGATGGTTTTGTCGGGTTCTGACAGGCCGGCAGCAAAGCTGTCTGCCAAGCATGAACCCTGATCTGAACAACCTTTCTCGGTTCCAAAGGCTCATACACCAGATCCAATGAAGAGCCACTCACTGGTTCTGACTGCACCATCTAGAATCATAGAATCATAGAGTTGGAAGGGGCCATACAGACCATCTAGTCCAACCCCCTGCCCAGTGCAGGATCAGCCTAAAGCATCTCTGACAAGTATGCATCCAGCCTCTTCTTGAAAACTGCCAGTGAAGGGGAGCTCGCCACCTCCCTAGGCAGCTGATTCCACTTTTGAACTACTCTGACCGTGAAAAAGTTTTTCCTAATATCCAGCCGGTACCTTTGTGCATGTAATTTAAGCCCATTGCTTCGCGTCCTACCCTCTACTGCCAGCTGGAACAGCTCCTTGCCCTCCTCCAAATGACAGCCTTTCAAATATTTAAAGAGAGCAATCATGTCCCCCCTCAACCTCCTCTTCTCCAAACTAAACATTCCCAAGGCCCTTAGCCTTTCATCGTAGGGCTCAGTCTCCAGACCCCTGATCATCCTCATCGCTCTCCTCTGCACCCTCTCGATTTTGTCCACATCCTTTTTGAAGTGAGGCCTCCAGAACTGCACACAATACTCCAGGTGTGGCCTGACCAAGGCAGTATAGAGAGGGGCTATGACCTCCTGTGATTTCGACGCTATGGCCCCTTTGATACAACCCAACTACTGCCCAGAAGTGTATCCCCCATCCAGCATTTGTGCTTCCCGTTTTTGTGGCCCAGATGTAATACTGTGCACTTGTCTTCGTTGAATTGCATCCTATTCACAGCTGCCCACTTCTCCAGAGTATTCAAGTCTTATTGAATTTTAATTCTATCTTCTTGGGTGTTTGCTACTCCTCCCTATTTGGTATCATCAGCAAATTTAATGAGCAGCCCTTCCACTCCTTCATCCAGATCATTGATAAAAATATTGAAAAGTACCGGGCCCAAAACCGAGCCCTGCGGCACCCCACTGGACACCTCCCTCCAATCTGATGAAATGCCGTTGACCACCACTCTTTGAGTGCGGTCCTCTAACCAGTTCCTTATCCACCAAACTGTCCTATAGTCCACTCCACAGTCTTCCAGGTTGCCCATCAGAATGTCATGGGGGATCTTATCAAAAGCTTTACTGAAATCCAGATAAATCATGTCAACAGAGTTCCCCCGATCCAGTAAGCTGGTCACTCGATCAAAGAAGGAAACCAGGTTGGTCTGGCAAGATCTGTTAGGAACAAAACCATGCTGACTTCCCCGGATCACTGAGCAGTCCTTCAGATGCTTATAGATTGATCCCTTTAAAATCTGTTCTAATATCTTCCCAGCAACAGAAGTCAGACTGACCGGCCTGTAGTTTCCCGGGTCATCCTTCTTCCCTTTCTTAAAGATTGGGATAACATTCGCTCTTCTCCAATCTTGTGGCACATCCCCAGTCCTCCAGGAGGCCTTGAAGATGATGGACAGGGGTTCTGCAAGTTCTCTAGAAAGTTCTTTCAGCACTCTTGGGTGCACCCCATCCGGCCCAGGGGATTTGTATTCATCCAATGCAGCCAGATGCCTCTCCGCAACCTCTCTGTCAATGTCAATTAGCCCCTTAGGTGTCCTGCCATATTTTCTATTATCTCTAGATGTGCCTGAGTTCTTCAGGGAGAAAACAGAGGCAAAAAAGTCATTAAGCCTGTCTGCTTTTTCTCTGTCCTGCATCAGAGTTTCTCCATCTACTCCCAACAGCGGTCCAATTGCCTCTTTTACCTTGCATTTGCTTCTCACATATCTGTAGAAGTTTTTCTTATTGTAGCGAACCCTCCTGGCCAGACCCAGCTCGTACTGAGCTTTGGCCTCTCTGATGGCTGATCTGCAGTACCTAGTAACCCTCATATACTCCTCTTTAGAGGTCT
The DNA here is from genome assembly GCF_028583425.1 of Eublepharis macularius. Classification (NCBI taxonomy): domain Eukaryota; kingdom Metazoa; phylum Chordata; class Lepidosauria; order Squamata; family Eublepharidae; genus Eublepharis; species Eublepharis macularius. The sequence continues at coordinate 65,193,774 of NC_072793.1, forward strand.
GCCCTTCTCTCCATTTCCTGAACATTTCCTTTTTCTCTCTTAGCTTATTCTGGAGCTCTCTGTACATCCACATCGGTTTCTTGGAGCCCTTACCATGTTTCCATCTTGCTGGGATAGTGAGGGCTTGAGCTTGCAAAAGCTCGTGTTTGAGAAGGGCCCACCCTTCACTCGCTCCTTTCCCTTCCAGCACACTCCCCCACGGAATGACTCTCATCAAGCCTCTGAGTTCATCGAAGTTGGCCCTACGAAAATCTAACCTACGAGTCTGGCTACAAATTACGAGTCTGGCTACAAACCTGTGGAGTTCCACCCACCTAAGGCATGAACACCTGTCCAGTGACTGAAGTTCAAGGTGGAAACCTATAAGTGTCGATCGGCAGAACCATCCCATTCAGTGCTCGCTGCATCGGAACTACCTACGAAGAAGTCAAAAGATATAAACCAAATATCCCAAGAGACCGGTTTCTACTTTGTCGCACCATAGGCACCATCATTTTTCATCTTCGACGCCATCACTGCTCCCTGTATACCATCACCTCCACCCACTCCAACTTTACATAAGGAGGAAGAGGAGGTGAGTCCAGCAGAGGAGTCACTCTCCATTTTTACTATGGATTCAACTTAATCGGTTCCATTAATGTCTGTTCTGACTCTTTCAGTTCTGACAGTCTCCTTGACTACAGTAACAGGTACATCTGTCCAACTGCTGACATTAGAGGCTTTACAACAACAGCCTATTCAGCCTCAGACACAACCCAACTTTGATTCTACTGAGTATACCTCCTCCTTTATCCACACCATGGCCACTGGGTTCAGCCTATCCGTCAAAGATACCAAATTGGCAAGAATTTCTGTCTCGGCTACAAGCTGCACTTCTTCTCACCTCAGTGCTGATTCCCTCAGTTCCGGCCTCATCACTTCCAACTGATCCATCAGTTCGGCCTCAGCGATTCCAGATTCAGTCCCCAACTCTTTTGGATTCTGAGGAAGAGAAAGAAGCGGTCTCTCATTCAGACATTACATCTGAGTTGGCATCGGACCCTTCTCCTGAGGAGATGGTCAAAGAAGTGGCTTCATCATCCCCCAGTGATGATTTCTGCCTTTTCTCTAAACAAATGCTAAGTATGGCAAGAGCCCTGGAACTGAATATCTCCACAACAAAACCTAAACAAAAGAGTAAGGTTTTCCAGTCTTTCTACATGGATTGCCCAGAGTCAGTGGCCTTCCCCGCAGTCAAAGATCTTCACCCACAGCATCTGGGAGAATCTAGCGTCCGTACCCGCCATCTCTTGCAAGATCAAGTATTATTATAAGTTGAAGAACCATCAGACCACCTGCTCTCATGGGGTCATTACCTCTCTACAACAGCAACAGCAACCTGAGAGGAGCTACCATTCTTACAAAGGTGGAACTGCACAGAAGACTGACAAAGAAAACAGGATTGCACTTACCTGTAACTGTTGTTCATCTAGTATCTTCTGTGCAGGCACACATTCCCTCCCTCCTGTCCCGCTGTGAGAGCTTTCAGATTTGACCTCCAGCGACTCAAGAGAACTGAGTAATACTGGGTTGCTCTGCCTAGCAATGCATCTTTTGGTAGGAAAATTGCCCAAGTATGTGCGTTGAGTGGGAGAAGTGTTCCCTACTTTTTTAGAGCTAGAGAATCTTTCTCTGTTACAGGCCTGTGCAGTCTCCATGTGGAACTGCACAGAAGACACTAGACGAACAACAGTTACAGATAAGTGCAACCCTGTTTTGCCCCAGGAAGTTGGACCAGAACCAGTGGGTGAAAATTAAGTCAAAAGAGCTTTCAGGTAAACATTAGGAAGAACTTCCTGACAGTTAGAGCAGTTCTTTAGTGGAACAGGCTTTCTCAGAAGGTGATGGACTCTCCTTCTTTGGACGTTTTTAAGCAGAGGCTAGAGAGCTGTCTGACAGCAATGCTGATTTACGACTCAGTATGAATTTAGGTAGATTGGGTGAGGGAGAGCAGGAAGGGATGAGCCAGTGTCCAGCTCTCTTGGCCCTTTCTTATATTCTTTCTTATATTCTCAGGGTAATGTTGATCTCCACTTTCGGGTCAGGAAGGAATTTTCCTCGGGCCAAATTAGCTGAGGATCTTGGAGGTTTTTTGTCTTCCTCTGGGCATAAAGCAGGGGTCACTGGGGGAGGGGAGGGGAAGGAGACAGCTGTGAATTTCCTGCATTGTGCAAGGGGTTGGACTAGATGGTCTTTGGTTCCCTTCCAGTTCTATGTTTCTATGTTTCCTTATAGATGCTCAGTTACTAACTTAGAAAGCATTCAGAGCATCAGGATATTTTAAAAGCATGCAGTGGTTTATGGTAATATTACTGTGTGGATTGTTTTCTTACTATTGAAGTTTGTTAGCTCTATGTACAGATATTGTTACCTGGGAAAAATTGAAACTAGCTCCCAGTAGCACAATCCAGCTCTGCTGCTATAGAAGTTGCATGATCCAGGCCTATAATGAAATAATACACTTTCACGCATCCCCAGAACTGTTCCAGAACACTTTATAAAGATTTTAAGTTGTTAGTTATATATGGAAGTTCTCATTGTATTAATCCCCTATTTGCACATTCAGCCCTTTAAAGTCAAAAAGGACTCCACAAAGCCACACCATTCAAGATCTTAGTGAATTGATTATACCAGAAGTTGTCGACTATCTTATTTAGCCAATTGCACTGCTCTATTGATTTGAATGGAATTTGGGAAAGTGGCTTCAATTACAATTAACTCACAATGAGGCTCCTTCTCCTTCCTGCATTCTATTGCTAGTGTATTGAGCTAGCAATGCTTCAACAAGGCTTTGTTATGGTTGTGTTAAAGGAAAAATCATCCTCATTGCTCTTCAGAAATAACCTGTACACAGCACAGTGGGCTAGCATTCAGGTCAAGACTGATATTGGTTTTTTTCTTTGCCAATGATACAACTTTATCCCTGTATGAGACTGTTCAAGATTCAGAGGAAAGGGGTGCAGAAAGTAGCTGGTGTCTATAGATTAACAATGGGTTCTTCTAAGGTTGTCCAAACTCTCACATTTCATGAGCACATACAATAAAATCATGAAAATACTATGTTTTCATACTGTTGGATGGGACACAATCCCTTTGAAATCATTCAGGTGACTGGTATGTTTGCCATGTCCTGCTAGTCACACTTGCTTTCCTTCAGAATCTGTACTATTTTCAGTATCTCATGCTGGGCAACCTACCAGAATTTTAAGTTGCCTCCAAGCAGAAGTATGGTTACTCCTTTGCTAGCATGATGCAGAGGAGAAACAAGCATTATTTGTTGAGCTGAAAAATTGGGAGAGCTCCATGAAGACAAGAACAAGTCTGTTTTACCAAATGTCAGTTTGTGTTTTGGACAGCACTATGCAAACTGTATGCTTAGCTTGGGCATCAGGAGGATCAAGGAAAGAGAGAGAACTTCTCAGGAGATTTGTCTCATCTTTTTCAGATAAATCTTTACTATTGGCAGCATCTCTGAAGGCTTCTACTTATGCACTTGATCCTTGCCCTTCCTGGCTGTTAAAATCTTGTAAAGACCACATTGACCCTTGAACTTAAACCAGTCACTAACTCAGGACTCCTTCCCTTAGCCACTCGAAGGAGCAGTCATCCACCTGTTACTTAAAAAATCAACCTTAGACAATAAAGATGTGGCCCGTTATCGCCATTCTTGGCAAAGTGATTGAGAGAGCAGTGACTCCGGGCCTCCAAACGGACTCCAGGCCTTCTTACAGAGCTTTGATGGTCTGGACACTTTTTGGTCTGGGTTCAGGTCAGGCTGTGGGACAGAGATGGCATTGATGGCTTTACTTGATGACTTCCATCTGAATATAATAAGAGTCATGCATCCTTGTTGCTTCTCCTGGACCTGTCTGCAGCCTTTGATATAGTAGACCATGCCATTCTGTTAAGGCATTTGGAGGAAGAAATAGGTATCAGGGGATGTGCCCTGGACTGGTTTAAAACATTCCTTGGAACAGACTCAAAGAGGGTCATTGTACAGCCAGGGCTTGCTGACAGCTCTGATTCCTCTGAGGAGGAGCAACTGGAACAGCTAAGGCTTGCTGACAGCTTTGATTCCCCTGCAGAGGAGCAGCCTGGCACCAACCAGCCAACCACAGCTGAACTGTCAGATGGGAAATCCCAGCCAGAAGGCCAGGAAGCTTCCCTTTCTCAACCAGCACCATCAGTCCAGACTCAGCCAGCTTCCCTATCCCCTCCAGAATCCCGAGACCCACGAGAGCAACGTCGACACAGGCACAGAGGAGACAAGCCTGATGTAGGTCAGCATGCCTCCAAGCTTTGAACTGGCCAGCCTCTCCAGAGGAAGGAGGAGCCTCATCGGAGGAGACCTGAAGCAGCTGTTGCCAACTGACGTAACACAGAGCATAAGAGCATGAGGGAGGGGCCCTTCAGCATGGCTTCAGTGAGTTTCCTGAACCACTGCCTTGTTGTCTGCGCTCAGGACAGTTTCTGTGACTCCTGACCTTGGTCTGCCTTTGACGACATTCTTGATTTACTGTGTTTATCCTACCTTTGCCAGCTGGCTTTCATTATCTGTCAAAAACAACCAAGAGGCTTCCCTAGGAAGAGCTAAAGAAAATACAAAATACACACTTGGGGAAATGATCTTAATAATATCTAATAATGTCTAATAAATAATCAGTAATTTCACAGTCAGTTTTATAAGAAGTGCTCAGTGAATTACAAAATTCAAATATATACAGTTCAGGAATCCATCATACTGAATCAATACAGTGTGGGAAGTAGATGGGATGAAACAAGCAGAATAACTTTGCCGGCTGCGTGTAGAGCTGTTTGGGGACTCCTTGGAGTTCCCACTTTCCACCTGTTGAGAGAGAAAAAGAGAATCAGAAGTTGTTGCTACCCTTTATGGACTTCTCAAAATACCCGCTTTCCCTTGAATAGACAGCAACACTTGTGGACATTTCACCTTATTAACAAGAGACTATTCAGTGTTGACAGAGTGTTTGGAGGCTACGGTCTGTTGAAAGAGTTACATGTTGTCTCCTGTATTGATTCAGTATGATGGATTCTTGAATTGTATATATGTATATATTTGAATTTTGTAATTCAATGAGCACTTCTTATAAAACTGTGAAATTACTGATTATTTATTAGGCATTATTAGATATTATTAAGATCATTTCCCCAAGTGTGTTTTGTTGTATTTGCATTATCTGTCAGCAGTACCCTGCAAACACCAGCTCCTGTCTGAAGCAGAACAAAGGGTTGTTTTTGGTAACCAGCTATCTTCAGTGTGAGAATTACCTTGTAGGATTCCACAGGGCACAATCTTATCCCCTATTATTCAATCTCTATGTAAAGCCTTTAGGAGAAATCATTTGTAACTCTGGAATTGGATATCATTAATATGCAGATGATATGCAGCTCTATATATTGCTATCCAAATCCCCTGGTGATACAGTACAGGTCCTGAGTTGCTGCCTATCCTCTGTGGTCAACTAGCTGAAAGCAAGCAAATTGAAACTGAACCCAGAGAAGACAGAAGTGATGTTGTGGAGAGCCTGAAGGATATTGTGCTTCCCACATTCAGGGTTCACCTGAATTTTATTGACTCCGTAAAGATCCTGGGGGTCATTTTGGATCTAGCATTGCTGTTAAAGAAGCAAGTAAATGCAGCTGCAAGTAAGGCCTTCTTCCAATGCTTACTAATCGAGAAGTTGACCCCCTACCCTGACATGGCCGATCTGACCACTTGGATTCATGCCAGGGTAACATTAAGACTCAGCCACTCTACATAGGTGTCCCCTTGAGGTCAGCTTGTAGACTCCAGCTGGTATAGATCGCTGCTGTTCAATTATTATCAGGAACAAGGCAGGGCATCTGTTATTATTTTCATCCTGCAGTCGCTCCATTGACTCACATCATTTACTGGGCCCAATTCAAGGTTTTGGCTATCGCATACAAAGCCCTGCATGCCCTTGGCACATCACATTTGCAAAACTGTCTCCTTTCTTATGCCTTGCTGCGGCAACTCATTCTCTGTGGTAGCCCCCACTTTGTGAAATTGCCAGCCTGAGGAGTTAGGAAGGCTCCAGTTCTCTTAGCATTCTGCAGACTATGCAAAACTGAATTATACAAGAGGGCTTTTTTTTAACTTAAGTAATAGGACTGTTCTGTAAGAAACAGCTCAGAGAGATGTTTTGGTAGAGGGATGGGGATTGTAAAATATACTACAGCGTACTTTTGGTGCAAATCTCCTGGGAGTTTCCGTGTCATTCAGTATGTCATGTCAGTTTACTTACGTTGTTTCTGCTGTGTTTCATTTCTGTATTGGACTTACACTTGTTTTCAGATTCATGTGTAATCCACCTTGAGTCTCAGTGAGAAAGGTGGGCTATAAATAATTATTTTTTTAAATCCTTCAGTTTACCTGGCAGTTAGCACTGAAAAACATTAGGGTAAGCAGACAGACAGATTCTACATTTTTGTTTTCTGTGTATGGCAAGATTCAGATGTAGGAAATTGAGCACATAACACCTTCCAAATTTGTAAACCTGCACTTAAAATGGAAGTTGGGGGCCTTCTAAAAGCAGAAGCTAGCTAAGTCACTTTTGGCAGCTATGATGTTCCCTCCTGCTCTTTCCCTCTTCTTTGTCCTTAAACAGCAGAAATTGCACCAAAGGCATTTTTAAAATTTGCAAGTAACTATTTTATTTATTTTAGAGGGGAAAGATCAGGTGAAATCAGGGGTTGAAAATTCCTGAGGTAATTCAACATAGAAATCTCTGAGGTAAAATCAGAGGCTTTTGTTCCCGTGTTTTCCCCAAACACACTTTCTTTTAGGATTCTCTCTTTTTGGGTTTAAGAATGGTGGTACCCACTTTCTAGTACTGAAATCCTGTTCTCTTCAAACACCAGTGCTTTCCTTCAATTTTTGACAATCTTAAGGTCTCCAAAAGGCAGTTTCCCGCTACACCCAACCGGGGATCTCTTCACTCTCCTGAGCTACCTCCCAGTTTGACTTGGTAGATAAAATCTCCTCTCCTTAGAAGATCTATCCCCTTTCTTTGGCCTGAATGTGAGTCTGCACCTACTTCCCAAACTTCCTTGCCAACTTTTCACCAGTTCTCCTGTCAGTGTTAAACTGCTTTGTTAGGACTCTGTCACCCCACAGTTCACACTCGATTCCTCTCAGCTAGGGCTGAAAACAGACCTTCTTTCCAGCTCATGCTACCCAATCAGATGCCTTGGAGTAGCCTGTCACTCAAAGCTCTCTGTATCGATGAGAGATTAACCCTTAACAATCCTTTAGCTGTTTGTACAGCACTTCCAGGCTTTTAAAAAGTGCAGTCCGTCACCGAAACCTTTACCCAACTGGCCAATATGGGTGCCAAAATATTGGGGGGGGGGGAGCAGCTAATTGGCTGTTGTAGTGAAGCTTTGTGATTGGGAGCTGCCATTTTATCCTCCCAAATCTGTAGTTATCCATGCCACAATCTCTTTTTCTTTCCACTTGCTGTTTTGATCTAGTATACTTTCTTCCCCCTAGCTTTTACCTCACAGCTGCACGTAGTTCAACTTGGCCCATCCACAGGTTGTTGTCAAGCCTTACAGACTTCATATATGCTCACATTTTTTTTTTGTAAATTGTAAAAATTATGCTGCAAGTATCATGGCTTTGTTCTCTTGTAGCAGATGAGAGTATTCAGCAACGAGGAAATATCTCTCTTCTACCCCACCCCCATTCCTAGTAACATTATCATTTTAATGACAGATAGGGTAATTTGAAACATTTGGCTTTTTAAAAAGAATGAAGGGCCATAAAACCCATGTGGCAGAACTAATCAATTTTGAATGATCAAATCATCATCAAACCATTGCAACAGAAGTAATTAAAAAGAAAAAAAGATTCCCTCCATTTGCAATAAATGGAAGAGCCACTTAAAATGGTTCTAAAGGAGTTCAGTGGACACTGTTTGCATGCTCAGCTGGTTTCATTATAACATTAATTCTTTGGACGGACAGATGGATACATACGCACTATGGCTTTGCTGAACTGTGTCACACCAATGCTAATATCTGTGCAGTGTGATGATCTTAGCCTGCTTGACATAGTGACTGACATTTTACAGTAGCCCAAATCCATTTTGGCAGCCAGCCATGCAGTAAGTACCATGAATATTTGTACTGTCACCTAGGCAATGGCAGGTAGCAGCTGATCAAAACCTCTGTGTCCACCTGTCCTTAAATAGTCTGTTGTGCCATGTGCAACTAATAAATAATATAGAGCTTTCGATTTTATATGAGACATTACAGCGCCTTGAAGTGTTTAGACAGCTAACAGGAAAGTAGGGTTGGTAGCAAACAAAACTGTTATTTCGGTGTGTTTGTTTTAAATATTAACCAGAGAAGGAACCTGTTAAGGCTGCATCTGTGCTGCTATGCAGATAATTAGCACCCCTTTTTGGTCCTCACAGACAGGCAGTAGGAAAGTTCACTAAATGTCTCAGTGGATTTTTGGGAGTTATGTATTTCATGATTTATATATCCATTACAAAATGTAAAGTCTAAGAATTCTCCATTTATTTGCTGCTGCGTTTTGGTAACTGAATTCTCCTTCTAGAACAACAGAGCACCCAGGATACCTTTCCCCCACACTTTCCTTGGCTCTGCTCTCCATGGACACCATTCTACCACTCAGCCACCAGAGAGCTATTTTTGGGCTCCTTCTCCCCCTAAATCAGTAATTGCATAGGCCAAAGGTCTATTGACACAATGTACTAGTTCCTCTGAATTCCCAGATTTCATTGTGGAGATATAAGGGGAAAGTTGTAGTTTTTTAAAAGTGAAAGCTGCAACTTCAGAGGAACCAGTAGAATGGGACAACAGATAATTATAATTTTATACTCCTCCCGCAATCTTGCAATTAGCAATTTTGTTTTTTAAAAACTCCAAACCCAGAGTGCTTGGCATGCCACCCCTTCTCATCCTCAGAACATACCTTAATAAATTATTTGTGGTGCCAGCCAGGAAGGATGGTGTCAGAATCTCCAGGTTTCTTTTGAGCATGCTCAGCAGAATCAGTTTGTGTTTGGGGAATCTGAAAAATGGAGTACTGCAGAACTGCTTAATGGATTAGGCAGGATGTCTTGCATATTCAATTTCCAGCCTAACTTCCAGTGAAATAGTTTCCCAGGCTCCTTGTCAGCAGTGAGCAGGCTCAGAGGAAGTTTGAGGAAGTAGAGAAGGGGACCAGCAGCAAAGCTAACTCTCTGACAGTGGAGAGCTGCTGCAAAACAGACCCAAATTTTGAGAGAGTTTCACCTTGGCTCATTGTGGCTAGTTAGATTCTATATTGGGGGAATTTCTCCCAAATTCTAATATTTGGTGACATCTCTAGATGCACTGCATACTCCTGTTCTCAGCTGCCTCTGCCAAGAGGGCACCAAGGAGAAAAGAGGGCCAGTTCATTTACTGGCTGTCACTGCTCCCATTAGATTAGTGAGAAGTGGGGACTGGTGATGGTGAGTCCTGCTTGAGTCAGCAAAGGGACATATCCTAGTGCAAACTATAGTTAACTCTGTTCCCAGTTTCACTCTCTCATTCATTGCTTGGTGCTGATAAATTGGGGCCTGATCACAATAACATTTGCCACAATAAATTTGTTAGTCCTTACGGTGTCACTAGTGCAACAGATCGACACAGCTACCCCTTTAAAATGTTATCAGAGTTGTATTGTGGGTGGCAGAAATTGAGAATAATGTTCATGTCATTGTAATGACTCAATGTACTCATTCAAGTAATCTGATTTCCACAAGTCACATGATGCCCTGAGCTCAGTTTTGACTAATTTTGGATGAATGTGATAGTCTGATTACCAAACTGTATATGATGCTTGGATTGTATAATCAGACCTTTCGACATAAGAGCAGCCATGCTGGTTCAGACAAATGGTTCATCTAGTTCAGCATCCTGTTTTAACACTGGACCAGTATATACCCTGAAAGACCTACACGGAGGACGCAGACAGAGCTTGCTCTAGTTGTTGCTCCCCAGCATTTGTGTTAAGAGAGTTTCTACCTCTGAAAATGAAGGTTCCGTTTAGCCATAATATCTATTGTTGGACTTCCATGAATTTGTCTAATCCCCTTTTAAATCCAACAAAACTAATCATCATCACTGCATACTGTAAGAAGTGAATTCCATAAGTGACATATAATTTAGATCAAGCCCATGGGGATGATATGGTTAGAACCTTTTTGATGAGGAAGTGGGAGTTATTTCCCCCTACAACTTTTCCCTGATTGAAAATGGGCCCACATAGGCTGTTTTAACCCCAAAGTAAAGGAAAAGACAGGTATCTGTCTATGCATATCTTTTTTTTTTTTTACTGGGACTCTAAAAAGCCAGGGGACTCATTTCTTCAACTGAGGAAGCAGCACAATGGAATTAACCCCCTCTTCCCCAACTCTGTAGCTTTATTCCATATGAAACTCTCCCTTCATGGCTTTATTAAGGGCCAAAACCCATGTCAGGAATTCCAGTCATGAAATTCTACTGTGACATGAAACTTGGTCCTTAAATTCAATTCTTAACTCAACTGTGAAGTTCACTGGGTGTCCTAGGGTAACTTAAGTCACTGTCTTTCTCTCAGCCTAACTTACCCCGCAGGGCTGTTGTAATGATATATGATTATTGTGAACAGACAGTATCTGGTGCCATAAAAATGATTAAGATAAATGAGAGTGAGAAGTGTGTATTCTCTTGTCATCTACAGATGATTTTGTGTATGTTGTATGATAAACAAGAGTTTCCTAACACTGAGACAAACCACTGATCCAACCATCCCCTCTGCTTTCAATTCTGGCTGGCAATACATCTTAGGCCAATCTCTCCAGTGTCAGATATTAATTTTTCCCAAACTCTGCCTGAGATCTCTTAATAAGATTGAATGTGTGGTTTCTTGCATGCTTATCTTAGTTATTTTTAATAACCGCATTTTAAAAATCACGATAATTATTTTGGTATTTTTTGTGACCTTGCAACCTGATTTTAGCTGCGGCTTTCTTCTGCATGTAATGATATGTTTAGTGAAATAGATACATTTGTGACAGTACACAATGCATGCATAGTTTCTTTACATTTAAAAAATTAAATAACCAAAATGAGGATCTGGCATTGCACATTAGCTTTGAACAAGTCATAAGGAAGAAAGCATTCCTTCACCCAGATTCTTATTACTTGACAGGATGACTGATATATTTTTAAATCTCTTTTTCAATTACAAGGGTCCATGCTGGAGTGTTTTCCAGATCTAATGATCTTATAATACATCTTTCAAATTAATTATTTTGTGTATTATCAAATATATTAGCAAAATGGATCTCCCATTGGGATTGTGGGATGTGGAATTCAGTGGAAAATGTTAACTCCTGCAGTCTATAAGCTGCTATGCTTGACATTTTTCATTTCTTTTAGTTAAAAGTTAAATTGAGTCCACACCTTACACTAAAGCCATCTGTTTCTCGTCTGATTAAAAGTGGTTCTTGCATACTTAAATATGTCTATTGAACTCTTTAGCCCACTTTCTCAGAAGCTCAGAACAATGTACAAATTTCAAAACATTAAAATCTAAAAAAAAAAAGTAGACAAAGAGAACAGTATCCACAAACTACAGCCTTACCTTACAAAATGTCTAACCAACAAAATCAAATGCCAATTTGGGAAAGAAAATCAAACACCTTATAAAAGGAACGCTACTTACTTACTTAACTTACTACAACATTTCTATCGCTCTTCCACCTAAATAGGGTTCCCAAGGCAGCGAACATAAAACATTAAAGCATTTGAATATTAAAAACATTTAAAATAAAGAATATATACAATAATTTAGTAAAAAAACATATACACACACATAACAGCAAAAACCAAAGAGGATGCCAATAACAGTTATGGGGGGTTATTACACAGTTCCTGATGGTTATTAATAGTTAATACACAGCTTTGGAGCTGTCACCGTAAAGACCTTGTTTCTAGGAGATACAGTTCTAACTTGCTGCATTAATGGAATCTGAAATCAGAGCCTGGTTTGATTAATGCAGATGTCGTGGGGTTTATACACAGATAGACGGTCTTTAAGGTACAGCATGTGGACTCCAGGGCTTTAAAGATCAAAACCAGCACCGTGCATCAGGCAAAGAAGCATAGTGGAAGCCAGTTCAGATGGCATCATATTCTGAAAGACCATACCTCCAGAGATTCTCAAGGAGTCAAGTAGCCGTGTTTTGCATTTGCTTTCAAGTTACCTTCAATGCAGCCCTTTTGCTGTATTCCACCTGCAATTTAAATGAGGGGCCTTTTTAAAAGAATTGTCTCGGACTAAGAGGTTTTTGCTGTTCAGTAACTTGCTCACAGTAGCAATATATTACTGTGTGATTCCACTAAATCTTCCCTAAAAGTAAATAGTTCTGAATTAATTAACAGGTTATACACTTGAATGACATCCTTGTATCAAGGAATGTATCCTTGATGTTGACATACGAAAATCTACGAAAAAATTAAATTTAAAGATGTCAGTCATTCTTTGGCATACAAGCAACCCACTTATTGAATCCCTCTGTTTTTAATTCTGTAGCCTCTTTTTGATAGGGATGTGGCCTGTATCTCTGGACCATCACTTGAGAAAGCAAAAGCTATCCTGCTGACCTGCTGCTCCTTCTTAAACTCTTGATATCAGATGAACTTTAACCCCAGTAGGGTCTGGGATTAGGATATTTAAAGAATGGCATTTCCCATGCAATCCTTGTGTCAGTTGAGATTATCATTGGAGGCCCTTCTCCAAATGACCCCTGGAGGTTGTTATCTACTAGAAATATGTCCTTTTTGTGGTTGTGTTTGTTTTTCAAAATTTATAACCGGCCTTTCTGCCCTCATAATGGCTATCAAGGTGGCTGACAACTTAAAAACATACATAATAAAATCCCAACTTAAAAACCAGTAACACCAACAAAAACACATCATTAAAACAATTTAAAATACATAAAAACAATTAAAACATTAGGCAGGAAGATAGGATCACTGAGGGAATGCCAAATGATACAAAAAAGTCTTCACCCACTGGTTGAAAAGGTCAACAAAAGTGGACACTCAAGTCTCCCTGCATCTATGTATTGTCGAAGGCTTTCACGGCCGGAGAACAATGGTTGTTGTGGGTTTTCCGGGCTGTATTACCGTGGTCTTGGCATTGTAGTTCCTGACGTTTCGCCAGCAGCTGTGGCTGGCATCTTCAGAGGTGTAGCACCAAAAGACAGAGATCATGGCTTTCTATTCTTTTCTCTCTCAGAGATCTCTGTCTTTTGGTGCTACACCTCTGAAGATGCCAGCCACAGCTGCTGGCGAAACGTCAGGAACTACAATGCCAAGACCACGGCAATACAGCCCGGAAAACCCACAACAACCATCTCCCTCCATCTGTTAAGTAACTCCCTTCTGAGGGATGTTCTTCTGGTTCCAGCTTCATCATTTTTAGATGCCAACAACATTTTTAGAAGCAAACTCTGTCCTATTAGCAGACAGCTGTGGCTCAGTGACAGATTATCTGCTTTGCATGGCGAAGATCCCAGATTCAATCCCTTGCATCTCCATATAAAGAGATCAGGGAATAGGTGATGTGAAAGGGCTCCACCTGAGATACCGGAAAGCTGCTGCCAGTCAGAGTACGCAGTATGGACTTTGAGGGGCCAATGTTCTCCTCACTCATCGTAAGGCTGCTTCATGTACGTGTCCTTGAGACTTTGAAGATGTTCCTGGTAACAGTTTTGATGATTAAGAGTTTTTATGGCTGCTATTTAATGCTGTCATTTTATTATTAATGTGGTTTTTTATCCTTTTTTTGCTTTTATGTATTCTAAGCAGCCTTGAATATCCCTTGGGACTTAGAAATGAACCACACATTTTGAAAAATGTATACATAGGGGACTCGTTAGCCTACTCCTTCAGTTCATCTTTGAACTCTAAAATTGTAGTGTATACCAGTGGCTGCATTTATGTGCACATTGATGCTTATACTTGAAGGCATCTAGGCAGCCTGAGGTCCTGTTGAATTTTAAATTTTAAATAAAGTTGCTTACTGGGTAGCTGCATATTCTTTTTGTCAGATAGGCATTTTATAGGCTAGCCATAAGCTGTCAGGTATGAAGTGAAATTCATTTGTGGAGAAATTATGGAACTGATAATTTAATATAATTTTAACCGAAAAGGGGATTTTTCTTGAAAAGATATCCAGACGAAGCTTCAATAAACAGTGTGGGAATGTTTTAGGAAATAATCGTGATACTCTTTTGTTTCTGATGTGTAGTCACCAGTGTAGTCTCATTTTGCTAAATGAGAGAAAGCATTCTTATGAATTAAATGTAAGTTTTAAAAACTATTTAGATTTTGGAGATTAACAGCACAATCTTGTGAAGAGTTACTCCAATCTAAATCCAGAAAAATTAGCAACTCTGCATAGGATTGCACTGTAAAAACTAATAGTATGTTACAATCTGGAAATTCAGGAATCTGAAGTAGAAATTTCATCTTTACGTTTATTGGGAAATCAGTATTTAGAACTAGCCATTTTAAAGATAATAGGGTGAGTTTTTTGCAGATATCAAGCAGATTAAGCAATTATTAAATAAGTTTGGCCTTTTATTAACCACAATTTCTGCTGTAATTGAGTCTGGGATTCTGACAGCCGCCCTAGTACCACGGGGATGAGAACTGGGCGGGGGGAAGAGATTAATGAATTGGAGTTAGTGAATGTAACATTAAATTCAATGTCAAACTCCCTCCCGCCCTGTTACATAAACAGTGAATTGAAAACACAGCTTGTAAAGATATTCCAGGATAATCACCCTCCAGATAAGGTTCCTTATGGGGAAACAAATGGGAAGTGCTGAGTGGGGCACAACTAGTCCCTCAAAAGTCAAAGCAGACTAGATAGCTGAGTGATCAGAAAATAGTCCTCAAAGAGGTGATTTTTTAATAGAAATGCTTTAGAAGATAGGAGAAATCTTTACAGGAAAATAACAAGAAATAAGAACAACATGGAATGATCAATGATCATTCACAATATTCACACCCAGAAAAAACCAAGACCTTGTTTTTCTACTTTTTTCCTCTAACAAATGGTAGAAAGATGGTTGATATAAAAGGAAGAAATATTCTATGTAATTGATAACATTTCAGATTAGCTCTAGTTTTAGTGGATCTTATATTTTAAGCCCCCCTCTCCCTACCCCAACGTTGGGTGTTGAAGTATAGTTTTTGGACAGATTTCCCCATTGCAAAGGTTAGGAAAGAAGCTTAGAGAAAGGGACGTAATCAAGAAATTACATCTGACGAAGAGAACTGTGATTCTTGAAAGCTTATGCTACAATAAAATTGGTTAGTCTTAAAGGTGCTACTGGACTCTTTTCAATCAAGAAATTGGTTCTGCAATGCCTAGACCTCTTTTAAGGGGAGCCAGCTTATATGGCATTCAGTTTTGTGTGGTTTTCCCAGCTGGACAAATGCTTTGCATGCAGAATGTCACCTGTTCAATACCTGGTATTTCAGGTTAAAGGGATCTCAAGGAGCAGGTGCTGGAAACACCTTGTTCTAACCAAGACCCTGAAGAACTGCTGCATGCCAGAGAATACTGAGTGAAATGGATCAGAGATCTGACTTTACTATAACCGTTATGTGTATATATTTACTAAAAATAGTGCCCCTTCCTGCTGATTTTCATCATGCAGAGGGAAATATGATGCTATCAGAAGAAAAGGTGCATGTGAAGAAATATGGAGCGGTGGCAGTGTTTCATGAAAACAGTGGCAGAAGTGAAATGGTTAAGAGCCAACCCACAACTTCATCACTCTTCCACTGCAGTCTGGAGCCTTCACAACTGCATTTTGTAAAGAACTAAGATACTGGGGGGAAGAGGGTGAACTACTTGCAACTAAACATCTTATGTAGATAATCCCTCCATAAAAAATGGAGGGTTTAATCCACCATAAATATTAATACAGCAATACTATGTAGGAAACTGTCTGCCTGTGGAAGAGGCGGGAGTGCCATTATTTCACCCCATGCAGCCTCCTGACTTATATGGTGGTTATTACATGCCGGTCCCTCAACCCCAGAACTAAACTTTTGCTAGATTGGAAAGGGTTGCTGTGGAGAGGGGGATGCCAGGAAGATCAATAATCTTTACATTGGATCACACTCCAGTGATGTTCCTGCCTCATTCACTGTCCACTCACTCCCACTAGACAGAAAAAGTTATAAAATTTCCCAGTGCTTTGGTACGCACTGAGTCCCAAAGCATGGACATAATGAGTTTTCCGGATGTTTTTTCTTGTTTTGTGCTTTATCATCAGATAAGACTTCTTCTGATGTGCCGTAAAAGGAGCAAAAATTCTACAAGTATTATTCAGTGATAGGAGCCCCCACGTCAACAACAATGTAATGGACCTCAGTCTCCTACTTCATCACTACATTGGTAGCAGCTCTCTTTGGAAACGTTGTTTATATGAATGGTTCAATAGATTAATTATATGCATTGTTGTTTACTGTTCTTATTGACCTTGGCTGAAAACATATTACAACACTATTGTTGTGGTCTTACAATTTGTGTAGTGACTATTTTGCAAAACTATCATTGTAAGGCTTTATTGTTACACACATGAAAATATGAACCTTTATTAAATTTGTACACAGTGGCACTTTAGTGTCTTTATTATCATTTTGGTTTGTTAACTGTGTTCCTATTTGTAATTCTCTATTGTGTCTGTAGTATACCAGCACCACCATTTTGGCACATGTGATTTCCAAGCTGAATATGTTCTAATTTGAGTGTTCTAGGATTGTAACTACCTTGTGCACTTTCACACTGCCACCTCGGAATCTGCTAACATAATGAATTCCAATGATTGATCAATGTTGCCAACTGTGCACAAGTGCAAAAGCCACATATACATAAAATGTAGTTTTTAAAAATGGTACTCAACCACCTTTGGTGACCCTGAGGTCTAGTAATCAAAGCAAGACAGTAAATTGTAAGTTTCCTTGCCAGATGTAAAACTACCCAAAATATTACTTTGTTTCAAATTGTGAAATCATCATCTATACAAGCATTTGAAGTGCTTGACTTGAGAGAAAATGGATCTTGCAAGCTAGGTAAGATAAAAACATAAGAGGTGCCCTGCTGGATCAGACTAGTGGTCTATCTTCTCTAGCATCCTGTTTTACACTGTAGTCAACCAGTTGCCCTGGAGGTCACAAAAACCGAGGCCTTCTCCCATGTGGCCTTCTGGCATTCAGAGCTTAACCAATTCAGGATGTTGAAGTTCCCTTTAATCATCCTTAATTGTAGCTATTGATGGACTTGTGTTCCATGAATTTGTAGCCCTGTGTGCGCAAACCCCTGCTATGTTGCCTGATGGAAACATTGGGAAATCCGAGTCCCCAGTCATGGCAGGGCCATCACTCTTGTGCCCACAATCCCTTTCCATGTGTTCAGTGATAGCATAGAGGGGTGGTCTGTTGTAGGGCTCCTCTAATCCCTTTTAAAACCACCTGTGCTACTGGCTGCTTCACTGCCAATGCATTCCAAAATATAATAGCTCGTTAAATATAGAAGTACTTCCTTATATCCGTTCTGATTCTGAATCTTTTGCCCAGCAACTCCATCAGGAGTCCCCATGTTATAGCATTATGGCAGAGGATGAAAAAGTTCTCCAGCTCTGCATAATTTCTATAAAGTTCTATCATGTCTTCCCATTAATAATTTTTTGCTCTCAAAGCTCCAGATTTTTCAGCCTCTCCTTATATGATACTCTTCTAAGTCTGTTGATGCCACTGGTCTTAGAAGGGTGTAACTCTACTTAGGATTTTAATATGGGAGCCCTACATTATAAAGAAAAGTGCCTTTAAATGCCACCTTTGAGTATTTGATAAGAAGAAGTTTCTTGTTGAAAATGTCTCAATAGCTTTCCTGAAAACAAGGAGATGGAGATAATATTTTGAAAGGTGAATTTTGCCATATAGTTTGTAATAAAGGTATATGCACAGCAGTTGTGTTTTCAAGCTACTCATCACATTTATGTGTGAGAAAATTAATGTCAGTGAGATTCTAAAACTCCCACATCCCCCTACCCAATCCATGGTTTTGCAGCTGTGACACCACAAGTGACTCTTTTCAGATGCACAATTTTACATGCTGATAATATTTCCTTTACAGCTGTGCTCAGCCCTTTTACAAAATAAAGAAACATATTATACCAGTATGAATAAGAGCTATGACTGTAAAATTCTTATTTCAGAAAAAAGAAAGGAGAAAAAGAGGCTTTTATTACTTCTGCATTTTTTTAAATTTGCTCTTGCCCTGGTCACGAGCTGGATCTTTTCTCTGCTACAAGCTCATTATTCATCCATTTAATATTTGTAAACTCAGCTTGGAGCTTCTATGACCAGAACTGGCCTCCTGGAATTTTTCTCCTATTCATCTGATTTTCCACAGCAATTACATTGTCGGTATCTGTATCTAGGCTTACTGTAAAAACAGTGTGCCCAACAGAATTATCAAGTGGAATTAGATTGCTATGACTTTGCTTTTGATAACACAATTGTGCTTTTGCATAATTCTTCCTGATTAGCAAAACAAAAGGAAACTATCAATTCAGCAGATGAGTTTCTGTCTGCTCTTCCTGTTTTGGATAGGAGAAATGTATGAGTAACATCACTTGCAAGAATCATGCCTTTTAGCAGACTGAATTGCCAAGCAGTCCATAAATCTATAGCTGTTGTAAAGAGAGTTGCTCCAATTATAACATAGTACCATTGAATTTTAGGATTAGAAAAAAGAAATAGTAAATATTACCTGTAACTGTCCTAACAGGAGGAATAGGAGGCTTTTTCAGAGGATCAGATGAGATCATTCTGTCATTACATTCCTCTCAGTCTGCATGTGCTACAGACGTCAGCTCTTTTTTGGTAAACCACCTGTCCAGTTTGCCAATGGCTACAGTTTATTTTCTGTGGCAAGATTAGCTTGTTTCTATTTTTGTAAATCTTTCAGCATAAATATTTTGCCTTAGGATTCATGAGAGTCATACTCTTAAGAGATGGTCATATTGTCTGGATCATATTTTAAGGAGCTTCGGGGTCATTTTTGAAGTTAGGATGGCTATAGAAATCTGGGCTGGAAAGTTGAGTTCTCAGAATTTATAACCAGATATACAAAGGGCCAGGAACATCAAACCAAAGAGGACTCTTTCAATTGGCTCTTTTCACAATTCATGATGGTGAAGGATTTTTTCAAGAACAGTGTATATACTCCATTTTCATGGGTCTTCAAAATCACGGGGATATTCCAAAACTGTAGTTCTGTTAAATTGTTTTAGCAAAACAACAAAAAAGCATACAACAATTAAAGACTTGACAAGTGTACTATGACATAATCTTTTGTGTGCAAGTGACTTCCTTTATTAGCTGACAGTTGGAACTTGGGTGCCCATAGTCTAGTAGTGTAGATGTCCATGGAAATGAAGGCAGGCTTCGTCCGTGGATGCTGACAGGCGGTTTCCCTGGCTGTTTTTCCCCTTTTCCCAGGCTGTTTCCCCCAGGAACTGGAGACTAAGAGCTCCTTCAGGCTCTATTCCAAGCAATGCCATCTCTACTGTTATTGAAAATAACTCTGAGGCAGCGAGTGAGTGAGGTGGAAAAGGATATGGGAAAGGGAGGCAGCAGGAGCTGGTGGTGTTAAAGTAGCTGATCTACAGCCTGTTCTAGGAGCTTCTAAGGCAGTGTCTAGGAGCTAACAGAGTGACCTGGGGTGCTATATAGAAGAACCTGTAGGGACCCACTGACAACCCAGACGGAAGAAGGTATACCAGAGGAGACACTTTCCCTGTCTTTGAATCTATCATTCCTTCATGAAGGACCAGTGTGTATGACCAAACTGGCATATGTGGAGAATAGCTGCGGATCCTTTATATAGTGAAACAGCAGAATGATTACCCAACTTGCAGTTGAGCATATATTTACCAGTCAGTCACAGAGCTGTCAAAAGTGGCTGGAGAAGTACAGTAGACAATGTTGGTTGATTTGTAAGCTGGCTGCGCAAGTCAGTACTATGTTAATATCCTTTCAACCCAGATTCTTAATATATCAATTAGATAGTGTGAATGAGTCCCAGGTCAGTGATATTGTATGTGAAAGCAGGGGAGCACATGATGTACTGCTTGGTCACATTCACTGAAAGGTTAATGTGGGGAAAGAATAGAGCCATGATCCTGTGCTTATCAGAGATGCTACTTGGCAGAGGAGGAAAAAGAGGGTGGGGTAGGACTACATGGTGCAAATGCTGTAATATAATACCTGGGGCATGTCCAGTATCATACAACATGAAGCAGGGCACATACTTCTCAGAGACCACATTGCAACATCTGCACTATGTTCATCCCTTTTCTCCATCCCTTTTTTCTTCTATCACCCTTTTGTAATTGCACAGACCCCCTACCATATTCAGGCAATCAGTCTTCTCTCCACACACATGGTCATTACTCTCTCAAATTTCACTTTATAAAGTAGATTGTCATCTACCAAATGTTGGGCCACAAAAAAACCCTATTAATCTCCAAAGTGGGTTTTGATCTTCTTTTATAGTACAGTAAAGCAGTTCCTAACAGTCAATACTTCAGCTTCCATTTAATTAAGATGAAACTAATTGTCACACATGGAGGCTCTTCATGTTTCCTGGCTGGCAGCACCATTGTTTTCTGCTTTTTTAACCTATATTTTTGCTAGATGGTCTGTACAGCAGGACTTGTAGATTAGACTATGCTACTGAACATCATCTGTGTGGGGAGGCTTCAGAGATGTCAAAAGAGAAAAGAAACACAAGAGGCTAAGAATATCAAACCAAAGGGGAAGGATCTTTTTGAAAATTCATAACAGTGAAGAGGGGTTTTTTTTTAGTGTAAACTTCTCTTCCAGAAATGTGAGGACTTTGGTTGATGTTTGAGGGGCTCTAAAACACTGCAGGGGGCCAAAGAAAAGAAGTACCGTGCCTGAGCTGTAATTGCTTGCAGTATTTGGTCTGTGGAAGGAAGAATTGGAATGCAATATTCTCTTTAATATGGAGGAGCACATATTCTGCCTACCTCAAAGAGGAATGTGGGTCAGCACAAGGCTAGCAGCAAGAGGCTGTCCCAGCCTGCACAGGCATATGAATATGTGGGGGATGGAAAATACAGTCTTCAACATGACTTTATCCCCCAAGAATGCTTGTGGAGGATTGCTTAATTTGGAGGTGCTTCAGTGTACATTGAGGGTTTTACTTGCTAACATACTTACTACCTTTTTTTAATCCCTCCCGTCCTCTAAGGAGTTCAAGGTGACATATGTCAGTCTCCCCTCTTCCCTTTTACCCTCACAGCAACACTTTTCAAACAGGTTGAGCTGAGACAGTGTGACTGGTCCAAGACTACTCAGCAAGCTTTCATGGCTGAGTAGAGATTTGAACCTAGGTTTCCCAGATCCTAGTTCAATATATTAACTACTACGCCATGGTTTCACTGTCTTTCTAATATGTGTCAGAGTTAGGCCTGACAATTCCTTCTCAGAAGACAAGGGCATCATAGCGGCTAACGCAGATATCAAAAGCCTGGAAGACCCCACAGTCCCTAGGCCACCTGCTGAGACCATGGGACCAGAAGACCAAAAGACTCATGAATAGGAGCCAAACATAGGGGCCACCAGGGATTCCACCCTGAAGTGTAGAAAATGGAGAACTCCAGTATAGGTTCAGTTCTGGTGGTGCCTGACTGGCTGCTCAGGCTTTTCCTCTGCTACAAGGCTTGTGACGATTCAGATCTGCCATGAGATTTTGCAGGATGCTGGACTAAATCAAGCTGTAGGAACCTACAAGATTCTGGCCCTGATGAAAGCTGTATGCACTCATTTTCATAAATAGCCTCAGTCTTGCCTGGACAATTGTGGAGTCAACCGTTCTGCTATTTTATAGTCTTCCTGGTCTGTTTGGTTTAGGTCTTGCCTTGCTGTCTGTCTGCCTGTGCTTAGAGGGCCCTGAGTTGCTTGAAGAGCAACTTGGACAATATGTAAGCTTTCTGAGTGCAGATAAAATTTGTTGTTGGAACATTGTTAAGCAATTCTCCATGTGTATTTTGAGGTAGTACATTTGCAAAGGAGATGCTACAACATACCCCACTCATTAACTGCTCTGAAAGGCATCTTAACAAATGCCTGCTTGTTGTCTACACCTGTGTATAAAGAGACGACAGGACCTAAACAAATGTTTTGATTAATTCACAGTCTAGTCTGAATAACAGAATAAGCACAGATAGTATAGCTTTTATAACCATTAGCATAGCTTAGAATTCATTTTCTTCTCGAGTGTGGGATGAAAGAGTGGATACATTTGTTTTTGCTGTTGTTTTAATCATTGAGAGCTTGTCTGCTTTTAAGAAGAGCAAACTTACACACACTTCCCTGTTTATGAGTACAGGATAGTAAGTGTATTGTGAGGAATTGGATACTCTGTAGCTTGAATATAGTTTTGCACACTATTCCTCCACCCTCGTCCATGATATTTATTTGTAGGAAAAAAGAGATCAACCTTTGAACAAAGGGTGTAAATTCTTAGAGCTCAGCAAATCCTGCTAGTTGTTGACTGCATCCCCATATTCAATTTGTTATGAAAGCTGTGTTTTGAATTACAGCACTAGTCCGTTCTACTGCATGCATGCACGCACGCACACACACACTGTTAAGGTAGAAAGATCATGTCAAAAGGCAGGAGATTATTCATGATTCATTGGATAGATTTTTTTTCAGGTAAGTAGCCGTGTCAGTCTGCAATAGAACAGCCAGATTTTGAGTGCAGTGGCACCTCAGATGTCTTATCTGAAGAAGGGCGCTTTGACTCTCAAATGCTTATATCCTTAAAAACATTTGTTGGTCTCTAAGGTGCCAATGGACTCGAATCATGTTGGATAAGTTTTGTACTTGAAAAGAAAAGGAATTTTGTGTCACCTTAAAGACTAACATATTTGAAGCTGCAAGACTCCTTTTTGGGTTTTGCGCCAACAGTCTAATAGAGCAACCCCACTGGACTTTGCACTTAGGAATTAACTCTCAAGTACAAAGCACTGCATCCTGTTTCTGTAATGTTCCCGGACCATCTGAGTTTATGACTGCAAAATACATACAAATAGTAACCAGGAAAAGATTAGGTTGCATGTATTTTTCTACTTACATGCTTCATAAATAACACTATGCGTGTGTCTTTTGTATTCATGAATTTGTTGTACAGTTCAAAAGTGACTGTGAGTCTTCTGTACCATTCATGCAAGATTGTCAGTGAAACACCCCCTGTCCATCCTCCTTTAGAGTAACCCAGAGTTGAAACACAAGATGAATTACACGTAAAGAGCACGTGTTGGGTCCTGCAAGCTTCCCTGAGAGTGGTAGTCTTACCCTGTCCCCTCTCCAAGCTCCTGAAGGGAAACTGAGCCAAGTTGATATTCTTACAAATAGCCGCACAACTGGAGAGATTCTTTCTTTCAAAAATCCACTCACTTTGGCTTTCCATCAGGAGCTTTGAGGCGGGGGCGGGGGCGGAATCCACATTGCGATTCCCTGCTGGGAGAAGAAGAATGGGAGGGACTGGGTTTCTCTCTCGCTCGCAAAACACCTCAGCTTTTTTCCTGCCTCCTGTTACATTGTTCACCACTACACCTCCTCCATCCCAAGCTCCCAGAGGATTTTTGAAAGAAAGAAAGAGTGTGTGTGTGTGTGTGTGTGTGTGTGTGAAAGAGAAAGTCCCCCCCCCCAGTTGCAATTCTCCCTGGCTGAGAATCACATTGAGCGGCTTGTTTCTTTTTTTAAAGACTACATTTTCCAGAGATCCTTAAAGGATCCAACACGTGCCCATGCAACTCGTGTGGTTCTACTCCCAGTATGAACACAAGCTGAAAGTACAAATTAAATCCTTAAAGCTCAGGCAGAGCAAGCCAGATCTATGCCTGTCTTCCTACATAGAAACCTATCTGAGTACATCCTTTTAGAAAGTGTATTGTAGGTGGTCAATTTATGGGAAAACAATGAAATGCTGCCTCCCCCTCCAGCCGGTTTTTATTTTGTTAACTGTGGGTGTGCTGTGAGTATCTGCATGTGCTGGGGTGTTGGAGCAGTTCAGTGTGCCAGAAGCATGCACTACAGTGAAATGGTAATTGAAAAGCTCAACAGGAATCCTGCTGGTAGGTCTGTCAAGAACCGCTAAGCACATTCATTAAAGCAAACAACACTCCATCTTCAGCTCAGCTTCACTATCCTTATTGTGTGCTTTGCTACAGTGCCACAGTCTGAAAATGGCATATCAGAAGACTCAATTTATTATCCAAGCTCAGGTGACTGTTTTCCCATAAATACAAGCTACAGACCTCACTCTTTGTGCTCTTTCTCTCTCCCTGTTCTGGTTTTCTCGCCCCCATGGCTTTCACTTTCTGACTGTGGCCACAAAAAGATGGAGTAATCCATAAAGAAAAAAATAAAATAATGTTTTGTGAACCCATAAGGCAACTTTGGCCTTTCTAAGTATAAGGTTGACATTAGAGAGAAATACATATTGTATTTGAAGAGAGATGGCAAATAGAATTCTACCATTTTTGTCATTTTAGAATGAGATTTAAAGTCGGGTTATGCTCATAAAGCGGTCATGCAGGTGCTCCAGAATGATGAGGAAAGTTGTAATACTGCTTGGTTCAGCATCGGCAATGTGCTTTGGAATACATGATGGTCACTCAGGTATCCAGTTCACCACGAGAGCTGTGTAATATCTTTGATTAAAACCAGCCAAAATAAAACAAAAGAGTTACATGTGCTTTTGAATTCTCTGGTACTCTTTGTTTACCTGGATGTTTAAAGGAAAAAACACAGGAGAAAAAGGATGTTTCAGGCCATCTTATGGTTCCTTGTCTGCATGCTGTGTAGATTTTCTGTCAGTAATATATGAATTCTATAAATCGTTCTGGATTGGGTCACAGTCAAATTCGAGATTGGCTAAACTAGCCTCTCACAGATTTTCTGTACCCAGTGATGCATAATAAAGTTACTGTGGAATGCTTCTACCGGAAAACTGCAAGTAACGAACAGCAGATGAAATAGCATTAAAGTGAAGAATGTGTTAGTTTAGAAGGAAGAAGAATGCCTGGGGAAACCAGGAACTGGTAATTTGCAACTTTATCTTGATTCAGGGAAGGTATATACTCTCATTTCATAGAGATAGCTCAATAAAGCAAAGGCACTGGGAGTATGAAATTGTAAGCCTATCATGATAATAGTCTTTGATAAATATTTTCTCTATAAAATATTGATCCCCAGGCAGCACTGGCCAGCTGTTTCTGTTATTGACAGCCCAGAATGTGCTTTCTGGAAAGAGAAAGTGTGGAGGAGACACCTAGAGCTTCATCAGTATCTCTCAGGATTTCCCCTCTTAATGTATACTCTCTAGGCAGGTAGCATTTTGCATTTGGTGCAAGGATGTGTGAAAGGGTGTATTTGTGAGTGTAAATCCTGGGTCATTTTCTGATCTTACAAGTGTGTTACATAAAGGCTTCATAGCTGTGCAGGAATGAATTGGGGCTGCCCTTCTAATATTAACGGAGTCTAAACAATGAAGCCCCCAGTGAGTTTCATCAGTGTCATCTAATAGCACGCAGAGAGATGCTTGTGTGTAACTGTACAGTTTTAGAGGTGCATGGCGTCTCACACTTACTTCTAAATCTAAAAAAACATTAGACATAAATTTAGAGCAACCTTCTCTACAACTTGGAGGGAGGACTCGTGAACCATGAGATTCTGAAAGCGACATTGAAACGCACTGATCTTCTGTGCAAGCTGTTTTTGTTGCCATCCCAGAATATTTGAAGCTTCCAGTACTGTGGTTCAGCAAATAAGATGATGATTCTTCTCTCCCTGCTCATCAAAGAGGTGCCTGTGTATTGAAAGGAAAACTTGATGAAGTGACTTGGCCATTGTAGAACAGAGTAGATTACACAATGCGTATCAGGTGTCAGACTGATCGCCTTGCCATTCCCCCCCTTACCAAATGAGCATGTTATTCTGCAGCAGTTAGAGAAGGCTTCATTTGAATGGCAAAAACAAGTCTACACATAAGGACAAAACATGTCTGGCTAATCTTTCATTCAGTTTGGGATATATACCACCAACGCACACACACACACACACGCATCCCAGGAATCCGATGAAAGTCTCAGGCCAAAAGTAATAAAATAACAGCAGTTATGCTGCTGATCAGATTCACTGAGTCTCCCCGTTCCCCACCCCCAAATTCTTTCAATTTGCTGCCAAATAATTCTGTTGGATAATGCAATTCTCGTAGGTGCAAAGAGACCCAGGGAGGCCATCTCCCTTACTTTTTGAGCCAAGTGTATCATTGAACCATGGCAAACCCCCACCAAATGTTACAACTCAAGAGAGGATTAATGCTTCATTAACTTTGGAAAGAAGGAAATCTTCAGTGGATGAGGAGGGAAAAGAGGCTGAAATCTGCTTAGGTATTGGAAGTATGACATCATCTACATGCTATCTGCATGGAAGTGTTCTTTTTAAACTTCATATCATGCTTTATAACATTAAAAAATGAAGAAATATATTTAAAAATGAAAAATGATTGGCATTTTCTCCCCCACCTGAAAATGCAAAATAATTCAATTTGTTAGTTAGCTTATTTTATTTGACAGCCTATTGTAGGTTCTTGATTTGGTTTGTTACACTGAATTACCCTTTAATAATGGATATATAGAATGCCTAATATCACCCCCAGGACACACCTGTAATTGAATAAGAAATATATTTAAAGAGCTGTCTGTATTGGTTAATATTGTTATGACCATATTAGTAAGAGACAAGTGGCTTAAGTAAAAACCTAATGATAAAAGGAATGGATGCTAAGTAAGTTTTGTTATCCAATAAGCAGTCATTTTACTTAGGATTATCGCAGATAGATACAAAATACCATGAGTCTGTGGGCCATTTCACATACACAGAGGGATAAGACATAATGCATGAGTGGAGTATGTCTTACTGCTCTGAGCACACAAAGCAGAAAATTGCTGTATGTGTGCTGTCTTTCTGATGTATATAGTCAGAGCAAAAATGTTAGTCATTACAATTCAGACATTACATTTTGCATTTTTTCTTTACTCTAGAAATGTGAAAAACAGCTCTGACAGCTAAAGCAGACATGCAGCATGGGACCTTTTTTTGGCTTTATGTGTGCCCTGTAGGAATAGTCAACTTTTTTGCAGTTAAAAGAGCTTGCAGATGTGGTAACCTTTCCTTTCTTACCTCCTACAGCTCTGTGCTGCAGGCACTTTTCTTCTAGCCTGGAAGAGAGCCAAGCTGGAAGAAAAGTGCCTGAAAAACAGTACTCGGGGAAAATAGAGTGCAGTAAGGTTGGGGATGCAGCACCTCACTCATTACTTAAAAGTTGGCCTCTTTTAGGTGTAAAAGAAGCCAGCCTGTGAATAAACAAACATGGTTGCCTCTATCACTTAATTCTACATATCATATATAGAATTATGTGTAAGATCATGTATCTTACTACTATGTCCCATGCAGGACTCCCAATTGCCCACCGCTAGCAGGCACCTCAGGAACATGTGCTGCAAGCACTCCCAACCAGTGTGGCAACGTCACTTCCAGAAGTGACGTTGTTGTGCCACCCGCGGGAGCGTTCGTGCAGTTCATTTGGTGCCAATTTGGGCCCCCAAACGGGCTGAATCAGCCCCATTCAGAGTGTGGGAACATGTGCATGTACATGGCCGGCATGGTGACCTCACTTCCAGAAGTGACATTGTTACACCAGCTCCAGTGCATGCACACTGGTGGAAAGAGGACCTTGGGCAGCACACAAAGTAAGTGCCAGGGACTCTACCCTCCCAGTTGGAGGTGAGGGGTACCTGGAAATCCTAAGTGGGGCTGTAGGAGCTTCATTGTGAAGCTAGAGCTGTAAGCCAAAAACAAGTAACCCAAATGATGTAGGAAGTATCCTTTGGCAAGATGGAATGCTTTTGTGTGTTTAGAGTAGCTCATATTTCGGAGTACATTTTTGTTGCTAGATGTGAAAGGTCATTATTTGTTAAGCTTTTCTTGCTACCTGTGATTTGTAGTCACATAAGTCTGCAGAACTTCGTATCTAGAGTGGCTATTTCATATGTTATTATATGTCATGTAATGCCTTTCATTAGGGACAATTGAAATATCACCAACATTTGTTACAAATAGTATTTAATTATTCTTGGTTTTTGAATTTATTTATTTTTTGTATTTTTTGTAGACCAGCATGCCAACCTCTGTGTCCATCTGGGCATAGAAAGAGCCTGTAGAGTACCTGTATATTATAGGAACTCCTGGAGAACAATGCATTTCCATGTACACTCTGCACACAGGTTCTACACTATTGTAACAGGAAATAAGTTTTGCTCCCACCATGAAATTGTCTTCAGTATAGTAGTTTACTTTTCACCACAGGAGTGAATCGTATCCATTCACTTATGTTTGTTTACTTTATTTATACCTCACCTTTCTCCTCCAGTTGAGACCCAGAGTGGCTTAAACTGTTTACCTCCCCTCCATTTTATCCTTGCAACAATCCTATGTGGTAGGTTAAGCTGAGATTGATTGATTGGTCCAAGGTCACCCAGGAAGGAAGCTTCCTTAGCAGAGTAGGGATTCAAAGCTGGGTCTTCCAGATCCTAGTCCAGCATTCTAACCGCTACACCATATAAGACTGCTTCTTAGATGAGATAAAAAGGTGAGCTTGGGGACGCCATTTGGGTATGGAGAAAATCATCCTGCCTCTTGTCCCTAGTGATTGATGTCTGCAGTCAAGGCCAGGTTTTGCTTTCTGTCACCTGTGCCCAGATTGTAGTTCGTTTACTTTGTCCCAGAAAACTCAGGGGAAGCCACCAAGTACTAAATTAAGCTCTTATTCACATAGTTCCACCTCTTCAACTACCCTTTCTTATACTTGGGCATCATTTCTTGATGTGATGTTAGAGTTATGGCAGCAACTTGGAAACGACTTCTATAAATACTACACATTTTTCATCTGGCAACTGTAGCTGGAACATTGTGCCCACTAAGAAATGAAACCTTCCCAGCACCATATAATTGGATGAGGCTTTTGCACATGTCCGCTCTGGAGGCTTGCAGTTTGCTACACGTTTGTTTGTTTGTTTGTTTGTTTGTTTGTTTGTTTGTTTGTTTGTTTGTTTGTTTGTTTGTTTGTTTGTTTGTTTGTTTGTTTGTTTGTTTTCCACCAAATAATGTCTTGCCCGTGTAATATGTGACCATCTCCACCACTGACCTGGTCAGAAATGCCACTTTCACACTTACATTGCCAATATTGGGCAAATAAGCTCTGATCAGAACATTTGGATTTAAAATAGTAATAGTATGCTTATCTACCTCTCTTCTAGACAGATTAGAGCCCACTCAGAGGAGTGAACAAAGTCAATGTTATTATTATCCCCACAATACAGCTGAGAGGAGTGGCTTACCCATGGCCACCTGTTGAACTCATGGTAGTAGAGAGATTCAAACCAGCAGAGTGCTGATTCACATCACAACCCTACCACTTAACCACTATGCTAAAGTAGCTCCCTGTTCATAGAACTTTCTATTCATTGAACTTAGTCTTCCTTGTGAAATTCTGAATTTACATGCATAGCCAATATAAATTTAGTGCATAACGATGCCAACATAAGTAGATGTGGACAGGCTCGCTTGGCATGATATATATTACTCTTAAGCCAATTTCCCCTCCCAACATATTGCTTACCTTTCACAAATTATCACAGAAGTGATTTTGGATGAACAGTTGGCTAGAGCAGGTGGGAAACCAGTGAAGATGTGTTTTTTCCTACATAGCTGTACATGGCTAAGTGAAATCTTATGCCAAAGCTTTTAATTTTATTTGTTTGTTTCTAGGGAAATCTGGTATGACCATTGAATCCTTTACCTTTTGAAAACTATCATGTTTCTGACAGTCTGACTGACTGCCTGCTCCCTGCAGTCTCCAGGCAAAATGCTAGGCCATGTCCCCAGATGGCTGCGCCAAGTCCTTCAACAGCAAACGATGCATCATTGAATATGTCAGGGTGAATTAGAAAGCAGGCTCATCACATTAATCTCAGACTCTGAGCTGGCAGTTCCTATGTTCTAGTGTCACTTGATCCTGGCTGTTATACTCTCATCTCCACCTCCACAGCCATGGGAAATTTCCCTGGGCAGCATACTGATAATAATGCACAGTAATGAAAAGCTGGAGGGAATGCTTCCTTGGCACTGGCCACCATTGGCTGACACCTTTCTGTTACATTAAGTTGCCTTATGGTGTTATATGGAAGAAGGTATTACTTTCACTGCGCTTCATGTTTGCTGGTTTGACCATGTCTGCTCACTGACTGATAGCTTATTGGATTATACTTAATAAGCAAGAAAGGGGAAAATGTATTTATATACCTTGGTATTGAGTGTAATCCTCCTCAGTCTGCTCTGTATCCTTTCCTTGTTGTCATCCCAGTTCTTTTTGTTCATTAGAAGGAAGATTTTGGGACAGACGAAGTAATCTGTACTAACTATAATATAGATCCTTCAAAAATTTTCCTTGTAATATCAGATGATGGAGTATCTGATCTAACATTATTTCAGCTGCTCACAGAAAGACTTCATGGTCAAAAGAATTGTGTTTTGTACATGCTTAAAATCTATTTGAAATTAGGTCATCATTCATAATCTGCACAAAATAGGATGGATGCACCAAAATTCATATGTATGCAGCGCTTTGGACATCTAAGATTTAATGTAGAAAAACTGATTTCCTTGCAATTTAGGAGATGGCTGTGGTGAGACCAGAAATGAACGTTATGGTTTTCAAGATTTTTAGGGCCACAATTGCCTGGCATTTGCAATTCAAGGATCTCAGACCTCAGGGCCCAAGACCTTGGAAAGCTGCTGCCATTTGGGGGCTTGATGGACCAGTAGTCTGACTTATCATAAGGAAGATTCTTATGAATAGGTTACCAGTACTATACTAAAAACAGTATTTCTTTTCTCCTGTCATTACACTTTCATTTCGTATCCAGAAGATAAAATCCTTCTTGTCCTGCCTTATGTCCTCTGCTGCTATATTTATTAACACATTTTGAATCCCCGCTGTGGAAGAGGGGGAGCCTCTTGCAGTGACCAGTTTAGAATGGAGAAATGGTACTATGGGGAAAGTTCAGAATCTTTACCCTCCCTTCCCTCCCACTGTGTCTTTGCAAATTTATCCTTCTCCCCAACTATTTTTTTTATTATGAAGAATGGCTTTGGGATTGCTTGCATGTGACCATGACATGTAGAAAACAGTTCAACAGGATCATGGGCAACAGTGCTGTATTAACAGGATAAGCTTTTCTTTTCTTTTTGCTATCCCTAATGGTTGTATTTAGGACTGATGAAAAAATTTCAATGGGAGACTTGAGCCAGTTAGATGATTAGAAACAGGTTTAATGACTCAAGAAAACTATAGTAAGCTGCCTTGAGTAGGACTATGAGGTGACATAGAAATCTCCTAAGTAAATAGTAAGGTCTTATAATATCCATTTAATCAGAACCCGAGTATCCCCTCAGATCTGAGCGACAGCAATCTGAGAAGGATATCTGTAAGCTTTATGGTCGGCGACAGGACAGAATACAATACTTGCTTTGATAAAAGAATAATTTCTCTTCTGATTAGCTTCTTTTGTTTTTTGTCTTCCCAGGTACCTGTGCTAAGGCCCATGGATTTAATGGTGGAAGCAACTCCCAGGAGGGTTTTCGCAAATGCACACACATATCACATCAACTCCATATCAGTTAACAGTGACTATGAAACCTACATGTCAGCGGATGATTTGAGGATAAACTTATGGAACTTTGAAATAATAAATCAAAGTTTTAGTATCCTTTGCTTGATGAATATGGCTGGTGTTCTCATCTAATCAGAAGAGGTACTTCTAAAAGTCTAATCTGAGAAGAAACAGCATGCTTGAATGTCAAGTCTGCATCTGTTGAATGGTTGGTGTATTGTGCTTTAAAGTAATAATAACATAGTAATATTCAATTTATATACCGCCCTTCAGGATGACTTAACACCCACTCTGAACGGTTTACAAATGAAAAAAACCATTAAAAATTAATCATATGAAATTGTGTTTGGATTTGTTCCGTATTAGTCAGTTCAGTGCTAATTTGAGTTCTATGGAAACATAGTTTGTTAATCCACCAGTACCATCTTCCTTGATGCATTAACACAGACCAGTAAACCATCAAAGAAGGAATAGGTAATGGGGTTCCTCTATGATACCAGTAGAATAGGTCTCCATTTATACCTTTAGTGCTGTGAAATCTAATCTCCATGGCATTTTCTCACTTTGCTTTGGACACAAAGTCTTTGAAAACATGAACTATGTAATCAGGTTTTTCCTATCTCAGAAAATGGAAGAAGATACTATGATTGAGTGAGAAGGAGCCACACAATTGGCCCTGTTTCTTTATTCTAGTGTGGCCAGACACATGTAGGTATCAGAATCTGGGAGCCTCCATACTGAGCACAAAATCTCTTGTACTCTCATATGCAAATATATAGGAATCCAGGCTTGGTCACTATAGTTCTAATTTTTGTGCCAACTATTGGGGGAAGGGGAGGGACAGCTATTACTAGCATAGCTGGCAAGCATCCAGTGAGTGTATATGCTAGGTCAGTTGTGGGATGCTTATGTCAGACTGTGTTGCTATGGAAACAGAGTGGGAAAGGATGAGTGTAACTATTTTGTTTTAATCCACCTTGGACCTTTATTACAGCTTCTCCCTACGTTACCTTTAACTTTGACCTCAGAAGGGCCCTGATCATAATGAACAATCCTTTTTATTCCCTTACACACTGAGCTTCAGGTATTCTCTACTACACCCAGGCTTTTACTTGGAGTTTGCTGCTAACCCCACATGTGGCATTTTGCCCCACTCCCCATGTGTGACCTATATTTCGCTGCATTCCAAAAGATTTTCACTACCACCAAAGGCTTATGTCTTAGTTCTCTTCCATTTAACTGGTATTATAAGAAGGCTTCATTTTAAGTAGTAGTACAACACAACGATCAGCACGCGGGATGGCTGTGAGGTAAAAAGGGATCCTGTGTTCCAGGGCAAACAGATATTTTGCTAAACCAGAAGTAGAATTTGTTTATAACTACATATGTGTGATGGTTGCAGAGTATTGATAAGCATATTGGTTTCAGAATAGGTTCATAAGCTTGCTGGGTTCAAAATAATTTATCTTAAAGGTATATTTACAGAGTGAGTCACAAAGACTTATTTTCCAGACAGTGAATAAACATTCCTTTGCTGAGGCTTTTCCATACAGCTTGACTGATCTAGATAGAATACACACAGGCTTCCCCACAGCTTGCGTGACTTAAAACAGAATTAATATTTCCCTCAATACTCAGACTAAAAACTGCAGGTCACTCCATCCCCTGTGGTCTAGCTACCATCCAATTACAGCACACTTTGCTCACCCGTTCAGTCCCCTCCTTTCTTACATTAGAGGCCTGCACTTCTGACCCACAGTAAATATATGTTCAGCCCCTGCCCCGTTAATACAAAAAAATAAACACACACAAACTTATTTACATTGCAAAACATTAGTACAGCATCGGAGAAAGCATTTGCTTTCCTTTCAGTTTGGCTAGGTCAGTTGTGGGCTGCTTATGTCTATAACGCTGCTATGGAAGCAGAGTGGAAAGGATGAGGTTTTTGGAGAATAGTGAAGCATAATCCTATACCAATTTAAATTAGGTTCAGTTGGAGGGATATCAGATATACTTTAAATAATTTCTGCCAAGATGAGAAATTGCTGAGGAACTGGTAGTTGTGTTCCTCCAAGACACCTTTAGGTGAGTTGGATTATGATGCTACTTGGAGAGAAAAAGGAGAGCTGCAGCAACAGTCTGTGAGGAGTTCTGCCCATAGGATATTTTGTTTTTTCAAAAAATGCAATTCTGGCATGAAGTTTCCAAATTTACAATCTAGCAATACTGCTGTGTGCAAACTGTACCAGAGGACGATGGAAAGATCATGGCGCTCATGAAGTCATGATTCCAAAAGTGGGCGCATGAGGCCTTGGCAGCTTCTAATTCTGCTCACTGTAGAGAAGGAAGTCCTGGCTCCATTGAGTATCATTGAAAAATTAATCTGTGCCAAGTACATTGTTAGTATGTTTGATCATAAAATGCTCTAATTTGAGTTTGCCATGCTCCTGGCATTTTAATTCTAAAGACACCGTAATTTCAATGATATTTCCCAGTAATACATTAAGGCTGTTATCTTTGGCAGCATATTCCACTAAAATCATTGGGACTTAATTCCAAGTAAATTTTACTTAAGACAGTCATTCTCCATGGCCCATTGAATGTGTTTCTGTGTATTTCTCAGCTAAAACCTTGACTGCAAGCTTCTAGTATATTTAGGTATGCGTTTGAAATTAGAACTAAGTGGACAGTGATTACTACAGCCTTGTCCTTTCTCTTTCATTTGTTTTTATTAAAGTTATCCTGCTTTTAAAAACGTGGTCAAGTTCTTGACATATCCATGGCCTTTTTACTGACCATAGCTAAGCTCTTCTAATAGGCCAAAGTTTGAATGCAACTCAGCGGTTCAGTGTTATAAAACTGCTGTTTTCCAGCTTGTTTAGTAAGATGTTGGATTTGGCTTATAGGATCAGCATGTGGGGAAGCAGCTCCAAGGTGTAATTTAGAAGACAGCTGCCTTTGGGGGAGCCTCCAGAGAAGAAATTTTAATAGGTAGTTTTCATTGTATGCCACAGATGTGTGACAGGCTGCCAGAAATAGACATGCAAATGAAACTATGCCAGTCGCCGTTATAAAGCATCAACAAGAATAATAGATGCATTGACATTATTAGCTTATATCAAGTGAGCCCCAAACACCACTGGAGACTCTGCTGTTCTCTGGTATTGTTGTTCTTGAAACAGGAATGAATGCAGGGTTTCTTATCTGTCCACTTAAAAAAGAAAAAAACAGTAGACATGAGAACTGAATGTGTTTGTAAGGGATTTCTTAGCCATGTTTATTTAAATCTCCTTCTCAGTGTGTAGACATGTTTGCCTCAGGGTTGGTATGGTATGACACCTCATCTTCTTGTTAGAAGATGGGGTACGACTGGACTTAGGTGGATGTGAAGTGGAAAGAACTGGAGAGGGTGTGGCCATTAACAAGAAGTGCTGTCAAGGGGAAGTAGAAAATGAAGACCTGAAAGTCATCCAGTAAATGACTAGGTTATATGGTTCACATTGCATGACACTGAAGTCATCTTGGACTGTGGGTGGAAAAGGTGTTGTTCTGTAATAAAACAATCATTTTTTTCAGATCTCATAGGACAGAAGATTTAGTTCACTTTTGTTTGCAGTGGCCAGTTGAAGCCTTTGGTGGTGGTGGTAGTGGTGGTAGTGGTGTTGCTGCAACATACTTTGTATAAC
This sequence comes from Eublepharis macularius, assembly GCF_028583425.1. Taxonomy (NCBI): domain Eukaryota; kingdom Metazoa; phylum Chordata; class Lepidosauria; order Squamata; family Eublepharidae; genus Eublepharis; species Eublepharis macularius. The sequence continues at coordinate 65,229,448 of NC_072793.1, forward strand.
AATGGGATATTAATGCAGTTAACTTAGTGACAATTAATTGCACATTTGCATTTCTCAGGATTACATGCTTTCTTTTTTTGTGCTGGACTGCTGTTTCGAAGTGTGTTGCGGAAACCATTCTTCTTCTGGCTTACATTGGCTACTTCAGACAAAAGAAGGAATGCTCATCACCATTACAAACAGATGATGGGACATCTTAAGGAATGTAGGACTATCCCAGGGCAACCAATAATGTTAAAAGAATTGTGGGTGCTACTTCATTTATTGCTTGAATTTTGTTTAGCTGCCTTCTACTTTGTTGTGGTCAGTTTAACTTGGCAGGTTTGGGGTATATTTCAGTCATCCTCCCTTAAATCCATTATGACCTGCATAATTTTGGATCCACTGAAGACAACACATTTGGCTTAGCCAATCACTAGCCCGTCACAGTAGGCAGACATGAACAGGTGGATTTCCTGTGGGAGTGGTGTATTTAACAGTGCATATTATAACAGTTAAACGAACTCTTGTGTTTATCCTATGAAATTTAAATCTAACTCAGCTGAAATTGGGTTTCTGTGGTTTTTAAATATTACCTAAAAATACCCTTCAAGATGTTTAATACTATGATTTTATTATGAATACACTTCTTTTCCATGGAGGAAAATTTTGTCCTTTAGTAAGTGGGTTGTTGTGGTTCTGCTCTTTTCTTCTTAGAAGAGCAGACAATGATGTACGTAACGTATATAGCCAGCTATTTATTACATATCCTTAATGCATAGCTCTGTCTTTGACAGTTATTCTGCCCTTTTGTCACTCACAACTGATGTGTCCAGTCTGCAAAATCAGCCATAGCCCATTGTACCCATTCAAAGGAAAAAATGGGAGTCTGATGATTTAGCAAAGCCTAGTTGTAGCTCCACAGCATTTCATGCTTGTAGAGGATTGTAACAGCTCGACTTTTATCAACATGGCACATTGTAAATGAAGGAGGCCTTCTGGGTCTGTCAGTGTCAAAGAAGGAGCATGGCAGTCTGTGACAAATCCTATCCCATCCCTGAAGTAGATTCCAGTTTGAGTATATAGATGCCTAGTTGAATTCAAGATGCTGAAGGGACAATGGTCAATTGTAAGTTGTATTCATTTCTTCCTAGCAGAAAGAAAAATCTTTTATGAATATTGGGTATAATTCAGCCAAAACTGATTATTAACAATAACACCAATAATAAATTAAAAGAAACACCTATCACAAAGTGTGGAGTTTGGAGAAAAGCTCAGTTACATTTTTTAAAAAATAGACTATGCACACTCCTAGAGGATTCTTATTTATTGGAATTGTAGCTGCTTGTGAGTAAGGAATGCAGCCCTCCAAAACATTTCAACTTAAAAACCATTCTTAGCCAATTTTAATATCTAGACAGTTAAGAGAGGAAAAATGCTTTGGCTTGTCATGTATTATATTGGAGAAGTTGCATGATTTACCATCTATGTCTGTCTGTCTGTCTAAGAAAACACACCTAGAAGTGACATGGTGTATGTCTATTAGCAGGGCTTTTTTCCTGAGAAAAGAGATGGTGGAACTCAGTGGGTTGCCCTCAGAGAAAATGGTCATATGGCTGGTGGCCCCGCCCCCTGATCTCCAGACAGAGGGGAGTTTAGATTGCCCTCCATGCCGCAGCACAGTGTGGAGGGCAATCTCAACTCCCCTCTGTCTGGAGATCAGGGGGCGGGGCCACCAGCCATTTGACCATTTTCAAGAGGTTCTGGAACTCCGTTCCACCGCATTCCAGCTGAAAAAAAGCCCTGTCTATTAGTAAGATCAGAATCTTGACCAGATGCTACTGTTGCATCCCCCACGTCAGTGAAAGATACTTATGGTTCATAGTCGTTGACACATGTCTTTTTTTTGTATTTCTGGTATACTGTTCCTGCTCTAAATGCCAGTACAGTTGCCTGAATGAAGACAGAGACTCTCATCTCCAAATATGGGGTAGACATGGATCACAATTGCAGGTCCATGTGTGTCCTTGAAGGACTCTCTTCTTCTTACTGAGATCATCCTATACAGCCTGTGACCCTCCATGCCAAGCACATCCCACTAACCATACACTGTACCCTGCCAGATGCTTGACAATCCTTTTGTTTTTGCAGACTCAAAATGGCAGCAAAAGCAAGAGGCTGGTGTTTGTATTTGAGGGGGTGGATCACAAGCTGTGCTAGCCACATCAAACCTTCTACTTTTTTACATCGCTTTTTTAAACCAGGTTTCAATTGTTTGATTTCAAACTAAGCTTTTTAAAAAATGATCCTCCTACAACACATGCATGAAGACTAGGTGACCCTGATACCCAAACCTTCAATGTTTCAATTAAAAAAAAAAGTCATTATCAGGTAAAACTAGGAACATGATTAAAAAGTCCAGTATCACCTTTAAGACTAACCAACTTCATTGAGGCATAAGCTTTCAAGAACCACAGCTCTCTTCATCAGATGCATGGGTATTAGATGAGTGTTACTAATGTCAAGTCAGAGCAAGGGTCCTTCTCATCCAGCATTCTGTTTTCAGTAGAGGTCTTTGGAAATTAAAAATCGGAGCATGGCATAATAGCCATGCCATGCCCTGTAGTTATTGGAATTGTAGCTCCTTGGGAGTAGGGAATGCAGCCTTTATGCATAAAGAAATAAAAATGTAAGCCTGATTCCACTTGTGTCTTGGATTAAATGCAAGAACACCAACACCATAGTAAAGTGATAGCTAATACCTTTGCTCTTCTTCTGCAACTGCTGTCTAGCACCATTTCTGTCTTCCCTGGGCAAGATTGTGCTAACAAATTGCTGCTAAGAAAGACAGCTGTAGTCATGCTGGTGGTAACATAGCAATCTCCTATTCAGGGCTTTACTGCTATGCCCCATATATTCAAATAGACATGCTGACGGCAAGCCCAAGGCAGCGTCAATCACACATAAAATGGGAGGGGAGACAGATTTTAAGAACAAGCGTGGCACACAAGTAAGAGAAGCTAAAGAACCCCCTTCCATGGCTTTTCTCCCTGAATCCATCCTCCAGGCAGTTTTCTCCCTACTGGACTTACTTTCAGTATCAGAGCCTGGCTGGGAGAAAAAAAGTTTTTATGTATGACTGTGAAGAGAAAAGCTGTAGGAAGGTCCTGCTTTGTGTGTGTTTGAGGCAGACTTGGGTTTAAACAAACGAGTCTATCTACCACATGTAGTTTGAACCTAAGATAGACAATCTGTTGCTCAAGCTGTTTTGAGTAACGTGGTGTAAGTATCCCAGCTGAAAACTCAAGCTGAAAACCCTCCTTGTTCATTGAAAAATCTCTCCTTTTAGAGTAATACTGTGAAAGGGAGTGAATTTTTTGTAGGTTACACAGCAAGAGAAATGAAACTTAAGTGTCTGTATAGCATTCCAAGAGCGCAGTACTATACAGAGTTATATCCTTCTAAGTCCATTGATGTCAGTGGATTTAAAAGGGTGTAATTCTGCATTGGCTTGCATTGTGATTCAGTAGTGTAATTATTCTTCCTCACTTAATTCTTAGCTCTGCCAGCTTTTCATAGTGATGTGCAAACTTGCCTCCTCCATAGTGGTAGTGGTTGGTAGTGGTTAGATTGTTGGACTAGGGTCTCAGAAAACCACATTCAAATCCGCACTCTGTCATGAAAGCTGGCTGGGTGATCTTTGGACAGACACACTCTCTCAGCCTAACTTACCTCACAGGGTTGTTGTGAGGATAAAATGGAGGAGAGGAGAATGTAAGCCACTTTGGGTCTCCATTGTGGAGAAAGGTAGAGTATAAATAATAAAGTAAATAAAATAATTCTACCCATTAGAAATATTTATTAGCTGCAGGCAATACATATTAAAATGTATTTTATGCAAACAATTTATAAATGACATCATAATGTTCCTGTAGCAATGCAATATAACCAAGTTAATTTTAACAAGGTTATAGATTTAGAAGGGTCCTTATAGGCCATCTCCTCCAGTTCCCTGCTCAGTGCAAGAAATCCAAATTAGAGCATTTCTGACAGATGGCTGTCCAGTCTCGGACTGAAGACTTCCATGAGGGAGAGGCCCCCTCCCCAAGTAATTGATTCCATTAAGAGCCAATTTAATCAGATGGATTGGCAGCAGTGGGAGAGTCCTGGAGGGTGAAGTATGTTGAATAACTTGGGTTCTTGTGCACACTATAAAGTGTTCTGTGCATTATTTCTTTCCAATGGAAGCAACTTGAAACACAATCCTCAGTCACATTGCGTGGAATGTTTCCACATTATTTTTAAAATGGTGTTGGAGGGACCTCACATGAAGGCAGTGATCCTCATGGTAAGCTACTCTGCACATTACGGTCTCTGTGTGAAACAGTGCATGCGTATGCTCTTCCAAATGGCTTCTGTTTAGAAATAATTACATTCATGTAGTAATTCTTGAGTATTCAACCCATCTCACATACACAGCCAGCCTTAGATTTTAAACAATACTGCCATATATGTCAGGATTTCTATTCGTATCTTGCCTTTGTGGCAGAGAAAATGTCTGTCTTAAAGCCATCTAATGAATCCATGGTTGATAGAAGCTTTTAGCCTATGACTGTACTGCCCCAGTTTGTAATAATTTTACTTTTTGGTATGTCTAAGTTCTCAGAGTACTCATATATAATTTGAGTGGTGCTTGTTAAAGGTTAGAGGATTTGTTTGTTTATAGTCTGCATTTCTCAGCAAGATACAAGGCAGATTACATGGTACAAAATGAAATTAGCACAGAAATTAGAAAGTTTTAGGTGGGTAGCCATGTTGGTCTGCAGTAGAACAGCAGGATTTGAGTCCAATGGCACCTTAGAGACCAACAAGAGTTTCCAGGTGTAAGTTTTCGAAAGTCAGAGCTGAAGAAGGGAGCTCTGACTCTCCAAAATTTACAGATTGAAAATCTTGTTAGTCCCAAAGGTGCCACTGGACTGAAATCCAGAAATTAGAAAGAGTGCAAAAAGGTAGGAGGCATGATCTGTTGCCTGATGCAGAAAATGGAATTACAAAAATAGAGAACAATGCAGTAAGAGCAGGATACAATATACAGCATACATAGTAGCAGAGACTGTATCCTGTTTTCTTTATAAAAATGCTTTCCTGAACAACCATGTTCTACATAGTTTGCTGAATGACAGAAATGTGGGAGCCTTCCTGACCTCCTCAGACAGGCCATTCGACAGGGTGCGAGCCACAACAGAGAATGCATAGGTACAGGCAGCTGTTGATCTTACCAGTTGATAGGATGGTAACTTCAGAAGGCTTTGCTTGAAGCCTTGCTATGCTGGTGGAACATAGCAAGGGAGACAGTCCTGTAGATATGAGGTTCCATGAAGAATGTGTGAGATATGTGATAACCAATATCTCGAACTGAACCTGGTAACTGATAGGTAAAGGAGTGATGGCAGAATAGGTGTAATATACATACCCCTCCTAGATGCCAATAGTGACTAAAACTGTCCAGTGAGTTCGTGGCTGAGGTATAGTTTGGAGTGAACACTTCTGGCCTCCTGTCTCATTCTCTTACCTATTCTGCAACTTTGGAGCTCATAGGGACTATAAAATGCACATGGGTCCGATGAAAGGTTCAGGAGGACAACATGGTTAGCTATTGGATGCAGTCCTTTGTGTATAATTCCTACAGGGGCTCAACTGATATCATTTGGAGCAAATACACTTATTTATTTCAGTGGGTTCTTTGGAAGGGAGATGACTAGTAAATAGGGCCCCTTATCTCCCACTAACAGAATAGTCATTCATTGGAGGTTGAGGAGGGAGGTGTATCCTACTATTAAACATCCCCATTTTAGTACTACATTATAGAAAGCATTTTTCACACATTTTCTCAATAATCCTTATAAGAGAGGGATGTTCCTAACTCCCTTGCACTCCTCTTCACAGCAGGACCTTAATTTGTTTTTCTTATGAGTCAAAGAAAGCCTCAGTGATTTTCTTGTCCCCCGACCCCACCCCTTCCTCCATCCTAAAGCCTCACAAAGCCAGTAGAATTGCTCCATGCTGCGTTTTTCATAGTGTGAAATCTAAAACTGCTTGACACCAGTGGCCACTGTCTTAGAGGCATGACTGAGGGAAGCAATCGTCAAAAAATCATCTGTGCTAATAGACGCTTTTGACCTGACTGATAAGGCTAATGGAAAAGCACCAATAAATACACTCTGAACCTTAGAATGATTGCCATTCGTGATTGTCTTAAATCAAAATCTGAACAGAAATTCTTTAAATTTAAATTTCTTTCTAGTATGATTACTTGACTTCTTAATTGTTTCATTTTGTTCCATGGGGGAAAAAATTACCACTCTTCCACCTTGGACAAAAAGTGGGCACTATTTAGTGGCATTGTAAGAAGTTGCAATCTGGAAGTAAATAGATAATGTAAGGAAATACAGAATTTCCTCTTAGTATGCTATTATTTGACTGTTGGCTTTCCATGTCCTAAAACCAATAAGCATAGCCTGAAATTTAAGTCATGTCCCCATGAGACATTTTTTAAAATCCCAGTCAGATTTCTTGGTGTAATTATTTTGCTTTGAAATAACCGGATATGGAAAAGAGAATATCTTAAAGAGATATGTCTCAGATTTTGGTTTTGTACAGAGGGTGAATAGGATTTTTTTTTGTCCTGGATACCCCCACTTTCTCACAACATATGCTCAAAAACAATCTTAATCTTGCCTCTTCAAGATAAGTCTGTTTTCAAAAGATACAGATTTAGCTCTCTGCATATAGATTGTTGAGGACAGAGTCACTCCTCTGTTGCATTTTAGCTATACCAAACCATTAACAATCTTAGCTCTCGTCTCTCAGTCTCTCTACACAAGACATCTTACACGTGACGCTCAAGTGTGGGGAGATGCAATGTTAGCCGGAATGTGTAGTTTAAAAAGACAGAGCTGGCAAAGATTGCTCCTGAGCGGGTTTGTTAATTTCATCTTTGCCTCTCAGAAGGCTCTGTCAATTTCACCTCCCCTTCTGGGAGGTGAAGATGAAATTAACAAACCCTCTCAGGAGAGAGGTCCTCCTCAGAGGGTTTGTTAATTTCATCTCCTCCCAGAAGAGGTGAAATTGACAGAGCTATCTGAGAGGCGAAGATGAAATGAACAAACCCTCTCAGGAGCGATCTTTGCAGGCACTGTCTTTTTAAACTACGCATTCCGGCTAACATTGCATAGTTTGCTGAATGACAGAAACGTGGGACCCTGTGTAAGATGTCTTGTGTAGAGAGACTCTCACAGTCTGTCCATTTTGCTTTTTTTAAAAAAACAAAAACCTAACATGTGCCATGCTCACACCCAGTCGGTTTTGATGTGGGTATGAAAAAACAGGAATTTAGTGTAAGTATTGATGAGTGGGAATGTTGAGGTGTCTGTGTGGAACTGTGAAGTTAGCAGGATTGTGCTAGGTCACAGAATATCCTTCTCCCCTACCAAACAACAAAATTCACAGAAGAGATTAATGAAGTTTCTATGAAAAATGAGTGGATGTGAACAGAAGAAAAATGCTCAGATTACGGAGGGGGATTTTAGTTGTCCAATGGACTTTAGAAAATGTCATGATGCGACATACCCCCATGGGTCAGTGATGACTTGGTGCTTGCACAGGGGACTACCTTTACCTTTAATGGACTTTAGATGTCCAAACTAAACAGGAACTACTTTTGGCTGACTGTTAGCTGTTCAGTGATGTTCTAACATCCATACCAAGAAACCTGGATAGGTGATGAAATATGGACTTCAGATATTTCCAGATGCTGATTATGTAAAAGTTGACTGGCATGGAGTACAATAATTCAGTGTTATAAATGGAATAGAGCAGATCCATGGAATCAAAGTCCTTGTTTGGCATGTCTCCTTTCACAGATTATTGACTTCTCCACTTCAGTCATTTGTAAGATTCTGTTCATTTGCATTGCACTGTTCCTGGAAACACTTACAAATACATTCATATCTGGCAAATGTAAAATATTCATCACAGGGCTGATTTTTAAAATCTGGTATTTCTCAATCCACTTCTGATACGAAAAAAATTTATATAATTATGGGAGTAAGCCGAAGCTGGTCTACTCACAAGTGTGTCCCATTTTATTTAATGGGGCTTACTTCCTAGGAAGTGTTTTTAGGATTGCAGCCTATGAATCATAGAGGTGGACATCTCTCTCAGAGATGAGTGACTACCACTACATAGGATGTAGTCGATGTATATTAAATGTTATCATATCAGCACCAGTCTTGGTATGATACGCAGAATAAAAGAGGATTACGTGTAATGCATTATTCCCATACACATGGGAAAACATAACAACTGTAAAGGGGTTCACTGCCTGAATTTGGGGACCTTAATGAATTGGAGTTTTATTCCATTCATACTGGACTGGTACACCTCAGTTTAACCCTGGTTGAATCCTATGCCTATTACTGAACCAGCTTGGAGTTGCCATTTCATCTTCTCCCTAGTCCCCTGTTCAGTGCGTATGTGTAATGTGCCGTCAAGTAGCTTCTGACTTATGGTGCCTCTATGAACAAAAGGCCTCCAGAATGTCCTATCATTAACAGCCTTGCTCAGATCCTGCAGACTTGTGGATGTGGCTTCCTTTGTTGAGTCCAGCCATCTCATTTTGGATCTTTCTCTTTTCCTACTGCCTTCTACTTTTCTTAGCATTGTCTTTTCCAGTGAGTCTTGTGTTCTTATGATGCGACCAAAGTAAGATAGCCTCAGTCTTGTCATTTTTTAGGGACTCTAGGGAGAATTCAGGCTTGATTTGATCTAGAACCCACTTATTTGTCTTTTTAGCTGTCCATGATATCCGAAAAACTCTCCTCCAGCCCCTGTGCAGAGGAACTAAATATTCTTCATGTGAGGGGGGTGTTGTTTGTTTGCTTAGCTATAGTTTCTAGTGAGTTACATATTTTGAGTACAGTATTTTAAAGTTTTGTTTTTCAGTCTGTTCGGCTCTCTCCCCACCCACATCTCTTCTCACAGGTCTATTTATTTTAGTTTTAATTTTGAAATAGAAAGGTGTTTTAATTTTTTTTAGAGGACTCTGTTGTGTTTCATAAAAGTTGTGACCATTTCAGGGTCTCTTGTCAAAAAACAGAGTATAAATGCAATAACATAAGCATAAATAGGTTCAACTAGCTCTTAAGACTTTGTCATGAGAAGCCAGTGATCCCCAATATGGTGCCCCTGGACACCACAGTGTCCACCAATGTACTTCTTCTTAGTCACTTGCTTCTTTCCAAAAGCAAGTCCAACCTGACTTTTTTCCACCTCAGTGAAGGTGCTTCAGAAGACTCCATGAAGACTTGTGTTTGGGTCTGCAAGCTGCTGCCTCCATCAGAGAAGAACACTTTGCTTGGAATTTTACAGCATTTGCCCTCCCCAAGGCAGTCATTTCATGACTGGTTCCATCTCCCGTGGCAGCCATTTGATGGTGGAGGCCATTATCCTTTCTTAAAATTCTATTAGTATCCACAGGCTACAGGTCCAGAGGAGTTAGCTGTTCTAGTCTGCAGTAGCAAAATAGAAAAGAGTCCAGTAGCACCTTTAAGACTAACCAACTTTACTGTAGCATAAGCTTTCGAGAACCACAGTTCTCTTAGTCAGATGCATGGAGGGTATGAAGAAACTGGTCAGATATATAGAGGTGGTGAGGGGAGGGGGGAGTAGATGCAACATGCACAATTTGAATTCTTATGATGGGCTTCTCTACCTGCTTATTCCCTACATAATAAATCTACATTCAAAAGATTCGTGACCGAATTAACCCTTTTGTAACCTTCCCCATAAGAAGGTTTCTGAGATTGATTTCCATATATATCTGAAGAAGTGGGTTGTGACTCATAAAAGCTCATATTGAAATAAATGTTGTTTGTCTTTAATGTTCCGTTGCACTTCTGTTTTATTTTGGATATTTCAACCTAATTTTCTTTGTGTCTGACACTCTGTCCTTTATGCCACCCTAGATGTCAGTGTTGAGAACTCCAGACTGTGCTGTTTGTTTTGCCTTGATTCCCTCGTGCCAGATATTGTAGATATAAAACCAGCAAACATGGAGGAGCTGACGGAAGTGATTACAGCTGCAGAGTTTCATCCACACCACTGCAACACCTTTGTCTACAGCAGCAGCAAAGGAACAATACGATTGTGTGACATGCGAGCATCTGCCCTATGTGACAGGCACTCCAAATGTGAGTATTTCTTGATACCGCCATGTATGGTGGGGGAAGGGTGGATTTTATATTATGGAATCTCTCCCAATGACAGGCATGTGTGGTTAAAAATTTTAATTATCAGTCAGAAAGGTAAAATCAAGATATGTAAGCACCATATTAACAAAAGATATTATACTTGCCAGCTGTATGGTATAACATCACTTTTCCAAATTCTTAACAATTAAGTGAAATTAGGGGTGTGCAAAAGAAAACAAACAAGCTGGAAATATACTCAGAAATTGCTGTGTCATTTTGTTAACGCAGCTTCCAGAATGCTGAACCAAATCCAGGGAACTAAATTGTAAGGAGTCTCAACAAAAAGTTTGTATGTTTCATTTCAGTTCATATCTAGCAGCAGCTGCAGGCAGGCACTGTGCTTGCCTCATAGGGCATCATCTTGTTTTCTTCAACAGTATTCACCAGATGAATCCAAAGGGGAGAAATCCCTTACATTATTCAGTTAACTCTGTTGGCAGGAACTGGAAATGTGTACAGTGCACATGAGTGCATATTTTTTTCTCCATCATTACCCAGGTAATGGCATTGTCTCCCTGCTAATTGGATCCTCGCAAGGGGAGACCCCTCCCTGCCTGTCAGCTTTGGAAATGTTTGGAAGGAGGAATGTGCAGACTTCAGTCTGAAAGACACTTCACTGGGAGTAAACACTGTTGAATAACATGAGATTTACATCTGAGTAGACCTGTTTGGGGGGTGCATTTTGGTTTGTTTTGCTGTACTACCTGGGCATTAGTGTGTCTTCCCCACCCATATCAGGCACTGCTGTGAGGAAAAGTGCAGTGGGGGAGAGGTTGCAAGCAGTCAGTTCAATCAATCAAACTTAATAAAATCCCTGGAAGACCTCAATCATAGGCTAATAACAACAATGTTTGATTTCTATACTGCCCTTCAGGACAACTTAATTCCCACTCAGAGCGGTTTACAAAGTATGTTATTATTATCCCCACAACAAAACACCTTGTGAGGTAGGTGGGGCTGAGAGAGCTCCTAGAAGCTGTGACTGACCCAAGGTCACCCAGCTGGCTTCAAGTGGAGGAGTGGAGAATCAAACCCACTTCTCCAGATTAGAGTCCTGCCACTACATCAAACTGGCTACAATTCTAAAGGCACTTCTCTGAGAGTAAGCACAAGGAAACATGAAACCAACAGGCAACAGCAGGACACTGTACTATATAAAAAAAGGAAAAAATGAACATAAAGCAGGATTGTTTTTAATGTTGATGTTGCCCTGCAGATGCTACCACTTTGCCAGCCAGTTTCTTGCCATACTGTGAGCCTGGCTGCTGACACTCGCCTTCTTCAGGGTCTGTTGTGTGTGTGTGTGGTGTAACTGACGAACTGTGCAATTTTGGTGCTGTTTAAGTGCAAAAAGAGCTGCCCCAAAGAGTCTGGAAGCCTACATTGCAGAGTGCGAGGCCAAAACTCATGGTAATGAAAAACCAAAACGGATTAGATCCAAGCCAGCTCTGCTCCATGCAGAAAAAACTAATAGCAGCACATAGTTGGTTCAGAACCCCAGATCCAAAACTGAAATTGAATTTTTTTCAGCACACACCTCTATGTGAAATAACTCCAACTTGGGCCAGGATTTAATTCTGTATGACCAAGCCTCAACTTTATGCTGAGCTGAGTAACATCTGAGCAGTCTTTAGCTTCTAATTCAGTGGATTTCAAGTATCTCAGAGGAATTGTTTAATGTCAAACTGAAAGTTCAAAGTACGTGGGGGAATGTAGATAGAGGGGGAATGAGAGAAAGCACATTTCATATACTGAATGTGTATGAAATGTGATTAGATCAATACTTTTTGTAATGACAGAAAAGAAATGTGAAATGGCTGCATGCAAGCACAATGACCATTTCCTTCCATCAGGAGCTGGATTTAAAAAATAACACAGTAAAAGTAGTATTTTTGGTAAGCACTAGTGGAAAGGATCCCATTTTCTGTACAGGTTCCTCTGGAGTGCTACCCTCCCCCCAGCGCACCCCTGGGATATTTAGCAATTTGGCCTCCTGTGTTGGGTTGCCCCTTGTCTCCCATAACTGCCCCAGAGGAAACAAAATCAAAAAGAGTCCAGTAGCACCTTTAAGACTAACCAACTTTATTGTAGCATAAGCTTTCGAGAATCACAGTTCTCTTCGTCAGATGCATGGAGTCACACAATAGCATGGAGAACTGCCAGGGCTCATTGTAGCAAGAATCAAGGCACGACCTCTCAAACTAAATACCTTTATTATCTAACAGGCACAAGTGCTAATGCAAAATACAGGAATACAGTGCCATCTAAGAAAATAAAAAGAAAGGGGGGAAATGCTAGCTTGAAGAATTTTACAATTCTGGCTACAGCTTTTCATGTGGAACATGCACACAAGGTCTCACATCTCACCCTACACACTTGCAACACACACAGAGAGGGACAGCAGTTTTATGAGAGGTTTTCAGCCATGTAGTCCCTAACATTGGTTAATCAGTCAGGGCTTTAGAGCCAGCCATTCCACTGGTTCAATAGAAAGGTGTTACAAATCAAAGAGCTGGTGATGTTTTCACACTGGATAGAAAAAAGCAGCCATCCATAAAGGCATGCTGATTTCCAGCCTGGGTAGTAGAACCAGAGCGACTCCCTTTGGCTCTCCATCACCATATCTGTCAAGCACAACCCCCCTCCCCCCCTACTCTTGCCTCATTCCATGACAATTAGATTCTCATTTGAAAAATCCAGATCTAAATCTGATTTTAATTTCTCTCCAGTTTTAGTGCTTCTAGATTTCCTCCCTCCTCCCCTCATGAGCGGAATACAATTGAAGGCTTCCTGCTTTTTGCTTTTACATCCAAATGCAGATTATTAGACAATCTGGAGTTTGGTTTTTTTTCTCCACAAAGGAGGACTTTAAGTCTAAACCATCGTTTAATCTGGGTCCTCTGCCTTTTTGGCTAAAATCAAGTGTGGGTTTAGAATCCAAGTTCGTGGGGAAGAAAAAAAAATTCTCGTTTGCCCTGAGTCATTTTGATGTCATAGCAAATGCAAGTTTAAGTTTTTCAAAAGCAGAGAGCCTTCAGTTGTGCTTTGTATATGAGGGGGAAGGAGATTCGGAAAGAGGGAGCTCAGGAGCATGGCAACAAGCCAGGTTTGTGCCTGTCCTGAACAAACCTCTCTTTGTTCATGAGGTCTGAAGGCAGCTTGAGATATCAAATTGCTGACCATGTACTATCCGTAACAACAAATAGAAGCGATCATAACTACCTGTGGCCTTGTTCACATGCGTCCATTGGTGTGTTGAAAATGTTTATATGTATATAATTGTTATTTTCTGTATGGAATATTAATTTGTGTCAATGCTTGTGTAGTTTTTTGTTTGGCATCTTTATGTAGATTTTTTCTACATAAAGTAGAAAAAAAATTTAAAAAATATTAATTGGCCAGATTCAAAATGAATTTGGCATGTGATGATACAATTTTGTGATTGCTTCACTAAACAGTTTGCTCAAAGCCTGCCATTCATTCATTCATCCCACATTTTCAGCATACCAGTTTAGTTGTATGAATTGTTGTAAGATAAGGAAAAAATAATATAGTAGTTAAAACAGAATATTGAAAGGGTTTATTGAATTTTGGCATCAGAGAAAATACAGAGGTGTACAGTTTACTTCATCCACTTTCTTTTATCTAGATTAAATTAATTAGATGTTTTAATCCATATTAAATTCTTATGCAAAATAAACACTTCAGAGGTGGCGTAATGGAGTCTAGTTTGATTTGACTGAGGATTAATAAACCAGAATAAATCATTCTTAAACTTGAATGAAGAATCCAGGGAGGATTTGATCTGAGTGAACTAACACAGTCCAGTTTAATCAGAACAGTTGTTTCCTGTAAACAAACCATGAGTTTTAGAGGGATGGCTTCAGTATGGTTTGCAGTGTGGGAATTGTTCATTTATTTCAAGAATGTAGAAAAACTGCTTCTTTTCATTTTTGTGAGCAGGGAAGGTTCTTGGGAGATTGTCAACAATTTACATGCTGAAAGCAGTAAAGAGAGCATTATGTTTTTGATGAGGACGTCTGTGCAAATTTTCTTCTCTTTTTACATAACTAGTCTTCAATATTTTGTTTCTGTTTCCTGACTGGGGATGACAATATGATTTACAGATGGAGGGTGCCTCCCTCTGTGTCTCATGGCCTTTTACAAATGTTTAATAAGTCTAGTATGTAGATATGATGCGTTTCAGTGAGTGGTGTCCTAAATATCAAATATTGTCTCATTTTTTCTTGAAATATTGTTAATGTTTCTCTCCAGATATGTCAAATATTGAAGGAAATGCTTTTCTTAAGCTTATTTTTCCATAATCTATAATATTGCAGAACTTTAAATTGTTCTCTAGTATTTAATAAAACACTGACTCCACCTAACTAGGTATAAAAATTACCTCTTTTCTTCCATTTCATGGGAGATTGAATAGCAATCAATTTTTTGCCTATTCAGAGGGTATAATTATCTCAAGAAGTCAATGGAAAGAAACATTTTTTTCAATATTGAAGTTGCCAGACTTTTGAGTTCAGACCAAACACTCCCCTTTCCGGAGTACACAGTCAATATCAGTGGTCAATAGATGGATTTGTATTACATAACAGATATTGAAGAATGCCTATGAAGAAGTGAATGTATGAAACGGGATTGGATATTATATGCCGGCCAAACCTGTAGGCGTGGCACTTTGAAGCTTCATGGCTTTGCAAACACCAGCAGGCAATTGCATAACAGCAGAAGATTGATCCCTGGCCCAAGGGAGGCCCGCCTGGCGTCGACCAGGGCCAGGGCCTTTTCGGTCCTGGCCCCGGCCTGGTGGAATGCTCTGTCTTGCAAGACAACGGCCCAGCAAGATTTGCTTGCATTTCGCCGGTCCTGTAAGACAGAGTTATTCCGCCAGGCATATAGCTGATGCTGGGCGGTGCCCTCCCCCCCCCCCCCCCGTGGAGGGGGGGTTAAACCATCGCCCCTATGCGAACACAGATGCATGTATGAACCGCTGTGCAGTATGAACCGTAACATTTAATGCTTTTAAATGTTTTTAAATGTATTATTTAATGCTTTTAAATGTTTTTAAATGTATTATTTAATGCTTTTAAATGTTTTAATGGTGGGTGATGTTTGTATTTTGTTATCCTCCCTGAGCCTGCAAAAGCGGGGAGGGCAGAATATAAATATAATAAATTAAATTAAATTAAATGATTTGACAGTTACCATTTAGATTTAACTTGAATGCCAGTGTTCATTTTAGCTGAATGATCTATTTTTGTATTGAATTTGTATTAATGTGGAACACTGTATTTCCCATCAGTTGGATATTGTACAAATATGCTTATTTATTGTCATATTTATTGTGCTTTCTGATGAAATTAGATATAGTTATTGTATATATGTCATTTATTAATGACATTACACTTTTTGCACTTAACATATAGATAAATTTATTGAAATGTATTGATATTGACTGTGTACTCCGGGAAGGGGGGTGTTTTGTCTGTTTCTAGAGTTTCCGGAGCAGCCCCTTTTGGTTTTAGACTTTTGAGTTCTCCAGAATTTTTCATTAGGCTGGATATCAAAAAAGCAAAAAACGGGAGAGGGTAGATAAAAAGATGTTTCAGGCCTGATCCTAAGCTCTCTTGTCTGTATCCTGTATAAAATGTCAGACATTGGGATAGATAGATGTGCTAGACTGAGCTGGACTGGAAATTTTGCTGATGATAGGGATACACGTTCAGATATTTCCAGTCCAACTGTATACTCGGCTGTACTCAGGGATCAGAGTGGTGTTCAGGATTCTTTGGAATCCTGGTATACGGGTCCTGAATGTTCCTAGAAATAGATGTGAATATTTGGGGCTCATGTTTTAAAGATAACAGGATGGGGGTGGGGGAGGTTCTTTTCATTTTACAGATTTTCCTAGCAACGGGAGGCAGTAGGAAGGGAGCTGAGCTCTCTCAGACAAATGGGATCATACGTAAGGGGAGCACTACCATTGTCTGCCCAATCATAGCAGTTCTCTCATACCTCTCCATTGGGCAAAGAGTTTAAAAAGCAGGCTCAGCTTCAGCTTGACCCTATTTATTTATTTATTTATTTATTTATTTATTTATTTATTTATTTATTTATTTATTTATTTATTTATTTATTTATTTATTTATTTATTTGGTATGGTCTGCTGCTGCTGCTGCTATGGTCTGCCTGTGCCTCGGATTAATTGTGCTGCCTGCTGCTTCCTGCCTGGGAAGACCTTCTTTTTGTTTTATGCAAGGATTGGTTTGCCCTTTGTTTTAAAATGTTATTTAAAATATTATCTTAAGGTTTTCTGTGTTTTTTGTTTTTGCCTGGGGTTGAGCAGCCTTTTTTCCTTTTTGATTCTGTTTTGAAAAAGAATTTCCCTTGGTTTTGTTTTGCACTTTTTAAAAAAGAGTTTAAATGGCTCGTGCTGTTTTGTTGGGTTCTTGGTTTGTTTCAGAATTGTGCTTGGACGAGGCGGGGGGGGGGGGGTCTACATTGGATTCTCTGGTTTGAGATTGGTTGTGTTGGGCTTGCCACATTCGTCTGTGGTTCTGTTGTTATTGTTTGGGTTGACATTGGTTGTATTGGGCTTTTTGGTTCTGTTTGCATTTGGAAGCTGTTGGCCAGTGATTGCTCTTGTGTGTTTGGCTATTGATTCTTTGCCCTGGAGAAAGCATGGAATTTTTCCCCCATAGGAAACAATAGGGGGGAAATAGGATGGCTGGGGGCACCTTGTCCATAAAAGTGGATCCTTAATCCAATTTGCTTGAAACTTGGGAGAGTTTTTAGTGGACAGGCAGGACCAAATTCTCAACAAGATTGCTGTCATTTGATAAAACACACACACCCCAAAAGAGTCCCCCCCCCCAATAGGGAACAATGGACCTGAAACATTTCAGAATTCTAGGCAGGGGGACAGGACCAAATACCATTATTAAACCTGTTCCTGAAACTCAAATCCTAATAATACAGGTTTTTTCATGTACACATCTCTCGATGATGCCCTTGGTAAAAAAAAAAATCAGCTTGTTTCTTCTGTGTCTGCCTATTGTATCCACTAGAGCTCAACTCTCATGCATAATCTAAGCATTATGTTGGAAGCCGGATTAATTTCCTTCACTTTTCAGCACCAGAGGTCTTGGCTTGACTTGTTCCTTTGTTCTGCTGCTGCAGTGTCCTTTAGTGCACATACAAGCTAACTGTGAAAACAAGTTCGATTTGACCCTCCCTTGACAGCTAATATTGATTTTCCTCTATCATTCTGAAGCATTGGCCCTCAGTCAATTGCAGTTCAGCAGACATGAAAGTTGGAATTGAAGCAGTTCATCAGAGTTCAAAATGAAATGCAACTCTAGATGATAGAGATGAAGTCTGCAAAGGAAATATTTAATAAGTGTTAGCATTTAATCAAAAGGCAGATTATATTGCAGTACTTCCCAATCATGCCTATTTGGTGGTCAGAAGTTAATATTGGTATAATATCCTGCCCTGGGTTGGCTTTAGAAAATTTATCCTTAGGTTGGAAATACAATATTTTAGTGCATGCACTTTATCTGCAGTAATGCAAATAAGAGCTAATCTTTTGGGTCAAAGAATGAGGGTTGTTTACCTAAGTCTCAGTGCAATCCTAAGGATACTTGGTAGTAAGCCTTACTGAATAGAACTGAGCAGGATTTCGAGCAGACCTGCATAAGATAGTCTTAACTTCAGAATCTAAGGTGCAGGACACTGTAGCTTCCCCATACCACAGTAGAGTTGATAGGCACCTTGATAGTATAAAAGAGCTAGCAAAATAAATGCTCATGAAGTTGAACTCCATTACTCTGCCTTCCTTGTAACTTGCTGTTCCAGTGGTAACTCCTAGAGAGAAGTCACTGTTTGCAGACTGATTTTGTTCTTTGCAGGTGGCCATTGTAGAGGAAGCAGTGACATACAGAGTATAGCCAGGTTTCCTTCACTGTGCAATTCAAGCAGTATCAAGGTCCCATCTCTGTATAGGAATATAAGAGGAATAAGATTCTTGGAAAGGTTCCAGCTTTTTAAAATCAGGGGTTTATAGTCCTCATGCTATATTGAGCTCTTTTCCTAGTGCCTTGGAAAGCCAGAATTCCTCTTCCTGCCAAACCTATATTCACAACAGCTGCAGAGTTGCATTTTTGTAATGGCAAGTCATTACCAACTATACATGGGTTTGCAGTATTCACCTGATCTCCATTACCTGCAAACTGTGAGCAATTGGGCAGATGATATTCCAGGATGAGTCACACGGGTCTCGGCTGGCCTTTTGGGGGCTGCAGTTATCATGTAAATATTAGTAGCTATGTATACAGCTCCCATGTGAAGGCACTGGGCTTCACAGAACAGCTGCTCCTTATGAGCACTGCTTGCTTGTGCCTCTAGAATGAGCCCTTCATACTCCCAAAACAGCCCTTGCAAGTTTAAACCTGCCCCAAGAAAGCGTGGGAAGTGCCAAAATGTTTCTGGAATGATACAAGAAGTTTATTTATTTATTTAAATGTTTACTGCTTTTTTGCTGAAGCCTTGATCTAAAATGTGTTTCTATATACACAACCACCAGGAATCTGTACAGTAGTTGAGTTTATCACTTCTTGATCTGGGGTTAATACAAAATGCTGACAATGGTCCCCCAGTTTCAGCGTAGAAGATGCCAGGCAACTGCAGGTAGATTTGTAAAGGTATAGATGGATGCAGATCAGCTGGCAAGAAGCAGCTAATGTAGGTAACCATCAGTGTCAATGGTCACAGAAAATGTCCTTCCAGTGACAAACTTTTTAGAAAACTTTTTATGAACCTCCATGGGACTGGTCTTGTTCCTAAAACCTATTGGGTACCCAAACATTCCCTAAGGAAGGGAGTATAACTAATCACAGGCTTTACTGTTTAGAGTATATATTTGGGCTCTGCTGGCCAGCTCTCTTTCTCTCTCCCTATGGAGGGCCTAATGCATTCCTCCTCTCTTGAGGGGCTTCCATGTTCATGCCACATGGGTGACCAGTCCCTCAAGACACAGCCATCCTGCTGCAGTCCAAGAGGTGTTGGCCACCTCTCTGTCTCATCCATTCTTTTCTGTATGGGAATAGAGGGGATAGCGCAACCATCTCCAGGGAGCTGGGTTTTTCTGCTGTGTCCAACTCCACTCTCAATTCATTAATGTCCCTGAAGCAAACCATGGACACACCTGGGTGGGCTCATGCCAGCCTCCAGGAGGCCATTTGAAGTCACTTTCAGTCTGCATTGATCCACTTCTGCTCAGATTGGGAGTCTTCCACTGCCACTGACCCAGCTTCTTTTCCTCCCTTGTAAAGGACTGGGTACTGTTCTCCCTATAGTGGACTGTTGTGCATATCTCTTTGTTTTAGGAACATGGCCTAACACTGAGAAAAAACTGCTGCCTTCTGAAGAATTGCTCTCTTTTTCAATTCAGAAAAAATGTCAACTTTTGTACCATTATGGGAAAATTGAAAGCCAAGCCTCCCTTTGGGGAGAAGGTCGTTCTGTGGATGAAAAGTCATCCTATGCAACCTATTAACCATACTTCTTGTGAGATTCCCAGTCACCTCATAAGAAAAGGCTTTGTGCCTTTATCATGAGGCCAAAATCAACAAAAAAGAGAGAAAATAGATTCAAATTGCATAGCTGCTCAAGGATATAAGATAATACATGAATGGACAACCTAGCTCTGTGCGAGACATCTTTAACAAAATTTGAAGCAACCCTGTTGCTGGAGAGGACTTAACCTTATAGTCAAGCTCCTACTGCTACTGCAAGTAAGGCAGGAATATTCTTCAGACAGTAAGTGCAGGAGCAGTTTTCTTCCTTCCTTGATACAAGGCTAGAGGGGGAGTACATAGCTGCAGGTGCTTGTCTCAAAGGAAGATTTCTCTGTGGTAGGAGAACAGCATAGACCTATTGGATGACGTAGGATCAGCCAAGTCTAAACTGGTTAAATATAAAACAGAGTTGCAAGGACATTGTGGGTAAGAACATCATGACAAAAACATATCTGAATCTCTAGGGCAGGGCAAGATCCCTGATGCTTCACACAGAAATGATACTTCCTCTTCATGGACATTTAAGCTTACAGAACAGCCCTACTAAGTATGGTAACTCTACAGAAATGTGGAGTAATTATCCATATTCATCCATTACTACTCAATTGGTATTTTTAGCTGGGGCCAATCCCTTGTTGACTCAGTTGGGAATTTTCGTTGTTGTAGATTTTCCGGGCTGTATGGCCATGATCTTGGCATTGTAGTTCCTGATGTTTCGCCAGCAGCTGTGACTGGCATCTTCAGAGGTGTGGCACCAAAAGACAGAGATCTCTCAGTGTCAATGTGTAGAGAAGATGTTGGCAGGTAATTTATATCTACCTGCTAACATCTTCTGTACACATTGACACTGAGAGATCTCTGTCTTTTGGTGCCACACCTCTGAAGATGCCAGTCACAGCTGCTGGCGAAACATCAGGAACTACAATGCCAAGATCATGGCCATACAGCCCGGAAAATCTACAACAACTAACGTTCTCCGGCCGTGAAAGCC
Source organism: Eublepharis macularius (assembly GCF_028583425.1). Classification (NCBI taxonomy): domain Eukaryota; kingdom Metazoa; phylum Chordata; class Lepidosauria; order Squamata; family Eublepharidae; genus Eublepharis; species Eublepharis macularius. Next base: position 65,250,321 of record NC_072793.1, read on the forward strand.
TTCAACAATATATCAGTTGGGAATTAATATCTGCATAGAATGGCAATCTCTTGTACCTAAAGATAGCCATCTTATTTGGAACAGATCCAATATTTGGTAATTAAGTGATGATAGAACCACAAATGAAGCACCAGTTGCCATGGTACCATTTAAGACACTGATTGTGAGAGTTTATTGAGTGAAAATACGCATCGGGTCTTTGATAGCCAGAGAGTTCACAGATTTCTGTTTTTTCAATTTTCACTTGGCATTTGGTAGCAATTGCATATAATGAAGATGGGAAATGTGGGAAGCAAAGTCATTTATGTCTATCTTTTGATGAATAAACCACAAAGCAGGCATTGTTTTAAAACAGTCTTAGGAAAAATACAGAAAAAGGGATAAATCAGATTTTGAGTATAGATCTAGTTCAGACTGGAACTTTTACCTCCTCATACATAAAGATGCAAGAATAACTCCAGCAGCACAGTAGCAGTTCCTGGTGTTTGACAGCAGGCCTCAAGCAGTAGGAAGAGTGGGAGAGTGCCCTAGATAGCTGGAGCAGTGGTAGGTTTTCTCTGCTCCAGTGCAGTTGTTGCCCAGATTTTGACAGGAAGGGGGCTCCTGTGTGTCCACCTCTCTGAAGTGGCAAGAGCAGCAGAATATTAGAGTGTTTCTTTCCCTCTCAGACTGACTAGTAAAATGGGAGCTATTTCTGGCAGTGGGGCTGAGGAAATGAAGTGGAAATGGCCGAGGAATTGAAAGAAAATAGGGAAACGGGAAAACCCGGCAGCCCCTTCAAATTAAAATTGGGGGGAGGTAATACTGTCTTCTACAAAGAAATTAAAATGTGGATGTGCTCATTGACATTTAAGGTGAGAAACAGTTGAAGAAAATGAGCAGTGTGTTCTCCAGTAGGGTGCTCATGGCTTTGCTGTGAGATACGGTGGAAAGGGAGAGTTGTGAGATGAAGTTCAGAATTAATAATTTAATTTAATTGATTGCATTTCTGGTCCACCCTACTCACAAGCGGGCACAGGGCAGGTAACATCTCCATATGAGAGCTCTGAGCAAAAGCCAGGAATTGTGAGACTCTGTCACAAGGGTCCCAAAAGGATCGTGTGGCAATGATGCTCCACTTTTCCACCATAGTGATGGTGACAGTTGCCTGGAATAAGGCTCTGAAGTTGGGAAGTGGTGGTACCACTTTCTTTTATCCCAGAGCCCTAGAATTATCTTACCCAAGCCTTTAGCCTTTCTTCCTTTTGAGGGGCAACAGGCTGTAAACAATGCCAATGACTAAAAAGACAGAGGACTGCCTTCTTTTCAACCTTTCCCTGTCCTGACGTTGACTGGGAACAGAGCAGCTAGGTTACCAGTTTCAAGGTGGGAGTTCTCACAGAATTACAGCTGATCTCCAGAATACAGAGATCCAGTTCCCTGGAGGAAAGAGCAGACTGTATTAGATCCCCTCAGAGCTGCCTCCCCGAACTCCACCCTCCTCAGGCATCCCCCTCAAATTTCCCTTGCTGCACTTGGAAACCTTAATGGCAGCAATGTTAGCAGATCCCCTTAGTAAAGCAGAGAGAAGTCAGGGGAGAAGGACGAAGCCATCACATATCTGGTGCAATGTCTGTTTCTCTAATCAGAGCATATGGGTGAATGATGTTGGGATTAAAGATTCTGCTGACTATTCAGAATCTTTTTTTGCTTCTCTGGGACTCATGTAACTTTAGGGACAGGACCTCTGGCCTTCCCTGTACTCTGCTGCATCTGCTCTACCTATTTTTGGAATTCCTCCGTGCCTTTTTTTTTCATTTGACAGTATTGCATCTGTTGTAAGTTTTTTCACTTGCTCTGGATTTTGGTATTTTGGTGATGGTTGCAAGTTTTGTCTTTCTACCCCATCAGCAATAGTCTGCCTTGTACTCTGCTGTCACTGAAATAGTACTGCCAAACTCAAGTCAAGGATACAGAAAACAGCGTTAATAGAAATGATATAGCTATTAAAAATTCCTCCCAAATCCTGCCCCCTGGTGTGCTTGAGCCTATAATTATTATAGCAGCGACAAGCCCTCGTGGTATTGAGATGCTTTACACAAACCAGTCAGATCTTGATTTTTCTGTTGTTGAAGTTTTCGTTTTGCTTTTTGAAAAACTGCATGTCATCAAATCTCCTGCTGGCAGCTAATGGACCTCAAGCTGGAGGCTGCTGTGAGCAATGCCATTTCAGATTTGTAGAAAGATCATTTATCCTGGCACTTTAGGTTCCCCCCACTACCACCACTGTACTCACCAGATTCCAGAATTCAGGATTTCACAGCTCAGCATTCAGTTAGAGAATGAATAAAACTGAAGAACATTTGTGCTGAGTGGCGAGTTCCACCTTGGTAGCATTTTTCCAGTTTATCAAGCAGCTGCTCTGACTGCCAGCTTCCAGTATTTTTTTTAAAAAAATGTTTGATAGCATATTGTCCTTCAAAGGGCAAGGGTGGAAGCATCACAGCATTTTCACTACAAATTTAGGGCTTGTATTCAGCTCAGAAGAAACTAATCTCCTAAATGTCCTTATGCTACAATGACATGTGTGTCTTGTTTTATGTACACGTTACATGTCCAGTCCTAGCCACAGAAAGGGACTGTGTGTACCCTCATATGTTGCTACTTGTAGCCTTCTCCTTTTTGCAGGTTGCAATGCAAAATCCATTAGATGAATTCATCTGTGTACACAGGATTACAAAACTTCTTGAAGTACCTTCACACATAAAAGTATGCTGTCAGAGCTCTTCTTGGATGTTCTCACTGGCATGCTCTGTTTGTTCTGTAAAAATAGACCCACCCCAGTTCATTAATGAAAACTTGAAAAATACAAGTTTAACCTGTGTCTCCTGCCCCAGTTGACCCACTTCTGGTGCCATGGAGGCCCGTGCCTTACAGATCTGGAAGAACCATAAATGGGTGGTTTTTTCATTTCCCTGTGAGGTAGGTTAGGCTGAGAGAGGGTGACTGGCCCAAGGTCGCCGAGCAAGCTTCCATATCAGAGCAGGGATTTGAATCTGGGTTTCCCAGACCTTAGTCCAACACCCCACCCACTACATGACACTGGTTATTTTGTCCTGTTGCATTTTAATTTAGGAAATTAGTACTTTATGATCCACGTTTTTAATGCCATCGAAGACCACTGTAAAGTGCCTTATATAGAAATATTGAAATGCATCTCCCTGGTGATTATTTCTTAGAAATAAAAAGCAAGAACTTTTCAAGACTTCAGAGTCATCACTGGATTTTGTTGCCCTTGTAATTATGCAGGAGAAGAGTATTTGCAGAAGCAGCCAGACTATTGGGGAAACATAGCCTCACATGGCCTTATTCTTAGGCCTTGTCAGAACTGTGGCTAGATAATGTCCTTACTCCAGACTACCCTCTGCAATTAGACAACAGTCCATTGTTTCCAAAGGTTTTTACTGAAGAATTAGTTCATTATAGTCCACTAGCCTGAATACAATATTCAGGATGGTACATATGCATTGTTACCAATGACAGGCAAAGCATGAGGTACAGAGTAACAGATCCCAGCAAGCCCAACCTCCCCCCACAGTTCTCAAAACAACCCCTTTGAAGTTAGGAGAGCGAAAGTTTCTCAAGGCCGGTTCTTGGTGGAACAGCGGTAGCCAAAACAATCCTTTTCTGTGAGATAGCTGCCTGGGAACCTTGGCACCTGTGAAGAGAGCACTTAAACACTGAAAGGATTAAAAATGGAGTCGGTTAAGCAAAGGCATACAAGAAAGCATTCTGGACCTGACAGGCCTGTCTGTTTTTGCCCTCCATTTAGAACTTTCAGAATAACTTGCACAATATGGTATAGTTCTTGATAAAATAAAATTATTTTTGCATGAATCTCCTTCATCTGAGGTGTCTGGAACTGGCATTGCTAGGACTTGCTTACATGTTGCACTTTTGAAGGAGGGTTTCTTTCCCTATCCCTGTGGTAATGTCCATATGATTTATTTCTGATACGTACATCTTTCAATGCCAGTGATTTAAAATCATCAGGGTTTTTTGTATTTTACTCTCATTTAGGTATTTTACTCCCTTTATTGCATTTAGGTAGGAAAAATCCAAGGCATACTTATAGGATGAGGGAGATTTGTCTTGGCAGTAGTACATGTGAAAAGGATCTAGGGGTCTTAGATCATATACTGAACATGAGTCAGCAGTGTAATGCTGTAGCTAAAAAAGCAAATGCAATTTTATGCTGTATCAACAGAAGTATAGTGTCCAGATCACATGAGATGATGGTATCACTTTTCTCTGCTCTGGTTATATGTCACTTGGAGTACTGTGTTTTAGACACCACAGTTGAAGAAGAATGTTGACAAGCTGGAACGTGTCCAGTGGAGGGGTCTGGAGAACCAAGTCTTATGAGGAAAGGTTGAAGGAGCTGGATATGTTTAGGCTGGACAGGAGGTGACTGAGAAGTGATATAATAACCCTCTTAAAGTATTTGAAAGGCTGTCACATAGAGGATGGAGTGAAGTTGTTTTTTGTTGCCCCAGTGGGTTGGACCAGAAACAGTGGGTTAAAAGTAAAGCAAAAGAGTTTTTGGCTAAATATTAGGAAGAATATAGCCCTCCTAGATGGCAGGCCTGGCTGCTGGGTCCGGGGGCAGGTTTGCCGCCCCGGAAGGGGAAAAGGCAGTTTGCCTCTTCCCGGGCATCCGGGCATCAGACGGGGGCAGAGTTAAGGGCTTAATAGGCCGGCTCTGTTCCTCTGGCCTTCAGTCATGGCCTCGTGCTCAGGCAGAGAGGAGTGTGCTCGGCTTGCTCCTCTCAGGAGAGTGCGGAGTAGCAGCAGAGGGTTGCTCCAGTGGTAAGGCGATGACAACAGTGGAGAGGAGATCAGCGGCTGGTGAAGGCGGTGGTAGCAGCAGCAGTGCTATCAGAAGCAGCAGCTTTGGAGGAGTAGTGCTGCTTCTGCACCATGACACCTCCCTGGAATGCAGGCTATGGCCCAGCTGCCCTTCTCCCCCTTTTTGTGAAGGGCTTCTGCCCAGCCCCAGCCACTGGCTAACCTCCCTTTAGCCTGTGCCATGTTAACGCAGTGGGAGTGGCAGAGTGGTTTGCTGTGCAGGACTAGCAGGTCACTGTTTATCAGAGCCAAGTAGGAATTTTTTCTTCTCCCTTAATTGGCACAACAGGGGAGTTGTTTTTTGTCTTTCTTGCACTGTGGGAGGTAATAAGTATTGGAGGTGTGGTGGTAGTGTAAATAGTTTAGCCACTGGCAGGATAGGAATGTGGTTCTCAAACTTTTTTTTTATTTCTAAACTTACTGTACTTTTGGGGACCCGCTTGCAAATTAATGGCACGCTACTTTCCGTTTCTCCAGTATACATCATCGGAATTTTAAAGAGACATGCATTCAGTTTTACTGGTTGGAAGGTATTTGTATTTTTTACTAGAGTATACATATAATAAAAGGTAAGAATTGATCCTAAGAGAAGTATACAGGAATTTCTTCTCCTGTCTTTACCACCAAGCCCAAAGTTATTGATTTTGTAGTCTTTATAACCAATATACCTTAGTATTCCGGATAGCTTATTCCCTGCACAGGTCCCTAGCTTGTCTCAGTACCAAAAAGGTAGCATGTAGAAAAAATAATGCATGACTGCAGTAGTAGAACCTCAGGTGCAAGTTAGATGTAGCATATTCCCATTAAACCAGTGGGGTTTCTTTAACTTTGTACTTTAGTTCTACTAATTTCAGTGGGAGAGTTGCAACTTTGCAGAATTCTACCTATGCTGTTTATGGTCCATTCTTTTCCGTAAAATGACAACTAGTATTATGTCCAAATGTTATCCTAACCATCAATAAATTTGCCACTACAGGAATGATAGAAGTAGGAATACTTTAATATTTATCACATTTGACCCAAGCTTTCTTGACCTTTTACCATATTTTACTTTTTTTCTGTACAGTTTTTGAAGAGCCTGAAGACCCAAGTAACAGGTCATTTTTTTCTGAGATCATCTCTTCAATTTCTGATGTTAAGTTCAGCCACAGTGGGAGGTACATCATGACCAGGGACTATCTCACGGTCAAGGTGTGGGACCTGAACATGGAGAACAGGCCTATTGAGACATACCAGGTATTTCTCTTTCTGTGTTATTGGGAAGCTGTGACTTAATGGGATGCGGACTAAAAGGAAAATGTATGAACTACTTTGTACAGTGCTAGGTATGCTGTTACTATTGTGGGATATTTTTAAGTTTCTTGGTAAGAATCTTTCTTTCAAGTTGGAATCAAATGAACATTTTAATCCTAAATTTACAAAATGACTGAAAATGCACAAGGGTTTAAACACCAATCAATTTTACTTTATTTTAAAGATATCTAATCCTTCCTTCTACTGATAAAAAAGGATGAGACAGAGATGTTTTTGGTTATTGGTGTCATTTGGCCTTTGAGTTTAGAATTCTTTGGGAAAGCAAATGGTTCCTTCAGAGGTGAAAGGCTAAAGGTCAAATAAAACACTCAAACTATTAGTCCATTTAGACCAGTGCTAGATGGCAGCAAGTCACCAGGGTCTCCAGCAGAGAAGGGTTCTTCCCAATACTGCTACTGGAATCCTTGAACTGAAGATACCAGGGATTGAACTGGAACCTTCTGTGTTGGATCCATATGCTTCATCACTAAACTATAGCCCTATCCAAATGACTTTGACCCATGGCATGGTCATTTATCATAGCCTGTGGGATTCAAAGAAGGTGATGATGCAAGATTCCTTATCTAGTAGAGAATCTGTTTTAGTCTTTGGAAAAGGAGGTGTGTTACACCCACAACCTCATGGAAAATTTACTGGATAATGATACCACATTCATTTCCAGCTGCCTGGTACTGGTGATAGAAACTTGCAAGGTGGTGTGTGAATTGAATTTTGGACAGCTTCTCCCTTGTTACCCATAGAATATCTCTTAATTTTCCTTTCCTCTCATCTACTGCCTTAGTGATATATTCTTTTGAAGTCCCCCTTCCCTGCCCCTTTTCTCCAATTAAGGAAAGTTCCCACTGCTAGTGTAGCTTTTGTCTTCCAAGTATTCCAGGTAGTGATGGTGGTCAAAAGTGCCATCAAGTTGCAGCCAATTTATGGCAACTCTATAGGGTTTTCAAGGCAGGCTGGGCTCTCTCCTAATAATATTTCAGAGAGAATAAAGAATGGATTTGTTCACTGTAAAACAAGTACCTTGATATGTAAGTTGCTGAGTTGCAGAGAAATCAGTTTAAAAATCAAGCTTTAACATATCATTCCTACATAATCCTTTTTTTTTCATTGTTTGTTTCTGTGTCTGTCGTTAGGTTCATGATTACCTCCGCAGCAAACTGTGTTCCCTCTACGAGAATGATTGCATTTTTGATAAATTTGAATGTGTGTGGAATGGGTCTGACAGGTGAGGATCATCATAATTTGTTATATGAAAAGTTTTGTTTTCCTCTGTAAACTTCCCAAAATTTCTCTTTTTTCCCTCTATTTTTTATTTTTCTAGCTTCATTGTGTGGGGTTTGTCACTGAATATCAGAGGTTTAAATGTGATGTCAGATCAAATTTAGAATCATATATCAGAAAAATATCAGTTATAGGCCTTTTTTGCCCAGGTGATTTTCGCTGCTTTTGGCCCCATACCTTTTTGTGTTTTCTTCCAAATTCCATATGCTAAATTCCTCCTTCAGATTTCAGTATGGCATTTTCAAAAATTGTCTTTGGATTTTCTGCCTGTGCTTATTCCCCGATGTTTTTCTTGGTGCATTTTTCAGACAGCTTTTTCAATCATGCAGAATTTCCATTCTTTTTCCTCCCGTCTTGTTCCATCCCCCCGCCCCCAGCATGCCACTTCTCGCTGATTGGTCTCAACATGTTCCCCTCAGTTCCTCCCTCTCCCTCCTCCTCCTCCTTTCCTTGGCTTTTTTTGTGAAGGAAACTTTATGATGTTATAACATTATGATGTTGTTGTTATCTCATTGTGTTGGTTTGCCCCCAGTGCCAGCCTCTGCCTCCCTGCTCAGGGTCAGCTTATGCGGGGCTCTCCAGTTTGGACAGTGGGGAGGGGGTTGTAAATCCTAAACAAAAATGTCTACTCAGAGTATGGCTATTCTTTATCGGGGAAATTCTTTTTTAAACCAAGCATCATAATATTATAACATGATTATGCTTGATGAAAAAAGATCCCTGATACAGGATAGTCATTCTCCAAGTAGACATTTTTGTTTAGGATTTACACATCATCCAAACAGGAGAGCTGACCCGGAGCTGGGAGGCAGAGACCAGCACCCAACAAAACACAATGAGATAACAATAACGTTACAATGTTACAATGTCATGCAATTTTCTTCACACAAAAAAGAGAAGTACCTCATAAGAATATAATGATGGTTAATTTGTGCTGTGGTTACATGGATCTCTTTTAGATTTCTATGCTTTTTGGTTTAAAAGTTCTATGTTTGAGGTGCCTCTGCACCAACATTGCACACACACTATGTTGGGTTTCTTTTCACTTTCATTTCTCTTTTGCTTTCCCCCCCTACTGCTAACGCCTTAGTGCTAGGTGCCTTTGGTCATCATAACATAATAACAGAATTGGGCATACATGAAAATAAAAAAGGGGGTGATGTGACGACACTGGTGACGCCAACAGTGATTCCAACAATGACGTTCAAACCTTGCCACATAACCTTCATTTCATGGCAGTGTGGACAAAAAATGATGGCATGTACACCAGGATTAAAAGTGGTGTGCGGAAAGGTTGGTGGCCAAAACGAGTCTAATCCATAAGGAGTGAACACTCAAAAAGAGAGGAATAAATGGCCCATGCAGAAAAGGCCATAGTCTTAGAGCTCTTCCAGATGTTGGCAGCTCCTCCAGGATCAGAACACCAATACAAGAAATGCAGCAAGAAGTACCTGAAAGAGAAAATATTTCCTAATGCAAGGATTGGGCTACGGTGGTTGGTTAGGCACTATGGTTACTAACAGTGCAGTCCTTAGCAAAGTTACACACTTCTAAAGCATGTCACTTTGTTTAGGGTTGCACTGTAAACCACTTACATTGATTCTCCTAGTCTATTCAGAATAGTAGCAGTTGGCTTGCGGATTGTTACCTGAAGTGATTTAAAAAGAACACGAAGCAGTGTTTATTTAGGAATACTGAGATATCTGTGATAGGGAAACTACTAGATTACTCTGATGACACAGTTCTAGTTTCTACTCTGGTAAGTTAATGGAAATGGTACAGCCGCTCCCCTCCAGTATTTCTCATCCTATACTGTCAAGCTTCTCCTCACACCTTGTTCTTGGAGGAGAGGTCTGCAGGGTCTGTACAAGTGAATATTATGTTGCAGCAAGTTGTGGCAGCAGGGGATTGGGAGTGCAGTATAGGAGGAGGGTGGCTAAACAATGCTGGGGGGTAAAGAATAAGATTCAGGGGAACTCAACAAGGCATTTAATCTCTTCTGGCATGCCATATGGTCCAACTCTCCTCCATTCTCTCTGCTTTCTTCTCAGTGTCATCATGACTGGCTCCTACAACAATTTCTTTAGAATGTTTGACCGCAATACCAAGCGTGATGTGACCCTGGAGGCCTCGAGGGAAAACAGCAAGCCCCGTGCCATCCTGAAGCCCCGCAAAGTCTGTGTTGGGGGCAAAAGGAGAAAAGATGAAATTAGCGTGGACAGTCTGGACTTTAGCAAAAAGATCCTGCATACAGCTTGGCATCCTTCAGAAAATATCATAGCAGTGGCAGCAACAAATAACCTGTATATATTTCAAGACAAGGTTAATTAGGAGGGGAAAAAAGATAATTCCTTAGGATTCTTATGTATTGAATACTAGCAAACATAAGTTTTTAATTGTTTCTTCTGTTTTCTTCTCCTTGTTTCTTTCCTTATTCCTCTGCAGATGTTAATTATGTAGAGGTAAGCACTCAGATTCCAGATTCCAAACTCATTGCTTCTCCCAAAATGTTAAGAAATTAGGCTGACAAAACCTGTTAGGAACATTTTACTTCTAAGTGTTAAGAACTACCAAGTTACACTATTAATTCAACAGCAAGCTTAAGTTATTTACATTTTTTCTTTTTCTCAGTGCTCACTAGAGGTTTTAGTTTCTTTTTTTTAAAAAAAGTTCTAGACATCTGCCAATTCTCTCTTATCAAACAGGAATTCAGGTTCCATTGCCAGTTCATTCATGTAATTGTCCTTTTCAACTGGCGTATTCCTTTTATCAACTCAGGGCCTTTCCAGCTTAACATTTGTTGTGCATGTTTATGGCACAATAAATGTGATGATGTAATTCAGTTGTGAGAAATGCAAATAGTTTTTTGTCCTAGCTAGCGCATCTGTTGCAAAGACACAATATTTTGTTCTGAGGAAATGCCATTCTCCCTGCACCCTTCCTCAGCTAGAGGATCCATTGCATTTGAAGTGCCATACTATATTACCATCATGGACATCTATTGGCTAGTATCCATAACATCCCTGCTGGGCAATGGCATACTCTTCCGCCATGGCTACATCATGAGCTTCGTTTTGGAAGGGTGCAATCCAGTTACACTTTTTACACACCATGATTCCAGTGGGAGAGATTTAAGCACTTGTTCAACTTCCATTGAAATAAATACAATCTAGAACATATTTGGTTGTAGCCTTTTAAAAACTCTACCAAACATAAGGACCAGGCTAATCTTCTGCCACCTCTCCTCCCACCCAGCAATGTCACAATTCAAACCATGATTCTTTTGTTCTTTTCCCCTTTAAAATTGGGTCTGAAATAAGTCTTTTCCTGCCTCCTTGTTAAAGCATAAATCTACCCTGCTCAACTTAAAAAAAAAACACTACAGCAAATATCTTACTGTTGTGCAGCACAGCTCTAGCCCAGCAGCCAAGGCCCCCTTACTTCATTATGTGTACAAGATAGTGCACTCTTTGTAGTGAACCAGGGGAGGGGGAATCTCATGTATCTGGAAAGGCCCCGATAGAGAAAAAGCAAAGATAAGACAGAAGGAAAAGGTGCACAGTAGGAACATTTGGACCCATCATTCACTGTACTGAAGATTGTTTCCTTCCTTCTTCATACCCCACAAACAGCCTGCTGTGGATTTGGCTGTACTGATCCTGTGGTGCCTTTTGCTGGTATATGAAATATCTTAGAAACAATGCTTCCAAATTTGCAATTATTGCAAAACAAAATGAATCTGAGCTTTCTTCTGCAATTCCTGTGGTAGTGTTTTTTGTTTTCGTTTTCTTCCTTGGTTGAGATAATTTAATTGTTCTCTATTAATTTCTTGCATGTCATAAATATGTTCTCAACTTTTTCTCTTCTCCTTTTTAAGTTGTATGTTTTCTAAGGATTTATTTATTTATTTATTTGAACAACATTTTTCTCCCCTTTTGAAAGATGAACTCAAGTTGCTAATTTTATGGCATTTGAAAAAAAAGAAAACCAAACCAACATGTATTATTATTATTGCCTGGCTGCTTTCTAAGAGAGGTTTTCCATGGTTCTGCAGTATGAAGATTAGCTACACTAGCTCTTCGTCTTTGCATGGTAAACTGCCCTGTTCTACTACAAGGATAATCCAGATCCCTTCTTTATTTGAACAATTTATCAATTTGGTGAAAATTAAAAAAGTTTTTAAAAAGAAATTGCAATCAGAGAACAGAATCTACAAGAAATAAAATTCAGTATGTTCTTTGAAAAGGTGGATATTTGAAGATCAATGTGCTGTGCTTTTTTCTGATTGTGGAAAGTGGGACAGTAGCTCCACCCTTTGTGATTGCCATGAAGCATACAAGAATTCCCGAGTACGCTGTCCAGTAAAGGATGATTGAAAGCCCACCCTTTCCTGTACCGGCCTGTGAACTCTTACACCTCACCAATGAGACTGTGACTTTCTCAAGAGGCATCTCAAGGCCACATAAAACCTGGGGGACATGGATTTCATCATGGGGGGCAAGAGAAAATCTTCAAATATTTGGAACAAAGCTTTTAAATGCTATTACACTACTTTATAACCTGTCTGCTCCTCATGGGACAACTGACAACAGGGACAAATTAGTTTTGCCTTGTTTAAAGGAATGATTACCGGAAAAAAGTATGCTGGCTTATAAATTTATTACAAGCAATGGCTTTCCGGAGTAACCTCGTTTTTTTTAAAAAAAATGAAATGATAAAAATAGCAGGAGAAAATGAGTCATTTTTCTAAATAAAAAGTCCTTTTTTGCCTGTAAAGAAAGCCTGCACTCTGGTATCAGAAGTAAAATTGTCTCCAAGATGCTTTGGTGTGGAGTTGCTAATTTCCAGATGCTGACCAATCTAACTTAAGATCACCCACTTGAAGACTTAAAGGGCTTGTTCTCACTTAGATTTAATGACCTACTTCACTTGAGCCTCACGTATGTTCCTAAGAGCAGAGGATAAAGGTGACAGGTTTTAAGGGAGAGATTATCTTGCTGAACCAAGCCAAGGTTCATCCAGTCTGGCATTCAGCTGTCAGCCAGATGGCCTTGGGAAACTCACAAATATAACATTTGAAGATGTCCCCAGTTCTTTGGTCCCAGTGTCTGTTGTTATAAGTGCAGACTCTGTACATGGAGGTCACAGAATGAGATAAACGTGCCTGTGGTAGTCCAAAGAGTCCATTTAGGTGCATGAGATGGTTTTGAATGCATGCAACAGGGTTTCAGATTCCCCTTTACTTCCTCCAAGATGAGCTCCTCTTACTGCATAATAAAGCACTTGGGAAACTCTCAGAAGAATTTCAAATGTAGCATGTCCAACAGAGTGGAGGGTTGTGGCTAAAACAATGTTAAGGCCCACTGCATGCACAAAGCTTGCAGCACAGTCCTCTGGGTCACATCCTGCAATGGTATTCTTAGTGGTACCACTCTCTGTAATGTATTTTCCAATAACCATAGTATACATATACACTCAGGGACTATGTACTAGTGAAGACTCAAAAAGGATATATAGCTATGTGGTGGGAAAAGGCTGATCCCCATGTAAGTGTGAATACTGAGATTCACAATGTCAAAGAGCATGAAGCTCCTTCACACTTCTCATGACAGTGTATCAGACTTTTGTGCATGCAGCCCAATGCCTTTCTTTGCATCTGCTTTTAGCAGAGCTTAGCCTTTACATTATTTAGAGGGGCAGAGATAATGTCATTCCCTTATGAGCAACTCAAGAGGGTTTGTTTTTGTTTTTTTGCAGAGATAAAAGGTATCAAAGTTCATCACTGTCCTCTGCAGTGTTTACTATTTTTTCTAGCTATCTCTGGTGCTGCATCACCCCACATTCTGCTAAAAGTCTCCCCTTGGCCAAAAGTGAAGCTCCATAGCATTAAGAGTAACAGCAGTGCTGTTTAAGGTAAGCCCTTGAACAGGATCAGAAGTACAGGAAAATGGAAAGAAGCAAGAAATTCAAGGTTTGGGGAAACACTGCAAACAAAAAGTTCAAAGCATGGCTTGGCTAACCCAAAAAGGCTCTCATTGCACAGCAGAAGAGAAGTTTGAAGGAGTAATTAGAAGGCGAGTCAATGGACTCCGTGTATGGGAGAAGGCTAAAACAAGTACATAATGCCAGAAACTATGTCTGTGGCTCTTAAAGCTGCCAATGCTGCCTTTGGAAAATACAGTGACAAAAGACAAAGCACCCTTGGAATAGATGCAAGCAAGAAAGTGAAAAACACTACCAAGGGATGAAGCAACAATTCCCGTTTATATTAGAAGAATTCTTGCTTGCCTTTGGAAAATAGGCTATTATTGAATGCCAAATTATTATAAGATTTACTTTGCAGGTTCAAATATATGATGTTGCCCATTGTTAGTGACTGGGCTAGTTGGTGTGTTGTATTAGCCAGAGCACACGGCTGACACCCATGGGTTTTCAGATTATTGGGAGAGATTTGACTGGAGGCGGTCGTTTACAGCCCTCTGTTCTAGCAGCAGGGTCTTATGAAACCACAGCTTGGAGATAACAGGTTGGTAGGTAAGCTAATGATACCGGAGTAAGATTTTTCATTGTGCCTGTGGTGGTCATGTCCACTTCCTCACTCTTATCACAGCATTCAAAACATTGATGGCTATTTCTCTGGCAGCAAAGATCCTGACCCATTGTCACAGAGTAGTTCTCTGAATCGCTTGGTCAAGGTCTCCAAAAGAATACAACAAGAAGTTGAAATGGCCACAAAGTTTCTCTAAGACTGCTGGCTCATTTTTTGAATGTTTGCCTTATGTCAGATATCTTTAAGAGCTCTCTGAAGGAATGACACTGACTGCTTTTATGGCCCATTTAGATAATGCAGTGTGTGTGTGTGTGTGAGAGAGAGAGAGAGAGGGCATGATTCATTGTCAAAGACAGCCTAGTGGAGTACCATAAAAGTGTGCCCAAGCAATGACAGCTTATAATCAATACTGTGTTCACTGATGCAGGAAGCAACATTGTCACATCCTAGATATTACCCCGGCAGCCCAGCCTCAGCACTAAATATCTCCAAGAACAAGGCTATGTGAAGTGACAAGGGCTATTATTTTTAACCTGCAGCCTAAACCTCTCTGAAAAGCCAAGCTGCCAAAATCTTCCATTTGAGTTTATTAGGGGCAGCCTCCTCAGTCTTCTTTGTAATCCTACTTAAGGAGTCAAACGCTTGCCTAACACAGCCAAGATTGGCAGTTCTATTTAGTTGAGTTGCCATGCAGCAGATTGGTTGATGAGAGAGATGAAATGTGGGGTTCCTTTTATGGTGTTTGTAATCATCTTCTAAAAGATGGAACTTTGATTTCATTGTATCAGGGAAAATGTACTCTAATAAATTAAACCTTCTTCTCCCAGCTTGGGTTTATTATTTTGGTGTTAGTGTCTGCACCATGAACAAAAGTCATATTTCACCAAAGCCATACATAACCATTAAAAAATCCAGACAGACTCCTGAATGTGACACAAACCCGTTTAAACTGATTTATAATGTGTTCTATACTTTGAGGGCAACTTGACGACAATATTTAAATTTAATAGGATTTCTGAGCTGGAGCGTACTGGATGATTAGAAAGTTAAATCTAGGAAGCAGTATTAGCACTGAGAGCTGGATGTAATCTGTGCAGTTGGTTATCAGAAAATATAACCACACCAAAGAATCACCATCTGATCAGTTGATATCCTCAGGCACATAGCACCAGTTACTGGCTTAGATCTTACCTAACACAAGTGAAGTGATGTTTATGGAAGCAAAATTTCCTGTACTCCTCTTTCCACCTGCTGCCCCCATAAAATTATGTCTCTGGAGTCACTGAACCCCCAAGAACAGTGTGGGGATGAAATGAAGCCTGCAGTAAGAATGGGAAATTGGTGAATATCACCTCCCTTTTCAACAGAAGTGCCTTCTATTGAAAACCTGGTTAGTTTTAAGTCACAACGTGTATGCACACTGATCTTCTGGAAATTGGTTTTTAGAACTTCTAACGAGAAAACATAGGAAAACATAGTTTGTTCTTATACCTGCTGTTAGAATGTCCACAGACTAGCGCTGATAGGATAATGCTTTTATCTCTTAGTTCAGTTAAATCCAAGCTCAAACAAGATTCTTGGGCATATTTAACACACTTATCACTACTGACTGACAGTAGTTCTTTCAGGCATAAAGCTTTTCCAACTTTTTCCAAAGCTTACCAACTGAAAGCTTGTTTTATTCTGAAGGTATCAGAGATTCAATTTGGTTACAAAGCATGTGCAGTCCTAATCAGAGGTACAACTTTCTAAATCTTTTTAACTCGAGGGGTTTTGAAGGCTGTAATTCTGATAGTGTTGCACTGTTGCACAGTCACCATTTCACCAGACTGGAGCCTATGACTTTATATAGGAGTTTCTAATTTAATGATATGTAGTATTGATCAGTCAGTTTATTCGGTCAAAGACCAGCACAATATCATCCAACATATCCATTATTCCATTATACAGAAAATACGACAATTGAAAGATTTTAGCTAAAATTTAGGCTCCATGTGCATAATTTCATTGCAAATTTTACATGAAAAATTTTGCACAACAAATTGTAAACGGGGGGTTGATGCCCTCCAGAAACAATATAAAAATATCATAATCTGAATGGCAAGGGAGCCTCCTAAGCAAAATGGAAATAATTTTCAAACCTATATCATGATAAAAACAACATTGAAATAGAACATATTCAGTTGATTCCATCTTTCCAGGAGTGGTATATAGTATGATTATACTATCAGTTGAGGTGATATCCAGACCTCATTTACCTTCTCATTGGCTGAGGATCCTTAATTTAATCATGATGAAGGGGATCTTTCTTGGCCTTCTCCCTTTTCATTTGTCCTGAAATTCTCTGTGAGAATCAGCAGAGCCTCACAACCAAAATAAACCACAGGACCAGGGACTGCAGCAACAAAAAGGTATTAAGTAAAATTGCCTCATTTCCTGTCTTCTGTTCATGGCTTGCATCTGCAGAAGGGAGGAAAAGAGGCAATTTTACTTGGATCTTCCATTTTGCATGTGATGCTCACCCAAAGAGAGAAGTTCAGGACAAACAGCAGGCAATTTGAGGAAGGGGCGAGTGGGGAATGATCTGCACTGCCAACACCTGTTGTGAAGTCTTCCAGTGGACCCAACCTAATGTCTTTTCAGAAGAATGTTTCTTGATAAAATATGTGCAGACTTTGGGTAAACATCTTTTCTTATGAGGAAAAATATTATGCATCTTGTATCATGGGCGTTAAACTCAAAGTATCAATTACATTGGATAAAATAAAATTCATTGTGATTCAAAAGTGGAAAGCGCAGGTGCCTGTGGTCTTCCCAGCTTTCTTCTACTCCTAGCAGCCCAGAAAAGTTTATTGCGGCACCCACATGGACTAATAACTATGTGGGTCAGGAAGGAAGTGAGCATTGGGGAGGCGGAAGTGGGCAAAATCATTCTCTCTTACCACTCGTGCAAGTGGAACTCTAATGACAGGAAGAGCAGAAAGGAGCGATTTCATCTCCTTTCCCATACTCACTATTTCTCCTTACTCCATGCGGGTCCTGCAAGAACAGAATTTTTTTCCCCTGGAGTTGGAAATGTCTGATGGGAGGAGAGGGGAGACAGTGAAATTGAAGAAGCTGGCTCTAACCAATGTTCACACGAACTAGAATCTGAGAATACTGTATCTCCCACAAGACTGATTTTCAAACAGCTACACTCGTACACACAATTTTAAGCACTGCAAATCACTGTGGACCTTTTCCCTCAAGCTTCCAACTGTTCTTGCTAATGCCATCACAGGAAGGAGAGGCAGCACCAAACCCCCCCTGTATTTTTTAAAGTTTAGATCACATTAGTGTTTAATAAATGTAATGGTTTTAGCTTTTTGCATAAACCGCCTTAACATAGTGTGTGCTGCAAAATGAGAGAGAGAGATTGCAAGCACATAAGAAATACACACTATTTAGATAGCTTTGCAAGTTTTCATTAGTTCAAATGGATCTTGTATGCAGCCTAAGGGCCAAAATATACATGCAGATTTTTAAAGAGTCAAGTCTGGGTTCCTCAGACTCAACTCATGTTCCCTGCAACCACACAAGAATGGCAATTAAAAAATAAAGCAGAGCCTCTTTGGGCTGGGAATGCTGCCACAAGGGTGGGGTTATTTCCCTGATTTTGCTGCTTCACGTGCACAGAATTCTCCACGTGGAAAACAGGAATGAGGAATTAAATCCCTCCTTGCACTGTTTTGGCATGGGAAAGCAGCTGGGAAGACCCTTTCTCCCCCTGCAGTTGCATTCCAAGGCCAAATGGATTCTGCTTCACTTTTGAATAGACATTCCTCACTGCTGCTGTGTAGCTGTGGGGAACCCAAGTTGGGACTCAGATCCAGCTCTTTACTTTTTAAAATGTCTAGTTTGGCCTTAAGCCTATGCTGAAGAGTGCTTTAGAGGAAATGCAAAAATATAGTTATGCTTTGCAAATGCTGTATTCTAAAATTACTGAAACTACCAGAAATATTTCTGCATGATGACTGCCAACCTATAAGCAGCTGCTCAAAGAGGAGGTCTAAGTTAGGACACAGGCCCATTAATGTACATTTGGGTACTTTTAAACTTCTTACATTTTCCTTAACATTTATTTTATTGCTTCTATAGGTTTAATATATTACTATTCTTGTATTATTTATGGAGAATTTTAATGAATGTAAAGCAAGCTGCAGAATACATCTGGGGGGTTGTCCAGGGGGGCTTTGGACATAGCAGTGCAATCTAGGGTGTATTGTAATGGTTGGATATGATGGGAGATAGTCCCATTGGGCAAGAGGCAAGGGGAAGGAGTGGGAAAGAAGTAGCTAGCCAGGGTCCCCGCTAATTGATGGGATTTGACCTAAAGGACAGGACTAAATGGGGAGGATTATTGATAACTTATGCTGTTTTCATGATTGTATGGTTTTGTTTGTACTTCTTAGAAGTACAAACTACCTTCTGAATAGGTAGCTATGTCAGGAGTGTTAGCCAAACTGCTCTAAAGATGGGGAATTAATAAGCAGTAGGCTAGTATTAAGGGATCAAGAAGACCAATGTATACCAAGGTCAGTAATCCTGGATTCCGCCCAATAAGAGCAGAGACTAATATTTCAATGAATCAAGGTTTCTACTTAATAATCTTAAGTATACAGAGTGCAAGAAACACACACATTCACTACAAGACTAGGAAATAAAAGGTAGGAAATATAGAGACTGTTGCATTAGCGGGAAGGTCGTTGTTTGGGCAATACTTATCCATTGAGAAGCAGAGATTCTAGTAACGAGGGTGCTTAGTGTAGTGGCCAACACTACACTAGGTTAAGCATAGTAGGAGTGAGACAGAGGGAGAGAGGGGGGTAGGTCCGGGGAGGGGTCTGAGCATCTCCCTTATATGGCCAATATCTGCCCCTAGGCTAGGCCTGGGCTGGGCTTATGCCCTGTCAAATGGTTCTCAGGCAATTTAACAAAAGGAAATAATGTGCCACTCAGGTGGGATAAAGGAGATCTGGACTGGGTACTTTGGAGTCTTTGTGTTTGTGACACCTCAAGAAAGGGACAGGAGGAAGAGAGGATGAGGGGTGATTGATTTTAATGATGGTCCATGGCAACACTTCCAGAGGGAAGAAAAGGGCAGAGGAGAAGAGTGGATGAAAAGTGATCTGCATTTTATGATCGTCCATTGCTTGATGGGTGGAAGCGATTATCTTGATTGTGGGATTACCAGGAGATCCTGAAGGCCCTTTGTTCCTGGCATCTCCATATCAAGAGGCCCATCTGGAAAACAGTTCATGTCGAGACACTGACATATCATGGCTTCCACAGGTAAAATAGTTGTCACTATCTCTGGGAAGATGGCTTCTCTCTCTTTCACTGCTAGTCTTGGTTCCTGCAGGCACCTCAGCACTGGCTGGCATCTTGGCAAGCAGGCATGTTTCTCTGGGTGCAGGCTGGCCATTTCAGCACTTTTGCAGAGGATGTGGATGCTGGCTCAGGAGGAGCTGCTCTGCCAGTTCCTTGGCTCTCCCTTCTTCATGCATTGCATTGGCCTCACCACCCAGTTATGCACTGTTCCCACATAAAGTCCATGCCCAAATTATAATGAAGGGGGCTCTGGGAAACAGGAGCAGGTGGGTAGGTGGGTACCCCAAAGAAACACAAGTCTTTCCCACTCCTTGCCACTCACCCAAGCCTCCCAGGTTTGGGGCATCCCTGGCAAGTAAAGGCCAGGACTTCCCCACCCACTGCCACCTGTCTATCCTCCACTACAGCAGGCAGAGAGCCCTGACCCAAATCCTCACAGGGACCCCTCTCTCCTCTTCCAGAGGCTCCATCAGACAGGCAGCCAGTTCCCTATATGCACCTCCCCTCACCCAGCTACAGTCCAGGGCTACTGGGGAAAAGAGAACTCAGAAGTTATTTCTCCTCAATATATGCTGCAACCATTTAATTTCTTAGGTCCATTGGTTGGGACTAGAGTGTTTGTGTATGTCAGATATTTCCCCTCAGCTAACAATCTCAAGTCAGCCAGGGTTAAACAAAAACAAAACAAAATTTAATTACAAGAAGGAAAATAGGAATGAACAGATTTTAAACTATCAAACATGCTAGGGTTAAAAAAAGAAAGTTTTCAAAGTAACAGAACAGATGAACAGCCAGCTAACTTTCTGCTACTTCTCTTAGCAACATCTCAAACTCTTCTCTCCCTCAGTCTCTCCAAGCTACCTTTTCCCTCCAACAGACTCTAACTGGCCTAGCATTCCACCCTCTTCCATTGGCTGTCCTTCAGGAGAGGAGGATCTGGAGCCAGTCCTGTCCATCACAGTGGCATATAAATCCCCTAAATTATCAAACAAGCAATAGCAAGTATTAGAACAACAAGCAGTTATAATAACAATACTTACCCCAAGTCAGCAAGACCTATTTTTGTACGTGGCAGATGCTGATGCAACATCCCTGGAGCCCTGCTTAACTGTCTTGATTTACCTTTTCATATAAATGGGAATGAGAAGCTGCAGGTACAGATTTTGACCATGACGACGGCGGGACCAGGATTCAAGTTATAGGGATCCAGAGCATTCCTGCAGGAGCTTCTGCATGTTCACTAGAATTGCTGAGGCTTCCCCTCCTACACCATTTTCCAACAAATGGGAGTTAAATGGCAAATGAACTATGCATGCGGATGCTACAGAAGCAAACAAATTTCCACAGAAGTCAGGCATGAAAAAGTACGTTCAAATAATGCTGTGTAAAAGTCCCTGTTTCATGTTTTGTATAGCACTGGTATTGGCCTTTTTCTCTCCATTGGTATGTTTGCTCCTTCCTATATGAAAAAAATAATCAAAGCTAAAACCCAGCAGCTGCAGGATTATAATGAACTGCCAGTTCCTCCTCCCCATGCAGACTGCAGTGTTTAAAGCACAGTGCAAAACTGTAAACCTCACTGTGAAGTATAATGAGCTCAAGGATCCCAGTCCTGACATGAGACTCCCTATGGGACTTTTCCAGTGTTTGTTTTGATGCATTTCCAACAAAAAGGATGCTTAAGTTAAGATGATGCAGAGAAAAAGACTCTTCTTTTTTTTTATTTTTTTTTAAATTTATTTTTTTAAACCAAACAAACAAACAAAAACAATGTACAGAAGTAAAATAGAACAACAAAGTCTTAGTGAACTATATACAATAAATGTCATGCCAATATAGTTAAAACAAAGACAACTAGCATTTTTTTTCAATTATTTGATAGTCGTTGCTTCAAATCTGAGTAACAAAAAGTAAATGCTTAGGTGAGAAAAAGACTCTTCTCATGAAACAGTTGTTACCTGTGAAATCCTAAGCAGAGTTACTCCAGTCTAGGCCTGTTGATTTCAGTGGGATTAGACTGGAGTAACTCTGCCTAGAATTACACTGTACAACTCTTTAAAATGAGCTGTATGCTTTATGGGGGTGGGATTAAATTTCAACCCTCATACAATGATACAATGCTTCATACATGATACAATACTGTGTGCTGCTGTGTTTACCCACACACACATATTTATATGTATTTTAATCCATGTATTGAAGATGTTTTGTGGTTTTAAACTGTACATATATACTATGAAATATGATTTTAAACTTGGTTGTAATCCGCTCTGAGCCTGTGATGTGGGGAGGGTGGAATATAAATTGAATATAAATAAAAATAAAATAAAATAATGAAATTTATTTTGACACTTTGTAATATTTTATTCTTGTTCTTGCCCCAAACCATTAACTTCTCAAACTGGCTTATGCTTTTTAACACAATTATCTTGGAATCAGCAAAGAAGAATTTCCTTTAGAATGCTGATATATGATAAAATGGGGCATAGTCTATTTTCCATACTACAGTAAAAGAATATATGAAACTAGAATTTGACACCTAATCTAAAGATGAATAACAAGGCATACAGAGTTGATGGCAAATATCTACAAATAGTGATTTTAACCAATAGCATGAAATTTACTAAACCTACTAAACTTACTAAAATATGTTTGAAAGGGCAGCATTAAATTCTGTTACTTTTTCAAAGTGTTTAGACAACCCTTCCTCCAAGGAGTGCAGGATACTACTACATATTTTTTTCTTTCCTCCATTTTAGCCTCACAAGAAGTTAGGTGGGGCTGAGAGGGAGTGACTGGCCCCAGGCCACCCAGCAAGGTTCAGAGGTGACTCTTCATGCAAAAGTGAGGAGACATAGGGCCAAGCTACACATGATGAATGACACTTGAACGGCAAGTGGATTGAGTGGAGGGCAAGTGAACAGGGAGAAATACACTTGCCATTCAAGTGTCATTCGTCATGTGTAGCTTGGCCCTCAGATTCAAACCTCTACTCGCTTTCCCAAATATTCAACAGTGGAACTTCCAAGGTACTTGCCAAGAGTGTATACCTTACATTAATAAACTTTTACCTTTCTTCGCTATCACACTGGATGCATTTCCAGTTCCAATTTGACCTGCGGTATCGATAGATATGGATTAAGTATCATGAGATCAGCACGACGATTCCTATTGCACAGGGGTTAAGTGCCCTAGGACAATGATGGGGAGTTACACAAAGGCTATTGGTGGTTCCATTCTTTCCAACGGGGCTTTTTAAAGCATATCTCAATAGAAAGAAGAATCCAACAGCAGAGTGCACTGCTACTTCTGCTATGTTAGAAGTTGATTTGTAAATGTTAGCATACGATGTAGCTGATCAGTCAAGTGTACTGTGACAACAAAAAACCTAGCATATATCTCAACATGTAAAAAGTCTAAATATATTTTAAAATTTAGCCGTTCCTAAAAATCACACACACTCGGAAAGGAAGACAAAGTTGTAGCATCCAGAGATCATTTTTAGAGTACTTCCCTTGTTGTACATGAGATATTTTGTTACAAATTATTCAGTAATATGGAATGGAAAGCTAAGAGCTAGCAGCACACAATATTATAAAGTCATCAATTCTGTGTGCTTCGTAACAGTAGTGCTGTAATGTCCTTGAATAGGAAATCTCTAGAGGAAAGAGGTGATTTCCAAAAACATTGTTCTCTGCAATGTAGGAAAAACAATGAAGTATGGTCCTGCCAAGTTAATGTCCATTTATTATTACATAAGAATAATAGAAGTGGAATGCACTGCTGAGTTTCCTGGATTTGCTAAAGGCCAGAGGAAAGATGTTTATGTACTAAACACTCCAACAGAACCAAAGGCTCCATCTCTCTCTCTCAGTTCCATATATGACTGTACATGGGTGTGTGTGTGTCTATCTACCTAAAGGTTTCGTGTATATATATGGAAACTCTTGCATGCATACGAAATGTGTCTTGGGGGCGCTTGTATGCCACATAGCTGGTGTGCATAAGGTTCCTGAAAAATCTCCCATGCATTGATTAGACCCATACTTCCTGAGCTTCAGCAAGGCTGCTGTATCCCGCGCCTTCCAATTATATCCTAGGCCCATAGAGAAGATAGTATACTTTACCTATCTTGGATTGCCTCATAGCCCATACTATTTCACCTTCTGTGGACCTCATGGCTCAGTTTACTTTTTGAATCATCCAAAGGCTTTTCATTACCTGTTAACTCCTTTCGGTGGAGAAATGAAATTTTATTTATTTGGTTGGTTGGTTTTAAAGCATTTCTAGGTTGCCTTTCCACCCAAATAGGATCCCCAAGGCATCAAAACATTTTGACATTAAATCATTTGAGACATTGTGATGTACAATGGTTCATTTCTTGCCCCAAAGCCATATTCTCTTGTAAGCCTTTTCTCATTGCCAGATGTTCATATGCAGGTATACAGCAAATGCTCTCTATATGTGCTCAGAGGCTCTTTGTTGTTACTTCACCTATTCCAGGCCTCAGTTGAAAACAGATTCCAGAGCTGAGCCAGGTACAAAAGCAAACCCTGGTGGCAAGGGTCATTTAAGATTTCAGAAGCAGCAAGGGACAAAGAGATGTCAGCAAAGTTCAAAGGCCCTCTATGGATATATTCTACATTAAATTGTATTAAAAAACCAGCAAATTTTTAGGGTGCTTGTTTTGGATCTTTTCAAAGTTCATGTTACACTAAGCACAGCTAGCATCCCAGGTTACTTTGTTTTTTAAGCAAGGGCCTCATTCTGTGCCTTTGGCATGCATGGCTAGTATATAAGCTCTTTTAATTATTTACTATGACAGCTCCAATAGTTAAGAGTATCAGACTAAGAGTCTCTCTACACAAGACAAATTACACAAGGACGCTCAAATGAAGGGAGACACAATGTTAGCCGAGAAGCCAGTTTTAAAAGACAGATTGGAAGGCTTTGTCAATTTCCCCTCTTCAGAGCCTACAAAGTTCACTCCTCAGAGGGTTTGTTTATTTTCTCTTCATCTCCCCAAAGGCTTTCTCCCTCCCCTCCAAACCACGAGCTGATGCAAGGGGGCAGAAAACAGCCCCCAGAGAAAGTCACTGTGATATCAGCCTCATATGGGGGGAGGGATTCACTCTGCTTGGGAACATGATTTTAGAGCACCTTGTCGTCGTCCCCGCCCCCGCCACCCCTGGTAGTATTATTCACTAGCATTGTCCATTCCAGTGAAATGTTCTTTCAAATCAGGGGGAAAATCTCTTTAATGTGACTGAAAGACAATCTGTCTCAGCTTGGCTCACTGTTGGCCGGTTAAGTAAGCACATGCTTTGTAAAGATTATTTTGCTCAGAGATAAGGAGACAGGAGAGCCAGAAATGGTGTGTGTGTTGTTTTGAATTGGCTGCAGCAGGAGCTGGCTCTCGTGTAGACTTTTATGCAGGAAGTTGCTTCCCCATCTAGTTACAGAAAAGGTGAAGTGCCACAGACCCTTTGTGGGTCCCAAAGTGTTCTTTCTTGCCTGCAAAGTTTGCTCCTCAAAGGGTTGTTTATTTCCTATCAACCTCCCCTTCACCTCCCCTTCTGTAGAGAGGTGAAATTGACAGATCCTTTCCATCTGTCTTTTAAAACTCAGCTTCCCAGCTAACATTGCATCTCCCTTCACTTGAGCATCCTAGAGAGACTCTAAGATTGGAGAGACTAGTGTTGCCAGGCACCCCCATACCTCTCTAGGAATCACTAGAAACTTTGTGGTTATACTGTAGAGTCCCTGGAGATTCCTAGAGAGGACTGATGTCACATTTGTCTTCCCCCCAGAAGTGATGTCTCATTGTCACCCAATGGTGATTTTTTAAAATACTTTCTTCTGTCAGCCACAGCAGCATCAGGGCAAACAGGAACTGGGGGTAGGGAGTCCCCTGCCCATGGTAGAGAATTGGCAGCCCTTGGGGTCCTGTAAGTCAAATAGGCAAGAAGCTTGTTGACTGACTTGGACCCATCACTTTCTCACCCTTACCTCAAAGGGTTGCTGTGGGAAGAAAGTGGAGGACCCATATATTGAATCGAGTAAAACACAGGAAAGGATAATAATAATCATTCTGTAGAACCAGGGAGTTGTCTAGAAAGACAGGTGCTGCTGAGGGAGAACAACAAGAGCCAGCGGTGGGAGAAGGAAGACTTCTTCAGGTGCTGGGGAAACTGCTGGGATTTCAGAGAATAAGGATCTCAAGTAGGAAAGCAAACTGCACATTCTACTCATGGTGGCAGAACTAATATGATCTTCACTTGACATAATCTGTTCAGACTTATTCCTCCTTGAGAGCACCTCTCGGTTTCTGCATTTGCTTGTGGCAATGCTATTTCCTTCGCATAGATGCAGCCCACATCTCCACGACTAATGTAATGTGAAAGCAGACTGCCTCTGTTGCACTTGACACCCTAGCCTAAAGCTGAGGTGGTCCATCACCCATCAGTGACAGGAAAGCAGTAAACACCGCTGGTTTGTTTTTAATTTGCAGGCTCTTCACATTCTCACCCCTCCCTTAATGCAATTTGTCACTGGAGTAAAATTGCTGCGCTAGGAATAAGTGACATAACAAATAACAAGTATTAACCTCTCTATCATCAGAGCTGCTAGGCTATCAGTTTTAATGCCTGCTTCACCTTTCTATCTCCTCTCTACCTTTAAGGCCCAACTGCTGTCCACAGAGTAGCTCAAAGAGATGGATCTGTGAATAGGCAACACCTCTATGGCCTGGGGAGTGAAGGACAGCCCTGGGCTGGCAGAAGGATTTTATCATCATGCAATGTTATCAGTCAGATTTCCAATGGATTTTAGGCTATGCGGCACCTTGTTAAGACCCCCCAGGGAATCCCATGTCAGGCTGCACTGCTGTATCCAGTGATATATATGCTTTCTCCCCATTATACCCTGCTCTTCTTCCTACCCTAACAGAAAAAAGTGGCAGATTGACGGTCTTTGCTTGCCATTATTCAACTTAGAAAGGGATAGTTCAGTTTCACTTGCAGGCATTCTTAGTGTTCTTTTCATTTTAATAATATGTTCTGAAGTGATTCACATCTGGAAGGGTAGATGAAAGAATGGATCAACTCTTAGAACTTGGCTATCCAGGAACTGTATTTTTCTCCTCACAACGTAAACATGATTCATTTGTTGTTCCTTCAAGACAGCATATCTGTTGCAAGAATGTCCCATTTTACAGCACATAAAACTCCAATATGTTATCACTGAAAATGTGAAAATTTCCCTTTGGCTAATGCATCTACTGTGATTGCATGCACCATGGCCTCCAGCTGGGTAGTTTCTGTGACATTCGGCAGCAGTGAAAAATATCCTGCAATTGTGAACCTTGTCCCTATGACCCAATCATTTTGTGACCTTTTAGAAATTTCATTTACTATCATTACTATTGTTATTATATAGCATCATCAGTATACCCAGCATTTATAAAGTATTTATTTTCAATCTTTGTATTTATTTACCTGGAAGGCTGAATGTTGTCTGATGTATTTCTCCAGGAGATGATCACATTTCTCCTGCAGCAATGTCCCACCACTTTGTAAACCTCTTGCTGCATTTTATGTATTTATTTGTTTGTTTATTTATTCAACGTATATACCGCCTCTCCACCATGTCTGGTGCTCAAGGCAGTTTACAACATACATGTAATATACAAACATTAAAATCAATAATACAATATTAAAATGATATACAGACATTAAAAACCAATGTGTGCATTATGTGCCATCAAGTCGCCTCCAACCTATGACAACCTTATGAAGGAAAGACCTCCAAAACATCCTATCATTAACATAGTAAAATACAAGCATTTAAAAACCCATAGTAGAATATAAACAATAAAATCCATACAGCTAAAAAAATAGAACCAGAAAACAAGTAACAATGACAGCACATTAGGAAGGAAGCAAGCAAGCTCACTGGATTCATACTTTGTTTTGGCATGCTTTGATTTTCTGAAAGGACAGTTCGTGCTCTAAATTTCCCTTTTTAAAAATCTTTCCACTTTATTCTAGTTTGGATAATTTTCCATGTTACTTTCTGTTGTGTATGTCTGAGGGTGTTGTGCCTTTCACTGCTTTTTAGTTGTGGTTCTTTGGATCTCTTCAGCTTCTATGGTTTTAAGGAGTAGCTGAAGAAGGTGGAGTTCAGTTTTGGTGTTACTTGCATTCTGAGACAATAAACTTTGTTAGGAACAAGGCCTATAGAACCTCATTTCTTCCCACTACCAGATCCAGCTCTTTTACTACCAAGTTTAATTAATGACTATGCACAATGCTTCTGTACAGATACAGGTTTAATCATCTATGGTCACTGTAGTTTCCATTGTACACATAAGGAACTGAGGCAAGGAATAGTGACTTTCCCAAGGTTGCACAATAAATCCCAATCTCCTGGGTCAAAAGTCAGTTCTTCAACTATTGGACAGGGTCTCATCAGGACTGATGAGAATGCATCGTTTATTCCTAACAGATGGAGGCACAGAATAGAGACATCATTGGAAATTAGATGGATACAAGTGGGGCCCCATAAGGACTTGCAGTGGCCTCACTTCCCCCTCCCTCACCTGCAAGGATTTCTGTGAGGTACTTCACTTTTCCCTGTATCACTTTCCCCACATTATTTCCTCTTTCCCTCCTCCTGACAGCCTCTGTATGTTCACCTTTCCCTTTGTTCTTCTCTCCCTCAAACTCACTAAACAACTTACCTTTTTTACTGCCCCACCTTTCATCTATATGTATTAATTTACTTCATTTATATATTGCTTTTTCCCACAATGGGTACCCAAAGCAGCTTACATCATTCTCCTTGTCACCATATTATACTCACAGCAACTTTGAGGGGTAGGTTAGGCTGAGAGTGTCTGACTGGATCAAAGTCACCCAGTTTGCTTCCACAGCAGAGTGATGATTCCAACTTGGGTATCCAGATCCTACTCTGAAACCATAACTGCTACACTACACTGGCTTGGGGGCGGGGGGGGGGGGAGCGGCTGCTTTCGAACAGTAGCAAACAGCTAGACCTGCGTAAGTCATACATGTCATGTAGTATCAACCCACCTAGCGGTTGCTGGAGGACGTGGCCCCCATGAGTCCTCCCTCAAAGGCTAAACAGCTCTGGAAAGGGCCCTGTCCCTCCCCCTGCCTTTTCCTGACAGAAACCAAGCCTGGAATATTGACCAGTTTCTTGATTGCCTAGCAACAGCCACTGAGGCCATCTGATTAAAGCTTGAGGAGCTCCTTTAATCATTTTTTAAACCTCCAATGTGTTTTTTTTTTAAGATTTCAGATTTTTCTGTAAAGCTGGGGCAATTTTCAGGTTTGCAGGAAGATCTGTCTTGTCTGTTCTTGGCTCCAGTCTCCAGATTTAAGTATTGTCTGATCAGGGTCACTTCACTATTAGCATGTAAGATGATGACAAAGGAGTAGGAGAAGATGACCAGGGCCACTTGAACACATCATGAGAGCTCTTTGTACCACCAGAGCTCTCCCACTGCTTCCTTGCTTCAGCCCTTATAGCCATTTCCCTACTCCATCTGAGGGTTTTTTCAAAATTGTGATAGCTAGATAGCTATAGCATTATAATATTACAACAATCTATCACCACAATCTACAAGTTCCCAGCTATCTTTTTTAAAATCAAGTTTCGCCTGTTTCATTGCGAAGTTATATGGGAAACGTGTCCCTAGTTTTCTTTTACAACATTGCAACAAAAAGGGATAGAAACATACTTTAAAAATAAGTAAAAGCTGGGAACATGTAGATTGTGGCAATAGATCATTAGTACATTATAATCTTATAGAGATCTAGCAAGTCTTGATTTTTAAAAAAAGAATACTTCCAAAGCCCTCAGATTCAAGGGGAGGGGAATGGCAGCTGCAGGGTTGAGGCAAGGAAAATGGAACAGATGAGGGTGGGATGGACGGACTTGTAAGAAATGCACCCATCTACATGGTCATTCCAAAAGA
The DNA here is from genome assembly GCF_028583425.1 of Eublepharis macularius. Taxonomy (NCBI): domain Eukaryota; kingdom Metazoa; phylum Chordata; class Lepidosauria; order Squamata; family Eublepharidae; genus Eublepharis; species Eublepharis macularius. The sequence goes on from NC_072793.1 coordinate 65,279,720, forward strand.
ATGTGATCATTCCAAAAGAACAGATTTGAGAAAGGTCATGGCAAAGCAGAGGCAAACACAGAAGCAGAATGAGTAGAGAATGATGACATGCGGATGTTACCCAAAACAATTGTGCTGTAAGGAAGCCAAGGCAGAGCAAAACATCCTTGTGGATACAGTCCAAGACAGACAACCCATCTAAGTCAAAACCTGCAAGCAAAAATGCTGTATTAATAGTAAAAAAACCCTCCCCCTTTGTAAATGTACCTGCTTATTGAAACTGTAATAAAAATAGCATTCATCTTCCTATCTACCTGACACAAGCAGCTCACATTATTCTCTCTGCTGAAGACAATTAGTGTGGGCATATTTTCAAGGCAGATGTGTCATCAGCAAGAAAAGTAGATTAAGCCCTTCAAACTCCAATAATGAATCAACTTCCATTAATATCTCTCCAATAATGGGTGTTGTTGACTCACGTATTTATTTCACACAGGTAGCACTACAGCTTGACTGCCACCAACCTCCTGTCTGGCATATCACACACACAAAAAGATCAAATTATTGCTTTCTGTGGTGTTTTTGTATGAAATAATTACTAGTCACAGGAACAATTTTTCCATTCACTTAAGTTCCACTGATGTGAGCCCTTGGAGTTGGTTTGCAGAGAAGACCATTAAGCTTCATGTCACATATATTTTCTGTTCCAAAAGTTGGACTAAAGATCTTTTCCATTTAGCATTCAGTTTCCCACAATTGTAATCTCGCATTTACGGTAGATATAGTTATTTCTGTGGTTGTCTCCAGCCCTGGCTGTTTAGAGCCAGGGCTCATTTTGAGGGGGAACGTGCAGAAACGCAGTTCCAGCAGTTCCCCAAAGAGGTCACATGTCAGGTGGCCCAGCCCACCTGACTCTCAGCAATTTGGGCCCATTTCGGCCTGGATTGGGGCAGAAGCAGCCTGAATCGGGCCTCTCTCAGGTGGTAGATCACTCTCCTACTCAGCAGCGGCCCGATCCTGACCATTTTGGGCCCCTTTGGGGCCATTTTCAGCCCCTTTTTGCCATTTTGGGCCCAATTTTGGCCCTGAATGGCCAAGATTGGGTCCAAAACAGCCAGGATAAGTGATGTCATGGGGTGTGGCATATGCAAATCAGTTATGCTAATGACACACTTCTGGTGATGTCAAGGGGTGTGGCATATGCTAATTAGTTATGCTAATGAGTTCCTCCAGTTCTTTTCCTACAAAATGACCCCTGTTTAAAGCTATACTGCCTCTAAGCATGGAAGGTCCAATCAAATTTATATAACCTAGCTACTATTTAGAACCAAGGGTTTGTTTTGTTGTGATTTTGCAAAAACCTAACAAAAACAGAGTTTCCTATGAAAAGAAGAGAATGAGAGTAATCCCTTATCCACAAGAGAATTAGCATAATTTAATTTAATTTAATTTAATTTATTATATTTATATTCCGCCCTCCCTGCTTTCGCAGGCTCAGGGCGGATAACAAATACAAACATGTTTAAAAACATTTAAAAACATTAAATAATACATTTAAAAACATTTAAAAACATTAAATATAACAATTCATGCTGCCCAGTGGTTCATACATGCCTCTGTGTTTGCTTAGGGGTGATGGTTTAACCCCCCCTTCACGGGGGGGGGCGGGCACTGCCCGGCGTTAGCCATATGCCTGGCGGAATAGCTCTGTCTTACAGGCCCGGCGAAATGCAAGCAAATCTTGCCGGGCCCTTGTCTCGCAAGACAGAGCATTCCACCAGGTTGGGGCCAGGACTGAAAAGGCCCTGGCCCTGGTCGACGCCAGGCGGGCCTCCCTAGGGCCAGGGACACTTAAAAGATGTTTTCCGCCAGAGCGGAGAGTCCTCCGGGGCTCATATGGTGAGAGACGGTCCCTCAGATACGTCGGTCCCAGTCCGCGTAGGGCTTTGTAGGTTAACACCAAAACCTTGAACCTGATTCGGTACTCCACTGGCAGCCAATGCAGCTGGCGTAGCACCGGTGTAATATGCTCCCACACCGGTGCTCCAGCAATGACCCGCGCTGCTGCATTCTGTACCAGCTGTAACCGCCGGATCAGGCCCATGGGAAGCCCAGCGTAGAGCGCGTTACAGTAATCCAACCTAGAGGTGACCATTGCTTGGACCACTGTAGTCATGTCACGGGGAGACAAATAAGGGGCAAGCTGCCTGGCCTGCCGAAGATAATAAAAGGAAGACCTGGCAACTGCAGTGATCTGGTCCTCCATCTTCAAGGAGGAATCCAGAATCACCCCCAGGCTCCTAACCCTCGGGGCCAGTGTAAGTGCTGCCCCATCAAGTGTAGGAAGCTGGGGTCCCAAAGCCATCTCCCCACGACCCACATACAGGACCTCCGTCTTCGTGGGATTCAATTTCAGCCGACTTTGTCTCAACCAACCAGCCACAGCCTCAAAAGCACGCTCCAGGGCATCAGGGGCCGATCCAGGCTGCCCGTCCAACAACAGATAAAGCTGGGTGTCATCCGCGTATTGGTGACACCCAAGCCCGAAACTCCGCACCAGCTGGGCGAGGGGGCGCATATAGATATTAAATAATAATGGAGAGAGTATCGCTCCCTGTGGCACACCACAAACCAGTGGCCTACGAGATGACACCCTCTCCCCGAGCGCCACCCTCTGTCCCCGATCGTGGAGAAAGGAGACCAGCCACTGCAGTGCTGTCCCCTGAATCTCCACATCGGCAAGGCGGTGGGTCAGAAGCTCATGATCGACCGTATCAAACGCTGCTGACAGATCCAGCAAAATCAGCAGTGCTGATCCGCCCTGATCCAGATGTCTGCGGAGATCGTCTGTGAGGGCGACCAACAATGTCTCGACCCCATGTCCCGGGCGGAAACCAGACTGGAAGGGGTCTAGGGCTGAGGTCTCCTTCAGGAAATTCTGCAGTTGCTTCTCTGCCGCCCGCTCAATCACCTTCCCCAAAAACGGAAGGTTGGAAACTGGTCGGTAATTGAGCAGGTCCGCAGGATCTAATGATGATTTCTTCAGAAGAGGCCGTACCACAGCTTCCTTCAGCGCCTTGGGAAAAACCCCAGAGCTCAAGGACAGGTTTATAATCGCCTCCAAGGAATTCCGAAGCCCGTCAACACTGGCTTTCACCAGCCATGACGGGCACGGGTCCAAGGGGCACGTGGTAGGCCGTACCACCTGCAGAATCCTGTCCACCTCTTCCCCGAAAAGAGGGCTGAAATGATCTAATATGGGTCCCGAAGACGGCCAAGGGGCCTCTAGTTCATTTACTGTATCAACTGTGGCTGGTAAGTCGCAGCGGAGAAGCAAGATCTTATCAGTAAAAAAGCTCGCAAAAGCCTCACAGCTTATCTCCAAATTCAACTTTTGATGGTCTCCACCTGATTGGGAGACCAATGAACGGACCACATTAAATAATTTAGCTGGGCGAGAGCTAGCTGATGCGATGGAAGCTGCATAATACTCTTTCTTCACAGCTTTCTTCACACATAAGTACAACATAGTTTTGTTGGGTAGATAAATAGATGTGTCTTAAATTCAGTCATGATAATCTCATTTAATCTGGTACACGTGATTAACAGAATCAGGGCATCTGTGAAGGCCACTGCATGTGCACTGGATCCTTGCTTATCTTGGTTACTAAAAATCATATAAATACCACATTAAAAATGATGACAAACTTTGGGTCATAGCAATTTCTGAACTAGATGTGAATGAAATGCTGGTTCCAGGAACTTCACAAAATGGGTTTCTTATAACGCAGCATATCTCCAACCCTATCTGGATTGCTTTCCAACATGTATTTTCTAACACAAGCAGGAAAATGTGTCATTAATGGGATTCTACTACAGAAGGTATGCCGACCTGGGCCTTTAAACTGCCTGGTTGAGAGCTCTCTGAGAAAAACAGCATGCTTCTTCCAATTCCTTGGAGGAAGAGTAAATTAAAAGTGCAATACATAATGGTTGGGAATGTGGAAAAAGTCCATAGTTGCCATTCAATATGAGTTTCATAGCTGTTACAAATGGTGATCTCATACTCCTTGTAATATTTTAACTTGAAAGTGTTTTCATAGCTGGGCTTTATCATCACCTTATGTAGCACAGGTAGCTAGCCCACCATTGTCCAGCCACTTCCTTGCTTGCCTGCTATCAACCTATTTGCATACATGAGCAGCTTCTTCTATTGATAAATGTTTCTCATTTGGTCTCCGAGTGTCAGCATTTCAATGCTGCTTCCTGCCCTGATGCTTGTAAAGATGAAGTTTTATGCTGTTTGTTTTTTAATTAGGGTTCTATATTTGGAGAAACAAATAACTTGTATTTAATTAAAAATCATTCATGCGCCTCCATCAGCTGAAACTTGCTGAAAATGAGACTCCCAGATGGACCTGGGGCAGATTGATAACCAGAAGGAAAAGAAGATATCAGAGTCTTGTTAAAGAGAAATAATTAAGAGATTAAGACTGAAAGTTGCTGCAGAGATGTAACTGGAAATAGTACATCATTCATACCGTGACATCAAGGGCAGGACCATTACAATACTGCCACCCACTGTATTAGTAAAGCTAATTGCTCCTAATGAGCAGATGCTTTGCAATGCTTAGTTCACAACTAGTGAGGGAAGTAATGTATTATTGCTATTTTATAAAGTGAAACAGAAGGTGAGAGAGGACCTGCAACAAACTACCCAGTGAAGCTATAGCTAAGGAGGATTTGAATCCAGCTATTACAAATTCTATGTATTGTCGAAGGCTTTCACGGCCGGAGAACGATGGTTGTTGTGGGTTTTCCGGGCTGTATTGCCGTGGTCTTGGCATTGTAGTTCCTGACGTTTCGCCAGCAGCTGTGGCTGGCATCTTCAGAGGTGTAGCACCAAAAGACAGAGATCTCTCAGTGTCACTGTGACACTGAGAGATCTCTGTCTTTTGGTGCTACACCTCTGAAGATGCCAGCCACAGCTGCTGGCGAAACGTCAGGAACTACAATGCCAAGACCACGGCAATACAGCCCGGAAAACCCACAACAATCATATTACAAATTCTACTATCAAATTGTTGTTGTTGTTGTTGTTGTTGTTGTTGTTGTTGTTGTTGTTGTTGTTGTTATTTATAGTCCACCTTTCTCACTGAGGTCCAAAGCGGATTACACAGTGCGAGTGAAAATACAATACAATCAACAGCTAGGACATTTGCTGAGCATGTGCAATAATGAACAACAGTTAGGACATTCAGTGAAAGAGATACAATAGGGTAGGAGATATTTGAAAAACCAGCATAAAGCTGAGCACATCAATGAAATCTTTCTGAAAAAAGCAGAACTAATTTACATGGCATGTTTAGCAATGTGGAAACTCCCTAGTAGGTACATGTCTATATCAGAAGACAGTACCCAACAGAGTAGCATATAGTCCCTGTACCTATCCCTATCCATGCATCTTTCTTAGCTACTTCTTATGACACAGCCCTATAATCTGGGTAGAAAGCCATCCTGAATAATTCAGTTTTGCAAAGTTTGAAGAAAGCCAGGAAGATAAAATCCATTCCAGAAGGTGGGAGCCACTACAGGGAAAGCATGTGTGCAGGCAGCTATTGATTTTGCCCAACTTCAAGGCAGTATCTTCAGAAGGCACTGTTCAGATGGGTGAAGCTGCCATGGTGGAACATAGGAGAAGAAGCAGTCACACAGATATGAGGGTTGGCCCTAAAGGGCTTTGAATGTGGTAGTCATCATGACCTTGAATTGAGCCTGGTAATTGATGGGTAGCCAATGGAGTGACTGCAAAAGGAGGAAAATATGCATGCTCCATCTAGCTTATGAGAGTAAATGAGCTGCCATATTCTGCCCCATCTGGAGTCTTCAAGTCAACTTTGAGGGGAGGCCTAGATAGAGAGCATTATAGTAGTCTAGTCTCAATGTTACTGTGCCATGAAGCCAGGAGGCCGAATTGGATATGTGAAGGTAGACAGCCATCTTCTAGGCTAGTCTGAGTTGTAAGAAGGCCCTTTTTTTGCAGTTGCATTTATTTGCTTCTGTAGCAACAGTACCTCTAGACTCTCTTGAATCATAATATAAAACAAATCCTTGTGTCTTTATCTATTAGTTTATTGTGTGGATATGACACTTTGGCTTTAATCTCCCATTTCAACTCATTTGTGGTTTTATCGACATAGTAGACATTGGGAGACATAATTTTAGCTAATCACAGCTAAAGCAGAGGATCTCATTCCTACCACTGTCATCCAGCTATTGCTGCTATCATCAGTGGCTTCCCTAAAGTGGCTGGGGGTGGGATGGAGACTGTTGGGTCCACTGCCACTGTTGATTCTGTCAGCTTTGCCCCTGTAGTTCAGGGAAGTACAGGGCTGGGCCTGTGGGCTCCAGACTACATGTTTATATGAAATACATAGCTAGGATTTGTCCCACTGAAGTCAACACAGTCCAAGAGTTTTAAATTGAATGACACCAGCAAATCTGTGTCCAAGTTCACCCTGAGGTTAATGCACTGTTTGGAACTCTAATTAAAACTAATTCATTTATGCATTTGTTGGCCATCCAAAGTAGTGCTGAAACTAAATATTAGCCAAATGTATCGAAGCATGAAATGCTGACTATGCCATCCTCTTTCCCCTCTATATTACTTATCAGGGATATAATGTGAACACTAATGAGCATTCACTTCTTAACAAGATAGTGGGGCAGTATTTATGAACTGGAAATTAACTTGGTGTTCACTGGTCCTTCTCATTGGTGTCATTTATTTCTCTGTCGTGGCCTGAAGCTCTTTGCTTATGCTGTTGTCCTCTTCTGGTTGATATGGAAGCCCTCATTAGCCTCTGGTTATGAACAACCTTTTGCTCTTAAATTTCAAGACGAGGATTTACTCACTGTAAATATATAAAATACCAACATTATTCTTTACTTTTTTGTCTTGCTAAATTTTGCATGCAAAGGCTACCCTTTCAAAGGGCAAAAATGACATAGAGTTGAAAATCTTAACAATGTATGATGCTCTAAGAGTCACCATAATTTGTGGGCCCTCTGTGATGGACAGGACTGGCTCCAGCTCTGCCTTTCCTGAGAGACAGTTAATGGGAGTGAGTGGGATGTTGGGCCAATCAGAGAGAGTTCATTTGAGGGGAAAGAGGGCTTTTGAGAGATTGAGGTAGAGAAGGGTTTGAGATGCTGCTTAGAGAGGCAACAGAAAGGTAGCTGGCTGTTAATCTGGTCTGTTACATCGAAACCTTTCCTGTTTAACCCTAGCATGTTTGATAGTTTAAAATCTGTTCACTCTTATGTTCCTTCTTGGAAATAACGTTTGTTTTGTTTTTGTTTAACCCTGGCTGGCTTGTGATTGTTAGCTGAGGGAAAATATCTGTCACACCCACAAACGCTTTAGTCATCATGACCAATGGACCGAAATAATTAAATGGTGGCTGGCAGCATATATTGAGGGGAAGTAACTTCTAAGTTCCCTTTCCCCCAATAGCCCTGGGGTATAGCTGGGTGAGGGGAGGTAAACATAGGGAACTGGCTGGCTGCCTGGTGGAGCCTCTGAAAGAGGAGAGAGGGGTCCCTGTGAGGATTTGCCTGCTGTAGTGGAAGCTAAACAAGTGGCAGTTGGTGGTGGACTCCTGGCCTTTACTTGCCTGGGAAGCTCAAAACCTGTGAAGAGAGGTTTGGGGTGCATGGCAAAAAGTATAAAAGGTTTGTGTGTCCTTGTGAGGTGGGTTTTAGCCACCTACCCACCTACTCCTGCCATGCCTGCTTTTTTTGCAACAGCATTGCCTGCTGGGAAAAGGCTGTTCATTAAGGAAGAAAAGTGCATAAAATAGTTAATGGAAAACAAGCCAGGCAGGAAAGATAAGTAATAACCTTGGTAGACAGGATTAGAGTAGTCATTTTAGCTTGGATCTTATGCACTGCTTCTATTTGCATCCCTTTTCATCTGTTTTGTAGGCAGTCCTCACCTGCACAGTGCTTTTCTCGGATACTATCTCCTTTTCAGCTTAGCTCAGACACTAGCCTTGCATTGTAGAAGCTCCAAGTGCTGGTGGAACATAATTCACAGAATCCTCAAAATACAAAATGATGCAGGGCAAGTAAAATCAAGGTCAAGGACCCAAGCCATAAAGTATCCATAGCAGTTACAGGAGACACCCAACGTATCTAGATATTCAAGAGTTTTTCAGACAGTCTGGTTTAGTATATGCTTTTATTCTCGTATATGCTTAACTCTATCTTGAGTCTGCATGGATGTGCATACTAGAAGGATCCAGTGAAAGATCAATATCATCATTTGGCTTCAGCATGTATGTAGTCTAGAATGTAAACCTCTGATCATTCCATGCCATTTTGCTTCTTGTTCACAAAGTACAAAGCACAAATCCTCATGTTGTATTATACAGTGGAAGAAGCAAGTGACAAGTCCTAAATAGCATGTATGACTAAAAGCACATCTTAGGGTTGGTTGACACCAATTTATATATCTCCAATGCACTTCAGATTTCCTGCTGCAGTAAGAAATGACATCAGAGGTATGCAACCCCTGGCACAGATGCTGAAGAGGGCATGACCGACCATTAGGCTTGGCACTGCAGCTGTGTTGGTCTATCCCAAAACTGGATGTGTAGCTGATCTCAGGTTAAGAAATTCTGAAGAAACCTAAGTGAAGGGGAACTACTATACAGCGGCAATTGTTTAAAATTAGAATTTGGACTATGATAGTCCCAGTGATGCCCTACTAAGACCATTCTCACAAAGCATCATTTTGTACCAGACGTTACAAGAGGTATTAATTTCATCCACTGTAATCACATTCCTGAGTGTGTTCACTGAAAATTATATGATACATAAATAAGCTTTATTTTGGCCCCTTACTCTTACTCAAGAGAGAGATAAGATCTGTATATATACAATGTACCCTGTTAAGTATGACCCTTTCATATTCTGATGCACCAACATCTCCACAGGTACATGCTGCATTTATTTCCATACCTGAGCCAAAAACTTTTCCTACCTTTGCATCAGTTTCATCTCTCTTTCTCCCACCCCCAGTCCTTCCCCAGTACTGCCATTTCTTACTCTTTTTCTCTTAAAATCAGCAAAAACAGTCATTGCTTCATCTTCTGACACAGCAAGGAGATTTAAAATTACATTGCAAATGTCTGGGTGGCTACCCTTGAAGTGGGGGTATTGACCCCACTTCAATTCCTTTGTAATTCACATGGTAGACCAAAAGAATCATGGTGAGTAGGTTGGCGAGTTTATAAAATGACAAAAGATATTAATTTCTGCTGGTGATTCTTGAACTTTTCATTGTCACCTACAGGATTGAATTGTGAACATTGGAAGTTTGTGATAGATCATACAATAAGTACTTCCACCAAGTATTTAAATGTAGCTTTGCCATTCAGCTCACCTTGAGTTCCCACAGTTTTTCATAGCCAAGGACAAACTAAACTGTTTAAGGTACCCCATAACAAAGGTCCATGGAATGAGTTCCATTGAAAGTATACCGTTAGCATTGCAGCGAAGTGATTGAGGTTTATTTTGTCTCCCACAGCTTTCCCACATCTTTACAGCGCTTCCAATCCAATTTACTACTTCTCCTTCTTCTCTGAATTATTTGTGTTCTTTGGTCTCCCAGTGATCACAGCCATCGAGAACCTGGACACACAGGGGAGCCTGGTGCATACTAAGAGTGAAATGGAAACATTCATGTACTGCTCTTTGAAGGAGACCAGTCAGCCACAATGTGGGGGGGGGGGGAATGGGAGGAGGGGGAGTATGCAAAACATCACAACAGGCCAGATGCTATAACTGCTGAAAGGCAGAGAGCATTTTAATTTTAAAAATATGATATATTTATTTTGTAAGTGAAATATGCACCTGTCACATAACTCCCTTGGGGCATTTGTAGACTAACATACATAATTCACTGGCCAACATTAACGATTTAGAGATGCGGGTCTCCCAAAGTAAATTATGTGCCTAGCCTATAACCTCTTCCCTGGGGTAAAAACCTGCATAGGCTGATAGATAGCACACTCTGTTGTGATGGCCACAAATCAAGAAGGACTGAGAGCAAATTTCAGCTCTGAAGGTGCTTGCAGGCATGTCCTGCTCCAGCTTCCAAATGTTCAGATTTAAAGATTGTTAGAATAGCATGGCTGGCTTTCATTCTCGTTTTGGGCACAGTGATGGGAAGGGGAGAAAAAGATCTAGGTGGGTCTGGGTCCTATCAGATAGCTGGGACATTTATTTGTATTATTGTTATTTATTTATTTTTCGTTACTCTATTTATAGTCTGCCTTTCTCACTGAAACCCAAAGCGGATTATACAGAATAAATCAATAAGAGTTCACAGGAAGAGACATCTACTAAGCACAGTATAAGCTGATATAGTCAATATGAGGAGCCATCTAATGAGCAGTGTACTAGAACCAGGATTACTGAATGAACATGGCATATTAGGTAAGATATAGAGCATGGATATAACAAAGAAAATAGTATTACATTTGTAGAAAACAATGAAATGTAAATGGTAATACTGTATGTGAAGCAAACTGATAATACATCCTATACGCAGCAATATAATCCCCCGACCCTTTCCCTTTATAAAGCATTTTCTTGAACAATTATATAGCCCTATTACCTTTATAGAAAAGCACTCTGGAACAACTCTGTTTTACATAGTTTGCAGCATGATAGGAGTGTGGGAGCTCTCCTGATCTCCTCAGGCAGGCCGTTCCACAAAGTTGGGCATATGAATGAGTGACTGTTGATCTTACCTATTTACAGGCTGGCACGTGCAGAAGGCTGTGAACAGATGAGTGGAGCTGTCTGTCATGGCATGAACACAGGAGAAGAGTCAGTCCTGCAGCTATGAGGTTCCATGATAGTCAGTACCTTGAGATGAACTCAGACAATGGAGTAGGGGCAGAATGGGTGCAGCGTACATACCCCATTTAGTTCATGGTCATAACTGAGCTGTCTAAATTTGTGTGATACTTCCCCATAGTCCAAGTCCTCTATCTGCTAATCTATACTGATTTCAGATTACACAATTATTGTTATATTAGTTAAAAGAGAAAAAGTGCCATAGAAATTACATCAGCTGTGGCTACGATAATTTCCCAACTGATACTCTTGCACTGAAGAAAGCTCGTGTCCACCCTGATCATAAATGGGGTTTACTTTCACACTACATCCAAGGTTTGAGGTATATACAGAGAAATGTACAATGCATTCAAGAGCAACATGGCGAGGGGCCATGCCTCAGTGGTAGAACATCTTCTCATCCCGGAAAAGGTCCCCCAGTTTCAAGCCCTGGCATCTCCATTTAAAAGGATCAGGTAGTAGATGATGTGAAAGACTTCTGTCTGAGGTCCTGGAGAGCTGCTGTCAGTCTGAGTAGACAGTACTGACCTTGCTGGACCAATGGGCTGATGTAGTATAAGGCAGCTTCATATGTGTATATGTAAGGTCCTATGGGACCAATGCTAGTCATGCTAATAGAGGGAAGGAAAATCTACTTCCTCCCCACTGGAGAGGACTGGGAAGCTAACATGGCCTTGGGGTAAGACAAACTGAGTGGATCCTGCAGCATGAGAATCCAAAACTGCAAGAAGCCACTCAGTTCAGTGATACCTTCAATGGGCATTAACTCAACTGCTACTGCTTCCCTCAAACTGGTGGAGGTGTGAGAAGTGGCAATCATTTTTTCTAAAGGCTCCAAGCCATGTAACTCCTGAAAAACTGGCAAGGTTTCTTGAGTTTTGTTCTGTTTGTACCAGGCCACCAGAGGCAAAGATACCCCATCAGGAAAATTCCCTGTAAGTTAAAGATAATTTACCCTAACCCCTCCCCCCCCAATGGCTCCCAGCAGAAGCTTGCAATCTCTTGCAGCTATCCTCCTTTATCCCATTCCTTGACCCCTACTTAATACATATGAAACTGTCTTCCCCATAAAAGACAATAACTGCATTTGTGGTAGCAATCTGTTAAATCATGTCCAATGTATTCAAAATCCAGGCGCAGCTCCCATTGGCGTTTGAGGGATTGTGCCTAAATGGGCACGGGCAGGCTAGCTGGAGTTGCACTGGAGCCACACTGTAGCTGTTTATCTGAAGAAGATGAAGGCCATTTTACAAACTACAATGTGAATTCCTGGAAATTAACCTGTCATCCTAAGTGGTAGATGCGTAGAGCTCAGAATCTGTGGTCTCTGACAAACTCTACTTCCTGATTCTCTTCAAATGCATTTGCTTTCCAAATTTACTTTTCCCTCCCCTAAAGAGAGTTTCATTTAAATTCCAATCTATTATACCATTTCTGACAGCTGAAATAGTAAATAATATCCATGATTTTCATGGAGTGAGATGGCAGGGTTATTTCCCTTTAGGGGGAATTTATATAATGCAGCACTCATTTTGAATACTTGGTGGATGTTGCAGAGAAATGCTGCTTGGAAAGATATGGCACAAGACCCTCCTATGTGTGAAGCTGTATTCCCCAGTCTGACTGAGTGGTCAGGATTAAATTCAAAGTTTATTTTCACTGCCATTGTATAAATTGGAGTTCATTAGGCCCACTAACCTCAATAAAACATTAGCACCAGGGAAGGATATGTGATGCAAAATCTTCTTAATCCTGTGTCCATTTTAAATAATGTTTTAAAATAAACGAAATAAACCCTACAGCCAGAGACAGGAGGTCTGATACGCACATGAAGTTCTACACATGCAAGGCACGGAGGGTCTAACTATCACCATATAGCATTATCCCAACCTTCTTCTTTTGTGACTGCTATTTCATAATTAAAGAAAAAGAAGATGGTCTGCAAAGCCCCCCGAACTATATCAATATATCTACATAGCTAAATCTGTGGATACTTAAATCCAAGGATTACGGCCATGGACAGAAAAGACAGATCTTTCTACAAAGCAGAGAAACACCCCAGGTTTGCAGAGGGGAAAAATCTGAAATCTTAAAAAAAAAAAGGAGAACAACAACAACAACAACAACAACAACAACAACAACAACAACAACAACATTGGGGGTTAAAAACCTTTAAAATGGTAGACGCAGTGTCTATAGCTTTAAGAAATAAATGCTCTCAGTGGCTGTTGCTAGGAAACCACAACAATATTGCCAACCTTCAGTAGTTGATTTCTATCAGTAAAAGGCAGGGGAAAGGGGCAGGACACTTTCCAGGGTTGTTTTGGTCTTTAAGGGAGGACTCATCAAGGCTAGGCCTGACTTGATACCATGTGACTTGCATAACTCACCTAGGATTGGCTGCTTGGCACTGTTCAACATCAGCAACCCCACAAAAGCCAGTGTGGTGTAGTGGCCAGAGTTTCAAATTAGGATCTTGGTGACCCATGTTCAAATCCCCTCTGTTGTGGAAGTTTACTGGGTGACCTTGAGCCAGTCGCACGTTCTAATTCTCACCTACTTCACAGGGAGATTATGAGGATAAAACTGAGGAGAGGTGAATGAGGTGAGCTGCTCTGAGTATAAATGAACGTATAAATAAAAATAAAGCTGACAATAGGGGAGCAGATAAAAGATATGTTCATTGTTGGGTGTGAAGAAGAGAGGGAAGCTGCTTTTTGGAAGAACAGACCTCTAGCATACACAAAAAGGAAACAAGGCTTCAAGCTGAGCAAAATTGTCACTAATAGAAGGGATTCTGTCAGCAGAGCATGACTTTCTTGCCTTCCCCTCTCCTAATGTAGCCCCAGGTGCCCCCTCCCCCATGCTTCTCCTGTGGGGCAACGGTCTACTTCAGAACACCATGGGATTCAAAGGTCTGCAGCAACAGGGGTGATGGGTTAAAATCAGCCCCCTTGTGTCTGCTAAAATTCTCAGCTGGATCCAGCCTCCAGGGCATTGTTTGTCTTATTTCTTTGTACCTGCATATAGCAGAATGGCAACTCTTCTGATGGGGAAGAGGCTCTGGCCCCTGGTTTGTTCTTCACTATGATACACCTCTTGGGAGAGGTTTGAGACCAATGCACTACTGGACAGAAGACTAATTGGGAGACTTGCTTCTTTGAAACTTGCAGAAATCAGCAGCAATGAAATATGTTTTGATTAAAACCAATTACATTATCATATAGCAGTATACAAGCTTTCAGGTTCCCCAGAATTCTTTATCAGATTCAACTATTTGGAGGTGGACAGGATAATGATGATGTCTGAACGCATGTCTGCCTTTTAAAAATGGAAACCAAAGTTAAAATTAATCTGTGGGTTGGCTATATAATATAAAGCTACCACATTTTTCTTGTGCTCTGTACCTTGGAAGGCAGCTGCGTGTTCTTATGAGTGCATAAAGGGTTCTGATTAATAATAACAACAACAACATTCAATTTATATACCACCCTTCAGGACAACTTAATGCCCACTTACAGCGGTTTACAAAGTATGCCATTATTATCCCCACAACAAAACACCCTGTGAGGTGGGTGGGGCTGAGAGAGCCAGCTTCAAGCGGAAGAGTGGGGAATCAAACCCGGCTCTCCAGATTAGAGTCCCGCGCTCTTAACCACTACACCAAACTGGCTCTCAATTAACTATTGGGTTTATATATTCAATGGGAAAATTGCCATTCTTTTGCTTCACTACCCTGGCACTCTTTGGTGCATCTTGGAATTTGTTTTGCACCAAGCAACATGTAATCTTAGTCAGTTTTCAACATCCCTTCATCTCCATTTCAAGCAAATTATTGACTTAGGATTTTTCCCTACCTCTGTGTAGCAACCCTGAAATTCTTCCGTGGTTTCCCATCAATTTCCTAACCGGAGCTCATCCTGCTTAGCTTTCAAGATCTGAAGAGATTGGGCTATCCTGGGCTATCGAGATCAAGCTGAAGACTTCTAGGGAACTCCAAAAGTTGTTCCAGCTTTGTGAAATTTGGTTGCTCCTAATAAAAAGGTATTACATTGATGACTTCTTTTGGTGTGGGGGGGGGGGTCTAGTGGACACTGGACTAACAAGGCCACCTAAGAGCTCTGTCATTAAAACTTTGAGTCACTTTCATGCATTCTCACACAGGGATGCCAACAATACATTTTACACAGAAAAGAGACAACAATTTTTTTCTAGAAAAGTTTTCAGCGCGGGATGTGTCAACTGAGGAATACTGCTCTTAGCAAGGAGCCTCCTTAAGGGCTCTCCTTTCTGCCTGAGGCAAGGGCTACGGCCAAGCCGGTAGCTGTTCTTATCAGGGTTCCAAGAGCACAAGTCCAAATATCTCCATACTGAAATTAACATCTAGAGGAATCTGCCTTTGTATTACCACCAGGTATTTCTCGTAGGAGTATTTTTAATATACAGACACAAGGTGGCCAGCTTTTTCTTTGTAGCAGGGCTCCTGTGTACTTAACAGTTGCAAAATAAGTGAAAAATGAACAGCTAGACTTTTTCCAATATAGAAATGCGCTGACAGAAAAAGTAATCTATTAATTTCTTGTGATATTATGCAGATGGTAAAGGTAGAGCAGCACAGGAAGAAAAATTTGGCAACCCTAGACAAATGTCAACTATTCTAGGGGAAATTACTTTATCAAGGGATAAATGCTGCAACCCCCCAAAAAGAGCCATAAGCTAACTAAACATTTTTAAAGCACAAAGACAATAAGAATTGTACCGATTTTGAATCTGATTTTGCTAGCAGAATGTTTTAATATTGCTACTGCAACAGCATCAAAACAGAAAAATGATTAATCAGCTGAACATGTTTCACTTGCTGGGCTTCATCATTACGTATAAACAATTTGAGTCAAATTATGCATTTAGGAAACCAAATGTTGGAACTATATGTGATAGTACTTGGACAGTTGGTAAAATGATTTATGACATGTGCATGCATTGAACAACTCATTTGGTATTAGGGTTTATTGTTGAACTAGTTTTATGGCATTGGCAGAGAGAAACCACAAAACTAGAATGTATGCTCAAGTCGTTGGAACAAATCCAGTTAGGATCTTCCTTGGCAAGCATCAGTGTATGCCACAAAGAGCCTCATGGAAGGCAGCAGAGCCTCTTGGAGGAGAAAACACCAGTCCCAAGTATTCAGAGGAACAAAGCAAATCCCACTGAAATATTTTATTTCTACTAATATGCTGTGCAGTCCAAAATGGCAATGCCTCCCTGGGCATGAAACACAGCATATTTTACATAATTGGTTTAGCAGCAAAATAAGCAGATAAATAAATGCTAATGAACAGCTGGTCTCAATAAACAAGATAAATTAAAATTAATAATAATCTTATTCATTTAATGAACATGCTAACCATATTTTTAAAGGCAGGAATAAAAAATGCATGATCTCCTGCAGGGAGGTGCTAAGCCAAGCAAGAGAAATGTGTTTAGAGGCACTCCAGGGTTACCTTTGAGCTTCATGGGGATGGGCAGTTTGCCAAAAGCTTTGTGTCCCCATTCAGGAGTGGGGGTGGGAAGGACATATATTTTATATATTTATGAAGATACTTGTATCCTGCCTTCCCCTCCCAAAAAGGGTTCCAAGAAGGTTTGCAGCAAAAATAAACCATAAAATATATTTAACCAGATAAAACCATAATGTCAAACAGACAGAACAAATCTAGATGCAAAATAGTGCCATTTAGGTACAAACACCAACTGCCAGAAATATTCTATGCACCATATTCAGCCTCAGGTATATCAAGTCTCTGTAAACAACATGGCCTTACAGGCTCTTCTGAAGGCAAACAGGGAAAGATATCCTCTTCATATTCTCTGGATGATCATTCTAAAAGTATGGCGTTGCCATTGAACTCCCCTGCCCTGGCAAATAACTAGGCTGATAGATAGAACCCCTTTCAAACATTACAGTTTGAGCAATCTGACCATGCATAAGGGAAACTGTGATATGTTTGAACCTTTCAATATGCATGGTTGCTTTTTGTATGAATAATACAACATACCTATTTTCCATCTCTGGTATGTGGCAACATGTGTTCCCCCTTCCCACAAAAAATGGGGATCTGATTGTATGAACCAAAGGTGAAGAATAGGAATGTTGCCCTATTCATGTAAAATGGTGACCAAGATATTGAGATAATTGTATATGCGCCGTCTCCTCTTACGCGCAGTCAGATCACCAAAATTGTAACAGCTAAATAGGGTTTAGACCAGGACTCTCTAACATGGTGCCCTGTGGACACCATGGTGCCTACTGACACCTTTTCTGGTACCCATCAAGCGTTTTTAGAAAGTGGGCTGTGCCAGGTGGTTCTTTTTGCACTGCAAAGATTCTGATTGGCGATTGGAGATTTGATTGGCTGTGCAGTTTTTTAAAAACTCTCCTTTGACAGCAGCTGTTACCACAGCACAAGGATCTTCTTCACTGTTGACCGAAGGTGAGCTGCGGCACCATTGTGTGGCTGGCTCCACCTCCCGCAGCAGCCTTTATGTGGCAGCCATTTTGTGGCTGTGCCAAATTCCAAAGGTGCCCACAGACTCAAAAAGGTTGGGGACCCCAGTTTAGATCTTCCTGTCCTAAAAGAAGGCACAATAAGCAAGAACTGCTAAAAGGAATGAAGTCGGTGCACCAGTCCATACTGGGGAGATCTACTTTCATTTTTTAATTCTTTTATTTGGCCTCTCTCTATTGCCCATACCAAGCTACACCTAAGCAAGGTGGCTATCATTTTTCAGGCCTTGCTTCTGTGCTTTAGCACTTAAACCTTTCCCACTGCTTATCTTCATGCCAGTTAAAGCTTCCGCTGCTTAGGTTTTTTTTTTTTTAAATGTCTAGTTGTTAATAAAAACATAGGAGCATGAACAGAAAAAAAGGTGGCAATTAAGATACATCAGCAGACCTGTTCACTATAGCAAGTGGCAAAGGGGACAGATGAGTGGACCTGGGGACAGGGGAGAACAGGAAGGAAAAGCTAAAGCTACCTCATGCAACACTTGATTACAGAATTAAAAGTAATGTATGAATCTCTAGGTCTCAGTTTAGTATTCCTAACAAACACCAACCCCATTCTGCTATGCATATTAGCATATGAAGATAAGTAGTGGTTAAGGTTTGGGCTCTTAAAGGCACAGGAGGTAGTATTTCCAACTTTTTACTGACCTAGTGCCTTTAATGGCACCTTGCTCTCCAGACATTAACAGGTAATAATGTTATCTTTATTCTCTGAAAATTTTCACCTATTGATTTTGGCTGCTTTTTGGTTCTCAAAAGCTAGTCAAAGTGGCTTTTGGGGTATATGGTAATCACCCCAAAGTCCTACCTCTCCTCCGAGGCTCTGCACCAATTCTTGTGATTATAGGCTTAGGCAAAGCCAAGTGATTGTCAGCCAATCAGAGCCCATGGAACACCATTGGACGGGAGGGGGTGAGCAAGCCAGGTTAAAAGGGGAGGAAAAACTTCTCATATAGGGATTTGGACACTCCGGTTAGGAGAAGCAGATTAGCTAGGATTTTTATTTGGAGTTTTATGCAGGATGGGCAGGCCTAGGGGAGAATGCTTTTTTTTTTTTTAGGGGATAAATAAGCATCCTGGTAAAAAGCCAAAAGCACCAAAACTAACTGGGTAGTTTCTGAGAGCCAGAGAACATTTTGGTATCCAGGTCCAGTAAACCTCCCAACCTGAGATAAACTTTCCAAGGAAAGGAAGCAAGAATTCTCCTCAGTGTTTATTTAGTTTAATTGGGTGCAGTTACAAAATATCCAGTTTTATGGGGGAAAGTATCCAGTCTTTTGGGGAGAAACTAACTGCTGGGTTGTAGTAGAAAATCACTTCATCCCCAGCCTAGCAGGGAGCAAAATAGAAACAAAATATATGGAAAAAATTATGGGTGACTCAAACAAGGAAAACGGTACCAATACCCCTTTGTTCTGAAAAAATCACATAGATGGTATATTACTCCACTATATCTTGCAACAATAAATAATACAAATAACACAAAATGCTGGAGAAATTGCAGTCAGCAAGGTGATTACATCCATATGTGGTGGTCATGCCCTGTAGTATCAAAATTTGGGGAAAATTTTTACAGAAATGGAAAATATTGTGCATAAAATCATTTATGCCACACCAGTGCTGGCCTTGTTAACAATCTGAGGGGGGAAATTGACATCCAAGGGATTAATAGTGTTTATGTTGATGGCAGGGCAGCCTGTAGGGTAAGAACAGAATGTTGGAGATCTGCAGAATCTCCATCTCTACATCATTGGTACTCTGAGCTATGGCAAATAGCTATGGCAGAAAGATTGACATATCAGCTTAGAGTAGTTAAAGATAATGCTAAAATGTCAGATTTGTATGAAATATGGCATGATTGTATTTCATATAAGAATCAGAAAGGCATCCAATATCAACATCTTTTTGAACCCTTCCTCAAATTATATAAAAGGAATTAGATAAGAAGTACATAAAGAAATACTTTAGGGAAAAAAACCCTGCACCATTAAAGATTTCCTCTCTTAGTTATATCTTGCAAGAGAAATTTGAAAAAAAATGTGCTAAATATTAAGCCCTCTGTCAACAACTTGATGCAACTTTGTATATTTTGGTTTCCCACCCACCCCCACCCCTCTTCTGTGTGTTTTTCTTCTTTTCATAATCTTTGTTACGTCTGTTTTTCAGATGGTGCTTGTCTCTATTTTTGTTTAAAAAAATAATAAACATTAATTTAAAAAAAGAAATTCACCTTACCCTTATAAGCTGAAAGTATGTCAAATACCTTGTTGCTTTCTGTTAAATAAAACATTTTTTCTTCAATTGTGTTTTATCTGTCCAGTCATATAATAATAATAACAAAACAACAACATTTGATTTATATACCGCCCTTCAGGACAATTTAATGCCCCCTCAGAGCGGTTTACAAAGTATGTCATTATTATTCCCACAACAATAATCACATTGTGAGGTGGGTGGGTCTGAGAGAGCTCCTAGAAGCTGTGACTAGCCCAAGGTCACCCAGCTGGCTTCAAGTGGAGGAGTGAGGAATCAAACCCCGTTCTCCAGATTAGAGTCCTGTGCTCTTAACCACTACACCAAACTGAAAAAGGGAACTCAATTTGCCTCAGAAACACAACCAATAGTGTTATAAAAAGGTAAAAACCAAACTGAAAAAGGGAACTCAATTTGCCTCAGAAACACAACCAATAGTGTTATAACAGTGTCTGAATAAGAGACTTGTGGGAGCATGCAGTTTACATGCTATCAACCCTTCATCATAAACTAGTGTCACCCATTCTCATGATTGTGTGCAGTTGGTGATTCAAATATAAGAAGAGTTTAGTGTGAGGGAGAGTTGTTTTAGAAAGGTTCCAGGCAACTACAGAAGATCCTGAGATGTTTCAGTACAACATAATCCTAAACATAATAACATCTTGACTAGAATACAGTTGCCTCAGAGCTTCATCCTAATCCTCCTCCAGTAACTACCACATTTGGCAACTTCACTTGCATGCAAGAGGCATATTAAGATGCCCAAAAGAAAGGGGAAAACACACATCCAGATATATTCCTAGCAACCTCATCTTTATTGCACCATGGGCTCTTTTTCAAAGTAACAATAGTGTCCCCCTCTAGATCTGGTAATTTCTTGTGTATAGTACTGTAAGGTTGTCCTGCATTAATCCAGAGTAGTATTAATAATACTTATCTGTGGTGGCCACCACTTTATGGAATAGCCTGCTTGAAGAGGTAAGGAAAGCTCCCAGTCTCCTGGCTTTCTGCAAACTATGCAAAATAAAATTATTCAGAAGGGCTTTCTACCCAGATAATAGGGATGTGCCATAAGAAATAGCTCAGAGGGATGCTTTGGTAGGGACAAGGACTATATGCTATGCTATTGGATACTGTATACTGATGCAGATATGTGCCTACTAGGGAGTTTCCACATTGCTTAAGACAAGTAAATTAGTTATGAGTTGTTTCAGAAAGATTTCATCTCTATTCTAGACTTCATGTTTATTTTTCAAATTTTCTGCTACAGTACCCTATTGCATCTATTTCAGGGAATGTCCTGTGTCCATTGTTGCACTTGCTTGGTAAATGTCCTACCTGTTGATGGTATTGTATTTCACTTGCACTGTGTAATCTGCCTTGGATCTCAGTGAGAAGGGTGGAAAATAAAATAACCATGTGGTCAGAAACATCATATGATTGTTTCCCACGAAGCTACTTTAACAACAGTAGAGAGTAAATCCCATTGAACTCAAAGGGAATTATTTCTGAGTAGACATTGCTATTGTACATTGAGAGAACATTACTGAACATGTGTAAAAGCAGCTTAAGTAGCTCCTGGTTTGAATCCATCGAAATAAAACCTTGAAAACTCAGTGTTATAATTTCTAGGGGTGAACTGAATATTGACAAATTGTAATATTGAAATTTCCATTTCACACATTCAGGGGCAGCTCTGATTTTTTTTTTAGAGGAGCTGGGGGGTATTTAACATAATTTGAACAGTCACTTGGGAACAGGAGAAGATAACACACTTTGATTTTTTTGAATTAGGAGATGGATGTTTTCACATAATTTATGCAATACTAGTTCCTGACATTAAGTCAGTGGATTTCACCCCAGGGTATGGGAAATTGAAAGGCACTGATCTATTTGTCTAGCAGTACATCACTGCCTGAGATGATTGCAGCTACCT
This sequence comes from Eublepharis macularius, assembly GCF_028583425.1. Classification (NCBI taxonomy): domain Eukaryota; kingdom Metazoa; phylum Chordata; class Lepidosauria; order Squamata; family Eublepharidae; genus Eublepharis; species Eublepharis macularius. The sequence goes on from NC_072793.1 coordinate 65,301,382, forward strand.
AAGTCCCTGATCAGCAATAGAACTCTATGGTTTTTTTTAATGAACTAATTGATTTGCCCTTCAACTAGTGCATTTAAAATTGGCACTAGTCCTGGTTAACCAGTACTAATTCTGGGTCACCCTAGGAGAAGAGCAGGAGTTCACAAAGACTGTTATTCTTTTACTGTGATCAGAGTTGTGTAGTAAAAAGGGGGGTGGTAGAACAACAAACAAACTCAACAATGAAGATAAATTAACAGAGAACATTGTGAAAAAGCAAGATTCGAGTCCAGTAGCACCTTAATGACTGTCACCCACCATAAACCTCCCTACACAGGTTTAGGGCTTCACAGGCACTTAAGGGCAGTCACAATCTGCCACCTGTCTAATCTCTATTTATCAGGTAGAGAACCCTGACCCTAATCCACACTGGGTCATTTCTAGACATGGGCACGAATCGAAAAACGCCCCCGAACAAGCTGTTCGTTGTTCATTGCCATCCACGAACAATGAAAAGTAACGAGCATGACCCTGTTCACAAACATGTTCGTTGTTCGTTGTTTGTGGCCCCTTAAAGATCCCTTTAAACTATCAGCCAGTACCTAGCAGGGGGAATCCCCCCCACTGCCTACCAGCTGATAGTTTAAAGGGCCCTTTCCTGCCACGTGCAAGGGGCAGGGCCCTTTAAACACCCCACAAACTGACCTTCCCAATGTCCCATACCCACCAAAGTTGCAGGGGAAATAGTCCTCACTGTCCTCCGAAGACCCCCCCAAGTTTCAGAGAGATTGCACCCCGGGAAAGGCATGATGCATGGGTCTCCCTCTTTCTTGTCATTTTCTCTTCACAGTGGCAAAAACGGGACTCTCTGCTGGACGTACTTTGAAGGGTTAAAGCCAGAAGGAAAGCCAGGAGGAGTTCAGACAGAGTTCAGTCCCTGCCAGTTGCCAGGGGAATTGATTGAAAGGCCCCAGACTGTCTGGCTTGATGAACGGCTGATGAAGGCAACGAACGAGGCTTGCAACGACCACTTGTTCATTTAGAATGGAGCCTCACAAACAGCTTGTTCGTGAACAGATGAACAGGCTGTTCGTGGGGTTTTTTCGTTCGTAATGCTGTTCATGCCCATGTCTAGTCATTTCTCTCCTCTTCCCAGAGGCTCCTCCAGACAGGCAGCCTGCTCCCTCTGTTCACTACCCCTCACCCAACTACTGTCCAAGGCTACTGGGGGAAAGGGAACTCAGTGTTTACTCTCTCTATACGCTCCACCATATTGTTAAATTAGGCCCATTGCTTATGACCAGAATGTTTGATGTTCGTGTGTGTGTTTATTATCCCTCAGCCAACAACAGGCCAGCCAGGGCTAAACAGAACAAAAAACCTTTATAAGATGTACAGCGCTGAATGAGGTGAATTAGTTAAACATTTATAAAAACTTGTTCACATAATTTATAACCCCACACTCTTTTAACAGTGCTTGTTGGTGATTTTGAAAACAATAAACAGAATTTGGAGAAGAGTGCTGGGAAACCTGAAGGCTTCCACAAAATGTTGCGTTATTTTCGTTGGTCTTAAGAAAAGGTAATAGATGGCCTCTGTTTTTGGATTTTACTCTGGACCAATGTGGCTTTTTTGATCTTCTTTGGAATAACAGAATTTAGTTGATGAAGAAAGGGGCACCTCAGCTAGGGGGCTGGGAAACTGCACTAGGTAGTTCAGCTACAATTTAGCTTATATTGGCTCTCAGTGTACTAATATTTTATTTTATTTTAAGCGAGGAATGTGAAGATTGCTGTAATTGTTGGGTAGGTTCATATGGGATTTAGAGGTCCTTAAGGTACGCTGGTTCCATGCCATGCCAATACCAGCACCTTGAATTTGACCTAGAATAAAAAAGGAATGCGGTTTAGGTAGAAGAACAAAACTGGAGTAATATGGTCTCTAGGACCCACTCCTTTTTTCCTTCTTGCCTCAGCATTCTGTACCAGTTGTAGTTTTCAGGCACTCTTCAAGGGCTGTCCCATATAGAGTACACATTGCAGTAATCTAATCTAGATGCATGCATGACAATGGCAATATTTTTTTGTTCAGGAAAGGATGCAGGTAACTCAACAGCCAATGCTGGGGAAAGGCACTCCTGGACACCAGTGCTACCTGTTTATCCAACTAGAGGCGCAGGTCCAGCAGTAGCCCCAATCTGCAGACCTGCTCTTTTAGGGGAAGTGCAACCCCATCCAGAAGTTGAGACATCTCAATTTCTGGGTCAAATCTTTCCCCCACTAGTAGCACCTCTGTTTTGTTGGAATTAATTTTCAGTTCATTAACCCTTATTCATCTCAAAATGGCCTCCAGGCACTGGTTCACAGTTTCCCCTTAACTTGGAGTCTCTCTACACAAGATATCTTACAGTAGTTGTCCCGTTGTGAATACACACGCTCTGCTAGGGAGACAGAGTACACATGTACAGAAGACCACACGGAAAGTAAGTCACTTGAGCACCCTGTGTAAGATATCCTGTGTAGATATCTTGTGTTGATCTGCAACATAAGGACTACTATGTTTTTCCTAGGCTTTCAGCTTTTAAAAGTAAACTGTGAGTTTTGTTCAGTTTGTGAGAGAATTATCTGTTGTTATATTTTCAATTGGATGGTATTCATTTTTGCTTCTTCCCAATATGCCAAGGGCACAACTTGATACGAGCTACCCCTACACAAGAAACAGACACAGAGACCTCATGACTCATAGACTAAAGTTTTTCCCTCTCCTCGCATACACATTCTTATCTTGCTTTTTAACATCATGCTTGATGAAGACTTCTGGAGAGCAAAAAAGCTTGTAGAATGTGTTGCATTATTTTGGTTGGCCTTGATAAAAAGTCTTACATGGCTTCTGTTTTCAGACTGCATAGAATTGCATGGTTTTCAATGGGATTTAATAGCAACTAAATTTGGCTGCCTTATACATTGGCTGCCTTTCTCACTGATGCTGGACACTGAATAGTTTTTTTTAAAGAGATGAAAGTGATTTGAGAGAGCTGTCATCTATCTCAAAACTACCTCCATGCACCGGTTCACAGTTTCCATTTAACTTTATTTCCAGTGTTAATATAAGCCTATTATGTATATAAGACAAGGACTAGTATACATACATATTCTAGGTATATAATATGACTACTATGCATGCATATTCATTTTGCCCCATTATTATCTCTGGTTAAATAGGTTTTTGTAACAATACCAAAGCCTATGAAACCTGTTTGCAAGAGGCAAAAGTGAGTACACCCCACCTCCACCAATCCCTCTTTCAATCCACCTCAGGAAAAAGAAATGGTATGTCAAGTTCTGAAAATCTTGTTGCTGTCTAAGGTGCCACTGGACTCAGATCATGCTGTACCTCCTCATCGCACCAGTATTGCCAGTGATTACAGCTGCATGCGTGATGCATTTTAAAACAGAAAAGAAATATCTGTTCCTTGTTTATAGAGCACAGTTAACTCTATTCTATTTCTCGCTCCCATCCTTCAGATCAGATTAATGAGAATCATCATAGGTCAAACCTGAGACAAAGTATTTGATGGTTTCTTTTTAAGTGCAGCAATTCGATTACAGATATTGCCCTTTGCCTGCCTTCCATCTTCTCTGCCTTTGTAGAAGCTAAAAATGTCACGTCACTGAAGAGGGCTACTTTTGATCATAGAGCATTGTGTTATTTTGAATAGGCTGAATTTAACTAGTTTAACTGCCAAAAAGAATACATCATGCCAACCTATTTATCCCCTAATGCTGGCTGGACAGAACAACTGCAGGACACTTGATTCGGGGAGGTACAATATGGATTTTGCTGTTCCATGTAACAGGGAAGTAATTAACACACAATATTAAGAACATAAGTAATTACAAATTTACACTGGATTTTTTTTGCTACAAGGGTAGACCCCAATTAACATATCCTGGAAAACAATCATTAATAACAGGAAAGAGGCATTCTGTGGGTCAGATTCTAATTAAAGCCAAAAGTGAGATGATATAAATCCTCTCACAGAAGTGAAGTGAAAGGTGAACCATTCTAACATGAAGCTAGTGTCATTTTTCCATGATGAAATCCAAATGCTGTTTTTGTGTGTGTTTGATTTCCTATATCATTTCAATGATATCTCAGTATCAGATTTTTCAGTCATTACCAAATGCCAGAGATTTTACTTGAGGAGTACTAGGGTGTCAGATAATGGGAGATAGGTGCTCTTGGTGTTAATTAGACAATTTTCCTTTACTTTACTGGTAGCTGAAAAATATCTGAGGTGTAAAGGAGAGCAATTATTTAGATCTAAAAGACACATCTGAGAACAGAATGGTCCTTCACTAGAAATTGATCAGAGTATTGAGAATAGTGGCCTGTTCTAGTGTAACCAGAGTGCAAACAGCTTTTGCCCTTACCACTGGCCATAAATTTTCAATATCATTACAAGGCAAATTATAAGTGATGGTTTCAACTTGTGGCAAACAGTTTCAAAATACACTCAGAAGGGATTCGGCTGCTTACTTGTAAGGGTTGTGTGTCATTATTGTTTGTAATTTCTACAGCACATTTTACATGCATGAAACGGAACTAACTTATGGTTGTGCAGAAATTTGTACTCAGATCTATGGGTTTCAAGTTGGTCATTGGTCCTCTCTGATGACAACTTCCTGTGGTCTGGGTGAAAAATGTGGTACAACTGATCAGGGGAATAAATGATTTCATGTTGATCAAACAGTTGTTAGGTTTAAACAAACCAATCTGAAAGTTAGGGCATATTTTAGCAAAGGTTTTGGGCTAATTTATACTGCTAATTTATACTGTATTTGGCTGTTGCTAGTGATGAATAGAGATGGGCATGAACCGAAATATGAACCAAAATTAGACATGAACCAGGCTGGTTCGTGGTTCGCGAACCACGGTTCGTCAGATCCCATTTCTGACAAACCACCACAAACTTTTAGGCTGGTTCATTTGGTTCGTTTTTTGGTTCATCACTGCAGACAGCCTGGTGCCAATCAATCAGTTTCCTAGGCAACAGGGGATGGACTTCCTACAGACCTTCTGCTGACCTGGAATTGACTTTCTGCTGACCCAGAAGAGATGATTTTCTGACCCAGAAGTGACGATTTCATGAACCAAACAAACTGGTTCACGAACCGAGCAAATTCATGAAAGTTCGTGGTTTGTGGTTCGTGAAATTTGATGAACCACGAACCACATGATTCGGTCTTTTTCCAGTTCGTGCCCATCTCTAGTGATGAATCAATAAATATCATCATAAGATGGGATGGGTGGGTTTGTAATTGTAGGTCTATGGAAGCCTATGTATACATCTCTCTTGCTTCTGTGCAGTAATATTTCTTGCTATTTTTTGTGAGCTTCCTTTCCTTTCCTAAAAGGGTTCAAGGTAGCTCAGAGAAAGAATACTCAAACAATAAGGAGCTATTGAGATAAAACAATTAGAACTGCAAAACAATGTTTTAATTGCAGCAAAAACCAGGAAACTTTGACTTTTTGGTTTCTGGACAAGAGGCCAGAAAGACAGCTGTAGCATCCTTTTATATAACACAGGGTGCTTTTCTACTCTTTTCAGGGAAACTGTTCCACATGACCAGGCTACAACTGAGCCTGCTTGCGGGGAGGGCGGAATATAAATACGCTAAAATAAAATAAATAAATAAATAAATAAATAAAGGACCCATGACAGGCCAAAAGCAGATCACAGGAATGGTTGAAGGTAGGAAAGGAAACTGCCACACCAAGTCATATAGAAAAGGTAGTTAAAGTATGTGGGTCTCAGTCCATGAAAGGGCTTAAATAGTAAGTATCTTGACTTCAACCCAGAAATGCATATATTTTGGAACAGACAAAATATGTTCATATTGAGTACCTGCTCAGTCAAAAGGCAAGCAGCCACATTTTGGACCAATTGAAGTTCCTGAATTATTTTCAAGGGAAGCTTGATGTACACCATGTTTTATAATCTACCCTTACCATAGTAATGGTCACTGCAGCCCAGGAGAGAAAAAAAATTGTATGCCAAATAAAATCAGGGAGAAAGCACTTGTTTTTGAAACAAGGATAAATTTAAAATAACCTCTGAACTCCTATCTCCCCCTCCCAGTATTATCCTCTGATTTCTACAAAATGCTGCTCTTCAGGGATAGGGAACCCTGAGAAACAACATGAGGAATATCTGCAACCAGACAGGAAAATTAGTGGAAATTGTCAATTCAATCCAACCCTCAGCCATGGAAAGCCACACTCCATCCATGACTGGCAACACAATCCCTCCAGAACATCTTTAGCGACCAGTATTAGCCCAGTCTTATTTGGATTCAGTTTTATCCTGTTCTCCCTCAATCCTTTAAATACAGCACCCAAGCACTGTGTGGGGTTGCCAACTCTTGGTTGGAACCAGGGGTATTGATTTAAATAGCATGGAGATCAGTTGTAATTCTGGGAGATCTCCAGGCCCCACCTGGAGGTTGTCAATCCTAACGCTGGTCAAGAACAGAGATGGGTGCTACTAGATGGGCAAGAACAGAGACGGGTGCTTTTTCTCAGAAATGTATAGTTAAGTATCCACACACTAATGATTCATCCAGGGGTGGATTGGCCATTAAGGCCAATGGAAAAAGTCATGGGGGGTTGATGGCCTAGAAGGATGCCCTCTGGGACCACCCTGGCCCCAAGTGAGGGGCAGTCCTTGCCCTGTGTGCGGGAGCAGCATTCATTGCCACTACCACAAGCCACAGCCCAAGGCCCCTGTGAGATAACAAACAAGGCACCTGGCCATGCCCCTTGCCGGATGGAGAATGAGGTATGTGGCCCCGCCCCATGCCAGGCAGGGAATGAAGCGTGCATCCAAGACTGATCTTGTGCGGTGATGCTCAGCTGAGCTTCATAAGGCTGATGGACTGGCTCTTTCCCTTTCCTTTGAGATACAGGATCTGGGGTACAGTGAAGGCTGGTGCATTCATGGGCTGTTTTTATCTCCTTGCCTGCTGCTTCAAAGCAATGGAGGATTTCATTTGAAGACATAATGATATAAATAATAGTAAGCAAGTATTACTACTACTATTACTACTGCTGCTGCTGCTGCTGCTGCTACTTGCTATGGGACCTCAGCATTGAATGGGATGTCTCTAGGTTTTGGTGAAACATAAAGGTCTGTAGCAGAAAAGGGAGGTATGGGAGCCACATTCTACATGCAAAACTCCACTTCTGCTTTTGTGGATCCCAGCTTTAGTAAAGAGCTTACAGAAGTTCCAGTTTTTAGTAGTATCTTCCCCCCCTCTTATAATTCCAAGATCTTTTTTTAATATGCAATTCCTTTTGACATTGTTATGTGAATGTCAGACATTTACATATCGCTGTTGTTCACACTATGAATATTGATGCTGTCTCTACTATTCACAGTAGCGCACACATTATTTAGTTAAACCTTTGTGAATTAAATCACACCTGAAATGGAGATACATCCCTCCTGTTCCTTTTCTAATATGCCAGGTGTCTAATTTGAAACCACCTCTGTTGGCAGAGTTAAAAATTTCTTGTCTTTGTCAAAAAATCTATGAAGAAATTGTGCCATCTAGTGGATTTATTTTATAAATAAAAGTAATCAAAGAACAGCTATTCTCAAGTTTTGCTTCAGTGACCCTTTCATTCATAGATCCTATGTATAGCAAGGATACCTAGAAAACAATTCTAGGCATGTGCTGGTGGAGATGGGACCATTTAGATCACCACAAAACCAGAACACTAATTTGCTCCACCTATGACAATACATTCCTAATAATTTTGAAATTCAAATAGAAAATGCTCAGTTCATCTAAGGTATACAGGTATTTCATGTACTGAGTCCTATACATAGTCCCATAGGTCAACATACAAGCCCTTTAGGCCAACACAAATTAACTTAAAAGAATCTGGATACTCATTCTGCCTCAAGACCAAGATAAGAACATAGTGGCAAATAAGGAGAGAGTAGGTGTGAGTGAATGCTGTATAGAGGTGGGCGTGAATCGCAATATGAACCAAAAAAATGCATGAACCATGCCGGTTCGTAGTTCGTGAAAACGCAGTTCATGGGGCCACATTTTCCACAAACCCCATGAGTTTTTGGCCCAGTTTGTCAGGTTCATAAGGAGTTTGTGAGGCCAGACAGGCTGGTGCGGCTCAATTGATTGCTGGGCAACATAGGCTCGGAATGTCTGCAGACCTTTTGTTGCTGTGGGAACCCCAATCTCAGCCCACCTAACCTTGATAGGCAGGTCTCCCTTCCAACCGTGGCGCTCCCATTCTGTTACATGGGAGCCAAGAGCAGGGGGGAGACAGGCCTTCTGTAGCCATGGGCACCAATCTCATCCCTCCAAACCCTGTTAGGCAGGTCTGACTGCCAACCAGGGAGCTCCTGTTCTGCTCTATCTGACCCTATGTTATATAAGGCACAGCTTTCTGCCTAGTGCTTTCAGTTTCAACAGACAGTGGGAGAATGAGGACTGTTGCTGGCATTGGAGGGAGAGAGAGAGAGAGTGGAAGAGAGCTTGGCTGCTGCTCATAGAAAAGAGAGACTGAAAAGCCTCTGCAGCTTTAGTACTGGCATTTCTGGGAAGGGTGCCTTCTTTCCTCCATCCCACACCACCCCAGTCCCAGGGCCACTGCCTGGCTGGGCCTAGCTTGACTGAGGCCTACTTTTTTTCCTGGGAATTTCTTTCTTTCTCTTTATTCCTTCTGGGCTTAATTATCTATTTTGTCCACCTGTCCTGTGCCACCATCTGGCTCTGGGGCCAAGCTACATGGGCCGAGGGCTCACGTTGCTCTTTCTTGTTGATTTGCTTAACATCTCTTTATTATGTGCACCTGTCCTGCCTGCTCAGGTCAGGTCTCTCTTGAGGAGGGCTCACATCCACTCTTCTTTTGTTTCCCAGTTATTCTTATTTTTCAGCACTATGAGGCTTAGAGTGGGGGCCAAGGGTGGTCGTGGGGGGAACTCTACCCCCCCATCTCAGGGCCGCCATCTGGCTCTGGGGCCAAGCTACGTGGGCACCTTGGCTGAGGGCTCACTTTATTCTTTCTTTTTGTTTTGATTACTCTCTTATTTTGTGCACCTGTCCTGCATGCTCAGGTCAGGTCTCTCTGTGTGGCGGGGTAGGACTCTACCCACCGTCTCAGGGCCACTGTCTGGTTCAGGGGCCAAGCTAAATGGGCACCTCGGCTGAGGGCTCATGTTGTTCTTTCTTTGTGATTTGCTTACCATCTCTATTTATTTTTTTCACCTATCCTGCCTGCTCAGGTCAGGTCTCTTTGTGTGGTGGGATAGGGCTTCCATGCAAAGGGGATCAATGTCTCTGTCTCTTCTGAGTGCAACTTGCCCCTATCCATGAGACTTGGTCTCTCACCCCCTGATGGGGGGAAGGGGTTCCATCCTTGCTGCCATGGCTGGCAGGTGGGTGATGTCTGTGGCCACATCCTTCTATGGTCCCGAATGGGACTTGCTGACTCCTCTGCGCCGGGGGGAAGGGGTTCCATCCTTGCTTACCATCTTTGCACTTTGTAGTTTGCACTGAACTTTATAAAAACTACAAAATTTACATATAATTAATTCTGTAGACCTTTGAGGTTTTTTCCTTCTATTGCCAGGCATGGCCTCACAACCAGTGGAAGATGGGGGAATGGCAGCTTTTAAGATTGCTGAGGAGATTAGCATCCCTGGCACAGTGATGTCAATTCCAGAGCAACCCAGAAATGATTTCATAGTACCAGGGGTGACAGTCTAACATTCAGCCCAAAGTCTATAGTTTAACCATAGAATCTGGGGTAAATGCCTAGAACATTACTTAGTGTGATGATGTCATTTCTGGCTTGCTCTAGAAGTTACATCATTATGCCCCCTGGTTAAGTGCACTAGACAACAGGAACTGGGAAGGGAGATCCCCTACCCCAAGCAGGAAGCTGGGAACTATATTACAGGACTACTTTCCCTATCTTGCAACCGTCCCATTGCAGTAGCTGAACTAGTCCAGGCAAAGTCTTCTGAAGGTGCCACCCTGCAAATGGGTATAATCATTAGCTGCTCCTGATCATTCTTTGTTGTGACTCCCACCTTCTGGAATGATCTGCTTGGGGAGGTCAGGAGAGTCCCCATATTACATTATTCCTCCCCACATAAAAAACAAGGGCTCTTATTCAAAACAAGGAAGGAATAAGCATGTCAAAGGAGGAAGAAACACAAGTGGAACATTAAAGTTCACAGAGAAAACAAACTGCAGAGATGGGCTTTTTTGCTCCTGTGTTTGTGGTAGTCAGACAGGAACTAGATTGGAACGTGCTTGTTCATTCAAAGGGAACTAAATAGAGAGTTGCATCTCCTAGTTGATAGGAGGGGAAGGAGCACTAGTTCCTTAGTCAGAGCTCTAGAAGATCCTGAAGCTAAGAGCCGAACTACACAATATGAATGACATGCGAACAACATGCGAACAGACTTACGTGTCTCCCCATTGCTTCCCTGTACGTGCTCCTCCAAGACGAGTGGTATCCCATCATGCACCGCCAGTTTGTGCATGCTTAAACTGTCCTCTGTAACCATCCCCTGTCCCTTATTGCCTTTCTGTGAGGGAAGAGGGAAGTGGAAGCAAAACAGAATCACCACTCTGCAATGGCTACTTGATGATATGGTCCATGGACACTCACCAATGTAAACCGCTTTTTTGCTGGCACGTGCACAGAGTGGAGCTACAGACATGAGTTCATCGGGGGTAAAAGAGACATGGGAAGGTGAGGAAAAAAACCCGAATCTGGCCAGTCACATAGGCTCGTGTAATTCAACTCGTCTTGTGGATGATAAATAACACCAGTGAAAATACTGAATCTGAAGTACCCCATACACCAAATCCTAGGGCGATGACTCAGCATCCTGAATGGTAGTTCTTCAGTAGCCTCCAGTTAAAAAAAAATATATTGAAACTAGAAGAAAGATTACAATCAAATATCCCAAATGATCTACCACATCAAATGCTGCTGAGAAATTCAACAAAATCAATGTGTAAGTATTATCACTGTGTATATCTATGCATAGACCATATCACAATTTTTGTTATCACAATATGATCATGGCACAATTTTCAAGGAAAAAAGTGATGTTGCTGAATAGAAAAAAGTGATGTTGCTGAATCATCAATGGACACCAAACCCAAGAGTATAATCCATGGGCTCACAAGCTATCTGACACTCCTATCACCTCAATGTAGGGATCAATCAACCTTCAATTTCAGATAAAATATTACATACAAAAGTGAGCATTAGGTAGTGCTGCTTAAGTATTCAAACAAGAAATAAATTATATATGTACTAATGTGCTGCAATGAGAATAATGTCCCTTGTCACTTCAAAAAGTGACTCATTTGTAATACCAGCTGAGGAGCATAGAACAAATAATAAACAATCAGGTTCACTGTATTACTTGTATCAGAAATGAACTGTATCCTTCCTTTCTTCAGCTGTTACCAGCAAGAGTGGGAATAGCCGGCAATGCACCTTTGACAGCATTATTAAAACAGTGGCTCAAACATGCCTATTTCATAGCCATGATCAAAATTATGCTTTCTATTCATTCATTTTACTACATGATCTTCACATTCGTTCTTTGCAAACTGAAGTGGTGGAGAACATTAACTGCGATAAACGCATTAGTAACAGTAATAAAGACTACCTACCTCCTTCTCCATACAGGATAAGAATGTATAGATTTGATTTCCAATAGTCACCTTTCCAGGAATCCCCACATTGTAAAACTGATAACACAAAACTAACTCCTGCTAAATATCGTCACATTACTATTTAGAGATAGCCTACCCACTATGTGGCCTGAAGTGATTGTCTAGGGTACCAGTGGTGGAGCAGCACCATCCAGCTCCATCATTCCTCTGTCCAACGGCCTGTGGTATCGGGATCTGCCCAGAAGGTGCCCCTGACTTCGGTGGGAGCCTGCTCACTCCTTCTCTCCACTGGGGGGCAGACAGGAGCAGGCCTGGCCCTCTTCCTCCTTACCTTGCCTGACTGGGGAGTGGGAAACAAGGAGGACCAGCAGCAGCTTCTTGCTGCAGTGGGGAGGGGATGAAGGGAGGCATTGTTTTACTGCTTCCCTGCAGTCCGATGGAGGACAAGGAGGGTGGAAAGAAGCTGTGCTACACCTCGCCCAGCCACTAGGGGGCAAGGAGGGTGCTTACCATCTTCCTGTCTCCCTCTGGCCCGGTGAGGAGGGTGGGAAAATGTTGCACCTCACCTTGCCCAGTCACTGGGGTGGGTGCAATTTTTCTGCTTCCCCAGTGGCTGATGGTGGGCAGGAGGGTGAGTGTCATCTTCCTGCCTCCTTGAAATGTGTAGGGCTAGGGCACCTAACATTCTTGGCCTGCCCCTGTTTCTGGTAAAGAACTATATCCCTCTAAGTTGTTAACATGCTGCTAATTTCATGCGATGTTCAACCGCTGAATTTACCTTGTTCACCGTGTTCGTGAGGTCTGTTTGGTTTGGCACTGAATGACTTGAATGCCTGCTAAATAGGTTTGCATTATGTTTTTTTCAAGTGTACACATGCAAAAACACTGTTGATCTCAACTGATCAGCAGCTGTTAACGTTATGAAGACTAATACTGAACGGTAGCATGTTTCTTAAACACAGCATTTATTATAACTGATATATATGAGTTGTGATTTATTTATTTAAGCGATTGCCTGCCAAATGGAACAGTGATACAGCAATGGGAAAAATTGGGCTGTGTGATAACATGCATGTGTGAAATGCCAGTTGCACTGTGCTGCAGCATTAGGAATGAATATGGTGAAGGGCTCTGTCTCTTGATCAGAAGCCACAGACCCTGGTGATGGAACAAAATCGGGGAGATTCTCCAAGTTATCAGCTGCTGTCTCCTCTTGACATTCTGGAGCAGGCAGAGATTTTTTTCCACAGGCCTTTGAAACCCTCTCTGAATTCTTCAGACATAAGAACAAAGATAAGAGGGTTGGCTGAAGAGATGACAAACATCAGGACTTGGGTGGTGGCAAATATTTTTATTTAAGGCAAAAGGGCGAAAAGCAAAAATAAAAAACCCAGCAAGACAAAACTAAGTACAACTCTTAGTCAAATACTGATAAAATGCCTTCATCAGAGCGTCTGAACAATGAAACAACTCATTAAAGCCCTGGCTGTAGGAGCAATTTTCTGCAAAGCAGAAATGAGGTTTGCACCTGTAACACCTGAGTTTTGCCATTTCAGCATGGTTACAGACTTCTTTGTTCAAATTGAGACTAAAATTATAGAATATTCTGGTTTCTTACTAAATGTCCACAGCTGAGTTCCAAATAATAATAAAACAGAACCCTGGGCTCCTGGCACAGTAGTTTTGAGTTTTACATCATTTATGAAAGAATCGTTTTAATTACTTCATGGGGCTGCTACACTGGTTATTAGACTTGCTAATAAGCAGCAGTCTACGTGCTCTCGCTAGGGGATTGTCAATCAAAGCAGTTGCAGGTATATAGCAATGAGAGATCCTGGCTGATTGCACATGTACTGTATTGAAGCTTCTCACAGAGGTTTTGTATTGCCTATGGAACAACAGATTTGTCTCAACCACAGAGGTTTTGAAAGGGACAGAACAGAGCAAGAAAGGATTAAGTCCCACTGACGTCCATCAAGTGTAAAAGGCACTTAACGGAGAAAAGCTACCTTCAGCACCATGAACAGCTCTATGGCTCAACTAGTCCGGTACGCGGGAGGCTACGAACCCCAAGATTCCAAGGAGTGGAAGGTGATCATCCCAGCCTTTTTAGGAGTGATCTGCCTAGCTGGCTTTGCAGGGAATGCATGCGTGATTGGGATCCTACTGTACAACTCAAAGAAAGGGAAACCATCCATGATCCACTCCTTGATCCTTAATCTCAGCTTGGCAGACCTGCTCCTTGTCCTCTTTGTTGTGCCCTTCAGGGCAGCTGCTTACTCAAAAGGATCCTGGTACCTGGGTTGGTTCCTTTGCAAAACCTCTGATTGGTTCCGACATGTTTGTATGACAGCGAAGAGCTTGACCATCGCTGTAGTAGCCAAGACATGCTTTATGTATGCAAATAACCCAGCTAAACAGGTCAACATTAAGTGGCACACCATCTGTGCTGTCCTCTTGGCTATTTGGCTGGTGGCCTTGGGAACTCCACTGCCCTTGTGCTTCTTCAGCAACCTCTTAGAGCCAGAGGTAGGCTCTGCTTTATGCATCATGATGATTCCAGACCAGGCTCATGAGTTTATGTCAGTTTTTGTCAAGCTCTATCCCCTGCTGGTATTTTGTGCTCCCCTCGCCTTTGCTTTCTTTTATTTCTGGAGAGCTTACGGCAGATGCCAGCGGAGGGGGACTAAGACGCAAAACCTAAGGAATCAGATCAGATCCAGGTGCCTCACTATGATGCTTCTAAGCGTTACGATCACCTCTGCATTGATGTGGCTGCCGGACTGGGTATCTTGGTTGTGGTTCTGGCACCTGAATAAGGATGGGCCTGCTCCCCCACAAGGATTCATGGCCACCACCCAAGTCTTGATGTTTGCCATCTCTTCAGCCAACCCTCTTATCTTTGTACTTATGTCTGAAGAATTCAGAGAGGGTTTCAAAGGTTTGTGGAAAAGGCTTACACTGAAAAAACCTCTGCCTGCTCCAGAATGTCAAGAGGAAACAGCAGCTGATAACTTGGAGAATCTCCCCGATTCTGTTCCATCACCGGAGTCTGTGGCTTCTGATCAAGAGACAGAGCCCCCATCTGTACTCCATACCACAGAAAGCATGGAAATCAAGAAAGAGATGCCAGTTTTGCCAGATGTTGAGCAATTTTGGCATGACAGAGAAGCAGTCCCTGATGCTCAAAACAATGACCCTATTCCTTGGGAACATGAAGAACAAGAGACAGTAGGTAGTGATCAATAAAACTGAAGCAGATAGCTTAAAAGGCAAATAAAAATTGTTATAATTTTGTTGCTTATTTGCGGATAATGCTGAGCTGGTATTTGAGGTACGTAAAGTGTTGTTACATGGACCATATTAGTTTTACCTTTGCATGTGTTCAGTAAGGATTGGAATTTCTAAATTCATGTTATGTACAAAGACTACAGAATTAATGGTTCCAGATATTTTGCTCTAAGGTTTTATTATGTATCTTATTTAAAATCCGTGTTCTGCACTTTCAGAAGGGTGATTTAAACTAGACATTTCAGAAGGAAAAATATTTAAATTGGTTAACAAAGTAGTTCTGCTTCACTAAGTAAGCTGAATGAAACATTGCATGATCTAACTATAAAGCAGGCATTGTGCTTATTTATAGTTCAAGTAACAAGTTTTGTATGTATTTGCTTCAAGTAAAAAGTTACTGCTCTGAACAAGCTTTGTTCAATGCAAAGGTGCAGAGCAAAAATGTAATTAGGTTCTTTTATTCATGAAAGAGAACGTTCCCCACATTTTCTTGTTATTATGACAACAGTATTTATTAAATGTACTGAAAGAAAAAGGGGGACACGTTGTTCTGATAACTGATCTTATTGTTTTAAACTGTATTATAGTTGTACAAAAATGAAAAGTCAGGTTGATATTTTAAGCACAGAGGTCTGTGCTAATTAAGTAGACATTTTTTCTGTGTTCATTGAATGCATTATACTTTTTTGGACTATTACAGAATGTTTGCAGCTGACAAGCAAGGCTAGTTTGATACCATTCAAGAGCAAAACAGTCACTTCAGTTACAACATACAAAGATTTCACCTAAATACACAACTGTAAAGAGTTTTGCAAAAATACATCACTTAGATTAGCTAGATTTAATTTTGCACTGTATTTTAATATATTTGTTTAATATGTTTGTATCCAGCAAATTGTAAGTGAAGTTGCTCTTGCAAGGCTTTCCTGCCTTCTTTTTCTTGTGGCAACCTCAGCCCCTCCCTCAAGCTTCTAGAAATGCTGCTATATTTTCCTTTCTGCATTAAATTTCAATTTTGCAAATAATTACAATATAGAGAACAAAATTAGCCTTTTCCCAATGTCAGCCAACATGCATTCTCCAACACAGCTTCTAAAAACATCTATTTCTACATGGTTGAATTGACTCCAGCAAACCAGCTTTTTGAAAGGGACAGAACTTTTAGTCCTATTTACTTACGTACATTTTGTAAAGTGATTCAGGTGCAACCGCTCATACAACAGAAGCTAAGGGGTTTACCTACTTACATAGAAACAGCTGTTCTCATTGCAATCATTCGTATTTGGACAATGTAATTATTTTTCCATCATGCTTCTGTTGTTGATAGAACTGAAATGGATAGAACTTAAGTGATGCAAGCTCTTTGAAATGAATTGGAACATAGTTCTTCTTGGAGAGGTTCCCAATGCATTATGCCCCACCAGTTAAGAACTGGCCAGTATTTTGTCAGCCTAAGCAGCTGCACTGTGTGGTCCAAAATAGCAGCTCAAAGACACACAGGGGACTGTAAGGACTTGCAGGGATCATCTAATTTTCCCTCCCACAATTTCCTTTTTCCTGAACGCCCCATCAGCCAACCTGATTCTATCTCCCTTCTTGAGTTTTTCCTCCTTCCCTACCCATGGCAGCCTCTGGTGGTCATACTGTGCTAGTTGCCAGCCAGTCCAAGATTCATGGTGGGGATCTTGCAAGGACTTGAGGGGGCATCTCACTTTCCCCCATACTATTTTCTATAGTATACTATACTATACTATATACCAGTATATAGTATACTATACTATAGTGTGACTTCCCCACACTATTTTCTCTTTCCCTCTTCCTGGCAACCTTATATTCTAAACTTTCCCTGCTTCCTTCTCTCTTTCCCCTCCACCAAAATCTTTTATCTGCTCCCCATCTTCAGCTATATTTATTATTTACTTCCTTTCTCCACAATGGGGACCCAAAGCAGCTTACATAATTTCCTCTCCTCCATTTTATCAACCCCACGAAGGTTAGGCTGAATGTGTGACTTTGAAATGCAAGGGTAGAGTAAGCATTTGAACCTAGGTCTCCCAGATCCTAATCTGGAACTCTACTACATACCACACTGGCTATTGTGAGGTTGCTACTACTGAACAGATAGCAAGCAGCTATGCCTGGATGAGTCATTCAAGTCGTGTGATAGCAAGCTGCCTGCTGGTTGCTGCTGAGTCTGGTCCCAATGAGTCCTTCCAAAGAGCCCTGCCCCTTTGCCCCAGACTTTTACTGACAGAAACCAAGGCTTGAAGGCCGGCAATACTGTTGCGGTTGCCTAGCAACAGCTCCTGAGAGCATTCTTTTCTTAACAGTAAAAATAGTGCTTCTGTCAATTTTGGAGAGTTTTAACCACCCATATATTTAAGATATTTTAAAGTTATTTAAGCACCCATATATTTTAAGATTTCTGATTTTTATGCAAACCTGGGGCTTTTCTCAAGTTTGCGGAAAGATCTGTCTTGCCTGTTCATGGCCTCACTCTCCAGCTTTAAGTATTCAGAGATGGGGCCATGTTGAGAATCAGATATACTGATAGGGTGATTGCATACAAATATATGCAGGGGAATAACAGCTGTGAATATACGCACCAGCACATTGTTATCATTGCAAGAGGTCCTGCAATGCTGCTATCTGATGCTTTATTTACATCCCTAAAAATACTATTATCCTAGATGAACATTTGGATTGCATGAGAGTTGCAAAACATGCAAATGTAAATATAAAGGCTGTTTTTAGTAAATGCACACGTTTGCTTGTGCAGAATACAACCTTTCACTGATAAGACTATGCTTAATCCTTGCTTTTAATTTGATTGTAACTGTACTGGTTTATTATTTGTGAAACCCTGTTTAGGTTCAATGATTTCCTTTTATTAATGGATGAATCTTCCACTGCAGAGAAGTCTTTCCTACAATGGAAGTCTTCAGCTAATGAAATATTCCGCATTGTGGAATGCGACTGGATGTTTCATAGGCTTATGCCACTGGTTTTCAATTGAGCTGTTCCATCTTGCATTAGTTGTGCAAGTGCTATATTTGATACAACCACAGTAATAATGGCTGCCTATCTCATTTTTCCTCTTTAGATGCAGGTTCATAAAATTAAACTGTTAGCAAAGATAAGATTCAAGTTGTGAATGTTCTGACTACTTCAAAATACAATGCTGATGTCCAATGGTAAGCATCTTTATAGTGGTGATTCATGGGAAACATCCAATCATCCTTTGAGAAATATAGTTCAAAGAGTTGTGTATGAACAAGTTTTAAAAAGACAAAGGTTTGTAAATGTATAACAATCTATGGCAAATAAACCCATGGATACTTAACAGTGAGAACATTTTGAAGAAAAGACCCTGATGAAAGGCACTTATTTTGGCTCGTATAAGTGTATGCTTATTATACATTTTAAAATAAGCAATTGAGACTATAGTGCTCTGTAGTTCAAGCCTCTTCCTTGCCTTTAGATTGAAGCTACTAGAGCCTCCAATTAGTAGCCAGATATTGTGGTAGAAAGTGCTGTCAAGTCCCAGGTGAATTATTGCGACTCTATAGTTTTCAAGGCAAGAGATGAACAGAAGAGAGTTGCCACTGTCTGTCTCTGCATAGTGACCCTGGACTTTTATGGTGGTTCATCCAAGTACTAAGCAGGGCAGAGGCTGTTTACCTTCTGAGATCTGATGAGATCAGGCCAGCCTGGGCCATTTTTTCAAGGCAGCCAAATGCAGCCCAGCAAATAAACAAATTAGCCTCATGTAAGGAAACCATACACATTTAAAGACACAACAAATCAGAAAGGAGCTGTAACAGTAATGAGAGTAGGATCCTACAGTGTCTAATCTTTAAAGGCAAAACCTGAATGATACTATGGTACAGTTGTATAACTATATTACATTTGGGCACAACTATAATGTTCTGATATCTATAATACTTTAGATATGCCACAATTAACCTCAAACTATTCCAGGCCATATGAGTGATTGCCAGACATGCAAAATAATAATTCAATTAGAAGGTAATAAACCATTACTAAGCATATACAATCCTTATATAAAAAGGGTTGGTTTATTGTCGTTCAAATACACAAATTGAACAATCCCAACATTTCAAAATTAAACTTTAGAAACACAAGTTTAACATTCAAAACAGGAATATAGTTTACAAGAAATATTCAGAAGGAAAATCCACAGTCTAATTCAGAGGTTGGTAGAGATCACTTTATAGTAAATAAAACTGTTTTTTAATAACCGTGCTATCCTGGGAAGAAACACTTGAATGTGTGTGTGTGTGTGTATTTCCAATTTACAGCAAAAACATTACCAGACTACTGGGTAAAGCAACTTGATTGTGCCTATAATGGGGGTGGGGGATCAAAGCAGGCCTGTGAACAAGATCAAAAGGTGTTTATTCAATTTGGTATCTGCAAGGTTCATTCTCCTCTCCTGCTCGATCTGACATTAATGGAGTTATTCCTGATTTATGTAAAAAAGGCCACATGAGTAGAGAATTAGGCCCTATATTTTCAGGTTTGTGGAAGGAGCTACTGTGGCCTTCAGCAGTCAATAGTTTAATCATCAGAGTGCCTGACCTTGGACTCCCATTAGGACATCTGCAGTACTCTAGTAGTTTTTAACTTCAGACCACAAACATCAATCATCCCAAGGCTTTCACACATAACACTGCTGAGAATGACTCCAAATGCTACCAACATCCACATCTTGTACACAGATATATCATTGTTCTAGGACCTAAAAATCACTGGATATAGCTGCATGGTTAGAATATTTGTCAGTCATGCAACAAAGAGAAAAAGCATCAATAATGCAAATATTCTCTTGTACAGCAACTGCTTTATGTTCACAAACGCTGCTTTTTCTTTGCTTCTTGGATGGTTTTGCAGTAAGTTCATGGTAATGTATATGATTAAATCTGACAGATGGCTCATGCAAGCTTCTTGACTTAACAGATACTCTTACTCAAGAGTGCATTAGAATTATTTTGTTGTTCGTCTTGTAGGCTCTGAAGCTGTGGGTGGTGGAGGGGGACCTCTGCGATCTAAGTCATCTACATAGGACACGATAAGTTTGCGTCTCTCTTCTGGCACACAGTCAAGTACCAAATAACGTTTGTCATTCTGTAATATCTTTTCGATATCCTTCAGATGCTGGTCAGATTCTTGAATCAACTTTTTGGATCTGAAATTAAATGTGGGGTTATCGTCATGAAAATAGTTAGGCGCTAGATAAGTTGCGAAGATTCAAGTAGGTAAATGCCCCATAGCAATTCCACCCACCACAGCAATGCCAACCTATAGCAATTCCACCCACCAGCACATGGAGAAAGTTTTGTAGTGGAATGTCTGACCCAGGACTTAAGGGGTCATCCATTCTGAATAGAGCTGCACTCCCTTGGAAGGAAGAGGTCTGTAGTTTAGGGGGTGTTCTTGGAACCAGCCAATTGCTGAATAAGCAGGCGGCAGTTATGGCCAGGAGTACTTTTTACCAACTGAAGCCTTTCCTGGGCAGAAAAGATCTAGCTACTGGGCTGCCTGCCCTGCTTATATCTAGATCAGATTATTGCAATGCACACTGTATGAGACTGCCCTTGAAAACGTTTCAGAAACTTCAATTGGTGCAGAATGTTACAAGCAGGAGGCCAACTGGAGTAGGTCACAGGGACAATATCACTCCAGCCTTGGCCCATCTACACTAGCTCCCAATGTGTTTCCAGGTACAATTCAAGGTCCTGGTGTTCACCTATATGGTTTGGACCAGCATACCTGAAGGACCATCTACTCCTGTACAAACCTAGCCAACTGGTCATCTACTGAGGCCCTGCTTTGGATGCCTGCACCTTCTGAGGTTAAGCAAGTGACAACCTAGGAGAGGGGCTTTTTGATCATGGCACCAAACTCTGGAACTTTTTCCAAGAGAGACTTGCCTGCCCCTTCTGTTGCCATCTTCTACCTGGCATTGTTTTGTATGGCATTCCCTCAGACATCTTCCTGCCCTATGCTTTAACTGTTGCTTTTTATGTCTTTGTATGTCTATTTTAGCTTGATTTTAGTTGTTTTAATGACATGTTTTTTATTTGGGTTTAATGGATTTTCAGATTTTTTAATTATTTTTTAAAATTTGTTAGCCATCTTGATAGCTCTGATGAGGGCAGATAGGTGGAGTGTAAATAAAACTGTAATCAAATAAGCCAAATTGATCAAGGACTGCAATACCCCTCATCTGCAAACATATGTCTTCAGGTTAGAGGTGAGCCACTATGGCAGGGGTGTAAAGGGGTTTAAAAAACCCTTGTTTGGTGTAGTAGTTAAGACAGCGGGACTCTAATCTGGAGAGCCGGGTTTGATTCCCCACTCCTCCACTTGAAGCCAGCTGGGTGACCTTGGGCTAGTCACAGTTCTCTGGAGCTCTCTCAGCCTCTCCCACCTCACAGGGTGTATGCTGTGGAGATAATAATGGCATACTTTGTAAACCGCTCTGAGTGGGCATTAAGTTGTCCTGAAGGGCGGTATATAAATTGAATGTTGTTGTTATTGTTATTATTCTGCTGTTAATGCTTGTATTGCAGGGGTCCCCAACCTTTTAAGCCTGCAGGCACATTTGGAGTTCTGACACAGTGTGGTGGGCGCAGAAACAAAATGGCTGTCACAAAATAGCTGCTATTTACCTTCAGTTTCAAAGTAAAGATCCTTGAGCTGTTGAAGCAGCTTTTGCCAAAGCAAAGTGTTAAAAATTCTGCACAGCCAATCAAATCTCCAATGGCCCACCCACTTTCTAGAAACATGTTGGAGACCCCTGCTGTACTGTATCAATTTTGGAGTGAAACAGAAAACTTCAATCTAAAGGGCTGCCAGCCTCTTTTAAAACGAACACTTAAAGGTACAAAAAAGAAAAAAGAGCGTATTTCAAATTAAACACTACAGTTGAACAAAACTTGTTGAAAAATGAATTCCATTATCCCAGCTGTAGCCATCTACCTGAATGACATAAATTAAAAAATGATCACATTTGCTTCAAACTCTGTTTCTGTGGCAGTGACAATTTTGTAATCTGCTTACTGATTGTAAAGTTTTTTTTATCATACTTTTAATCCACCTTGGGCCCCTGTGAGAAAGGTGGACTACAAATGAAAATATTATTTTTATTAATACTTCAGAAAAATACTAACTGCAAAGGAAAAGAGGCAAATGATGTAGGACCTAATTAACTTTATTAGATTGTTTGCTCCTAGGACTGTTGCTAATCCATTTACACTAAATGAGTAATTTCAATAATTTCTAACATTTCTTGGCCTAAGCCAAACATTTCATAAAATATAAATGCCCCAAATGAAGGTCTAGTTAAAATTTAATTTGGTATTCATCATGGAATTAGTTCAGATTTATCCCAAAGAAAAGAACATTCTCAAATGATGGCCATCAAATATCTACATCCATAATTTGGGATGGTGTAATTTTTGGATATAAATGAAGCCCAGTTTTTCCCCCCACTTCAAAAATCTGCTCAAGCATTTAATGGTCCAGTCTTACGCATATTAACTTGGAAGCAAGTCCTAGTGAAGGAAGCAACTTTCACTGAATTAAGATAGACTTATTCACAAGAAAGTGTACATTGGACTGCAGCCTATGAAAACTAGTTATATACTGCACATGAATATAAAAAGAAGCAGAAAATGGAATTTTGTGTGCTGCATCTAAATACATACCTGTATGTTATAAATTTGGTCTCTTTCAAAAGTGTCCGGAAATCTGCTTTGGCTGTAATATATTTGTCTCTGATATACTCTTCAAACTCTCTCTGTTTTTTCTGTATGAAATAAAACAGGAAGTAGTCATCAATACAACTTTAGGAGAGCAATTATTAGATGTCAAACCCATAAATTACATAACCTTACAAAGATCAAAGCAAGGGGAAAATAAACCTGGTTTTAACAACACATGGAAAACTTAAATCATCACCATGGGGCTTCTTACCCTGTCACTGGAAGAAAATTTAATACACCTGGGATCTTCTTTAATTATTTTCTTTACTTCTTTCCATGTTGATGTTAATGTAATCTTTTAAAAAAGACAAACAGAAACATTACAAGCTGCTATATGAGGAGCAACCACACAGTGCTATTCTGAGAAACAGCCAGTACCTAACCTGACAGAACAAGTTCAAGTAATGGGCCCCAATCTATGCATGGAGACAAGTAACTGCAGCTAGCATTAGAGGTTGTTCCATGCATGTTTATTGTTTTAAAAATATGAAGTATTTAATTCAGTAGAATGTAAATCAGTACATGCCACTGCTCATAAATAAGCATTTAACTTCATCCATATAGGAACAAGGTTAAATTGACAGAAACAGATTATTTCAATCTTCTTTATAGGTTTGCTTTTAAATTAGATTAGAATCAAATCAAATTAGAGTTGCTGCATAATATACTGCAAAGGGAAATGGGACTGATGCACATGTTCCTTACTGAAGTAAATGGGACAACTTGCTGCAAGACCCACCAATCTCAGTAGCATTCAGTAACCTCAGTATCTTT
Source organism: Eublepharis macularius (assembly GCF_028583425.1). Lineage (NCBI taxonomy): Eukaryota > Metazoa > Chordata > Lepidosauria > Squamata > Eublepharidae > Eublepharis > Eublepharis macularius. The sequence goes on from NC_072793.1 coordinate 65,324,954, forward strand.
GGGCTGTGATTCAGGTTTACAGATATATACCAAAAATGTGCCTGACATTCCTACAGATCAATGAAAACATTTCTGAATAATAAAATGGCTGAAGTATAAGATGGGCCATATACCCTGAGCGTTTAACAGTATTGGATAAAAATAAACAGAAAAAATTATTTTTTATAATACAGTTTGAAGTGGTAAAAACTGAGTGAAATAACATCAAAAACAAAGTAACTTGAAGAATAGGGATGTAGGAAATAAAATTGCCCTGAATTTTCATTCCTAAAAATGTTAAAGGTGATGCAGAAGCTAACAGGGATACGACTCCCTCCCTAATAACATCTTGATTCCCAGAGCAGTCTTTTAGCACAATTATGATGCGCTGCCACTAGGGGTGTCTGGTTCAGATATCCAATTCAGGAAAAATTCCCGAATCAGACCCGATCCGTAAAGATTCGGGATTTCCAGATCATACTGGCCCCGATTTGGAAATCCCAAATCAAAACTTTCCGAAGAATTTGGAATGCCTCGGGGCTTAGTTTAAAGGGCTCCGCTGCTGCTTGCAAGCAGCGCCGGGGGCCTTTAAACACCATCAAAAACAGCCTCCTACCTCCACCCCCACTTATCTTGGCCCCACGGTCGGTGGTGGCTCTGGCCCTCCTCGCCGCCCACAGGGCCGCGGAGAAGCGAGGAGGCAGTGCGGCAGGAGGCAGCAGAGGAGCTGGCTGGATCCAGGCTACGGCCAAGCGATGCTGCCACCGGAGCTGCCAAGGAGCGACACTGTTATTGCGGCCGCTGCCAGGCAGACGAGCAATGATGATAATGCGGCCGAGGAGCGACGCTGCCGCCAAGCGATGCCACGGCCGCTGTGGGCAAGTGACACTGCCGCCGCAGCCGCCACTGGGTGACACTGCCCCCGCCGCCGAGCAACGCTGTGGCCACTGCGGCCAAGCGATGCTGCTGCAGCAGCCGCCACCGAGTGATGCTGTCCCCACCGCCGAGCAACACCGCTGCCGCCACCGCTCAGCTGATCCCCCTCCCCCTCCAGCACAAGGTAAGTGGGTGGGGGGTGGGTTGCCTGGGGTGAGTGGGAGTGGAGGGGTTGCCCCGGGGGGGGGGGGGAGATGGGGGAGTCGCTTCAGTATGCTCCGAATATTTACGGAGCATACTGAAGCAAGTAAAATACAGTAATTCTGAAGCGGCTTGCTACTTCGGAATTATGGTATTCCCGAATTATTTTCCTGCTTTGGGTAAACCCGAAGCAACCTGGCCCTGCACACCCCTAGCTACCACACAGCCAATTCAATTTGGTTAGGTAAAGAGACCACTATAGTCAAACAAAGCTAAAGTTTTGTCTTCAGAACATAAATACATAAAAAGAGCCATGCTGGATCAAGTCCAGCATTCTGTTGACACAGTGGCAAACTAGTTGCCTCTAGGAAGCCCAGAAGGATGACTGCATTCTCCTTCCTGTGTTACCCAGCAACTGATATAAAGAGGCATACTACCCAAAGGGAGTAGATATCCATCACGACTAGCAGCCATCATGACTAGTAGCCACTGATAGCCCTATCCTCCATAAATTTGTCCACTCCCCTTTTAAAGCCTTCCAAGTTGGTGGGCATCACCTCATCTTGTGGCAGCGAGTGCCACAATTTAAAAATGCACTGTGTAAAGAAGTACTTCCTTTTGTCCGTCCTGAAACTCCCACCTCTCACCTTCAATGGATGACCCTGGATTCTAGTATGATGAAAGAGAGAGACAAGTTTCTCCTGTCCACTCTCTCTACAACATGCATAATTCTATAGTCATCTATTATACCTCCCTCTTACTCTCTTTTCTCCTAAGCTAATCAGTCCTAAGCATTTTACCAAACTTCATACGGCAGTTGCTCTAGCCCCCTGATCATTTTGGTTACTCTTTTTTGCACCTTTTCAAACTCTATAATATCCTTTTTCAGGTGTGGTGACCAGAACTACATACAGTATTCCAATTGCAGTCTCACCACAGATTTGATAGTGCCAATTTTATTCTTGATTCCTTTTCTAATTATGGCCAGCATGGAATTTACCTTTTTCACAGCAGCCACACATTGGGTCGTTTTAATCAAATCATCATCCTCTACCACCTCAAGATTCTTTTCTTGGTCTGTTGCTGCTAAATTAGATCCCATCAAGGTATATGCGAAGTTGGGATTTTTTTACCCCAATATGCATCACTTTAAACTGAATCTCATTTGCCAGTTTAGAGCCCATTCCCTCAGTTTGGTGAGATCCCTTTTGAGCTCCTCACAAACGCTTTTTGTTTTACCCACCCCTAAATAATTTAATATCATCCACAATCTTGGCCACTTCACTATTCACCCCTAACTCCAGGGCATGTATGAACTAGTCACAATACAGATTCCTGCTCACATCCCTCCACTGTGAGAACTAACCATTTATTCCTTGTCTTCTTATCACATGGCTGTGAAGTCTGCTCAGGATTCTTTGGTAAGGGACTTTGTAAAAAGCCTTTTTGAAATCCAAATAAACAATGTCTACCTGCTTATTCCTCAACACATATTTACTGACACTTTCAAAGAACTCTGAAAGATTAGTGAGATAGGATTTATCTTTGCAGAAGCCTTGTTGATTTTTTTCATGTTTCTCTGTTTGATAATTTTATCTTTAATAATGCTTTCCATAAATTTATATGGAACAGATGTTAAGCTAACCAGCCTGTAATTTCCCAGATCCCCCCTGGATTCCTTTTTAAAAATGAGTGTTACATGGGCCAGTCTCCAGTGCTCCGGTACAGAAGCTGATCTTAGAGACATGTTACATATCTCAGTTAGAAGATCAACAATTTCACACCTGAGTTTTAAACAACTCTAGGATGGATATCATCTATTCCAGTGATTTGTTAAGTTTGCTATTTGTCTCTAAGTTTCACCACTATTTGCCCCAGCTCGTCATCCTTCCCTCCTGGAGACATCTGTTCATGAGTGTCTGCAGCCAGTTGTGCAACTTTTCCATTATACTTTTAAAATTACTTTCTGGGCTCAGAAGTTGAAGTTAAGGCAGCAAAGTGATGAGATTCAAGCATTAATGTGTTATGTGATTTACAGCCTAACCCTATACATTTTTACTTTGATGCAAGCATCACTGGACACAATGGGAGGGTTGGGATGCTTTGTCATCTGTCTGGGAGATGGTTAAGTTTCTTTCAAAAATACAAGAGCATGGAAAGTATGCAAAATCTGCATATTTTTTAAAAAAGAAAGCTAAATTTTGTACAGAATTTAAGTCTGCAACTTTTTATTCGTAAAGCTTATTAGTACTGGCTTGGATCCTACAATAAGGCACTGGGAAATTAGCCCTGCACTGTGGAACTCGCTTCCTCTTGTGCTAGGCACACTGGGACTCATTGAAAAACACTGGAATTGTGCAAATTGAAAGAGCTTAGCACCAGATGAACCAATCTCTGCAGTGGAGGCCTTATTCCACAGTGCCTGGAGAGAACTGCATACAGAGCAAAGATATAGGATCCAAGCCATTGTACTTATAGATTAACTATAAAAAGAGAAAATCCTTAGTGGACAGTATTACCCCCCAAGTTGGAAGGCTGGGAGGTCCTATCCCCCATACCCACAATCCTATCTTCCTATGTTGCAGGAAGGTCCGAAAGAAAACTCAGACCCCTCAGCATTTCCAAATGCACTTTCCATCAGCCTTCATGTGGTGGGGTCTAGTGATGTGGGGGAGGGGGTCTGGTGACATCTCAGGATAGGTGAAAAGTTAGTCTTCCTCCTACATTTTGGGCTGGCTCCTGGATCTGAAGTATATTTGTCAAAGCTTGTCCTAAATATTAGTTTTTAAGAAGAAATAAATGTAAAACAAAAACCAACTAGCAGATTACACAATCTACACATTTAAAGCCCAGGGGAAAAAACATCTCCCTTACTGAAGAAGTTTCATCAAGCAATTGCCGAAAATGCTCTTTCTTCTTCTTTGTAAGTGCTTCAATGTGTTCATTAAACAGTTTTTCCTTCTCTTCTCTTTCCAGAAGGGAACCAGATTCCCACCGATGATCTTTACGCAGTGTCCTTCTGGTATCGGACCATGACACATCTGAAGATCGCACCTAATACAGGAAAAAGTTCATATGTCTATACATAAGTGCTATTAATAAAACAACACTCTTCAAATGTTTGGCTAAACATTGAGAATCTTACTTCTGTATGTTTGCAAAAACATACAGAAGTAAGATGTCCATATTCTGCTTATATAAAACAAGGGGCTTCATGACTCTGACATTAACAGGAGCCTTTTACTACTGCAGTGTTTAATTTAAAAAATACTGGATTTCTGTGTGAATATAAGAAGGGCAACAATCTTCCCTTTTACTTCTCTCCCACTTTCTTCTACTCCTTCCCAGTATGTCCTCAGTGTGCAGCAGGGGAAAGGGATGAGGTGAACAGAGGGGGGGGGCAGCCTAAATCTCAGGTTAGTTATCTTTTGCTGCAAATATCAACAATACTTAAAATGTATACAACACTTTGTTGTAAAATGCTTCATACATAATCTCAGCAGTTCTAACAATACAATATAGTGTGGTAGATTTATTGTTATCCCTAACCCCATATTTGGTGCTGAGGTTATACCTGAAGTACAGCAAACCCTTGCTTGACATGAATTTCATTTAGGAGAGATTTGAATGGGCTTGGTTCACAGCTTAGCCACCATACTATACTATGCTCCAATATCCAATATACATCAAAAGATGGCAGCACTGGGGCTGTTGTTCAAATCCACTGTCTCTGTATAACTTGGGATCAGAACAGGAATTTAGCAGATTTCCTACAATGTTACTTTACAAAACAAGATTTCAAACTTTCACATTTGCAAAAACAGTTTAAACCACACAAGCGTCTGCTGACAGAACAAAAATAAAATGGATTAATGGAGATTGCCTAAAGCAGGGCAATCTATCAACAGAAGAGGCTGGCAGTTGAGAATATTTTCCCTGCATTCTCCTCATCTCAGCATTCCCATCTAAACCAAGGAAAGTGGATTTCCAGGGTTGGGGAGCTGTAGTGTTGAGGGGAAAGGAGATGAAATTGCTCTTCTTGCCTTTTATGCCAGTGGAACTGTGATAATGGAGTGGTTATTAAACTATATAAGTCCTGCAGCCCCAGAATCAATTTTCCCAGGGCTGGAAAGGGCCACTGGGAAGACAGGATCAATAGTCTTTGCACCCACAGATCTCTAGATCGAATCCAGAGTTTTTGTGCTCTGCAAAACTTGCTTTCCTCATCCTCCTATTCTCTTCTTCAGCCTATGCTTTTCTCCATTTGTTACCCTACCTCTAGCTAAAATTCTGCAAAAGTTATCACAATCAGAATGATCAAGTCATTCATTTATGCAAATGTGTGTTATTTATGGCATTTCTATGCCATCTCCTCAGCCAATAATCTCTGGGAGAAAACAAACACAAATCCAGTAATATAAAATTCATCAATACAATTTAATAAAATCACTAACCTTAGGAGTCTAACAAATAAAACCAGGAAAAGAATTCTGTGTAAATTATTGAATTAGATTAAACCTGACACATGAAAATCAGGAGTCAAGAAAATGGCTAAGACACAGATATGCTGTAGATAAGGAGATGATACACTACAGAAAAGGCTCTCTCACTGGTAACAACCCACCTAAAGTTGCACAGAGAAAAGTCTTAACAGATGTCCTCAACTTTTATACTAGTTCACATGGGAGCAGATGGTCCTTTTCTGATGGATATATTATTTATTCAAGTAGCTCAGACAAGTTGCTTAAGCCAGTAGAAGCTGAGCCCAAGTACAGGACCATCTTAACTAACAATAACTTCATTATTGTTCGGGCTTTGTCACTAGTTAATACTCCAGCGCAGTCAACTAATAATGTTGTTTTGGGAGAGTGAAAATCTTTGGGCTAGAACAGGTTGTCAAGAAAAATGGGTAGCTGATCACTTCCTCAGAAGTCGCAAACTTTTAGATGTTTGAAATAGGTCAAATACTCAAGTGAAGCAATAAGAAAGTCTATTACACTATTACACTAGCTCCTTGGGGGCCCATATTCAGGACATTAATTTTTGCTTTGTTCAATGGAAACTCCTCTGGATATGGATAAACAGAATCTTTCTTGCCAATCAATTAAAATACAACTACCCTCTATTTGGTATTTACAGGTATTGATTGGTTGATGAAACAAAAAACTATGAGATAGAAATTATAATCTAGGTTACAAGCCTGTTACTGTTCACACTTAGATCTCACCTTCCAACTCTCCCACCTTCCAACTCTCCCAAACTTTACGAATCAAAATTAATAGGAAATGACTTTATATCTTCCTATACAAAAAAGTATGCCCCCCTTGTTAATCTTAATTTGAAGAATCCTTACCATGTCAGACAGGAGAGCTTTGAAATTCTGTATGGCCTCTTCCCGTTTGTGCTGTTCTCGCTCTCTATCAATTTCTTTTGTTTGCTCAGAACGAGCTTTTTGAACTTCTCTCTCACGTTCACGCAAGCTTGCTTCAATGCGAGCCTGTCTTTCTAATTCCTTTTCTTTTTCAGAGTCCACATTCTGAAACAAATGCAGAATTACAGATTACATCTGCTTTATGTGAATGTTAACAAGAAATAACTTAGAAATTTGATTAAGCAAGTTAATGCAGCATGCTTAAAATGAGATCCTCAGTTTCAAAAACTGCTGTTACCAAAGTAAAAAAAAAAAAGGAAAAGAGAACTTCTGGCTTTGCCTCATACACAGAAGCCTTAAGGGTTTTTACAAATTAGATCTTAACAAATAAAATGCCTAAAAATGAACCTTTTGCAGAGAGAAAGAAGAGTATCTATACACTTGTAATAGCTGGGCTTTATTTTATAAGTGGAGTACAAACCACAGCTAGCAACCAAAGAATTGCATGCATTGCTCAGCAGGCCCAAGTTGGCTTTAAGTTTGAGTTTCTCAAACAGCAGCTCTTCATGCCACACGGCCACCTGACTTTCAAAAAGCAATTGAAAATATAATGCCTATGGAAGGGGGCGTTATTCAAAGGAAAAAGTTTCTTTAAAAAAACGATACTGGATATATTTCAGTCCTGGGATAATGCTAAAGCACCTTTTTCGATTTGGTTTATGTCTTAGGAATTGAGTACATCTTTTCAGTCATTATATGGAAAAAGCAATGTGAATCTTGTAGATTATGTAGCCTTTAGGATTAGTACAATCTGTAATGGCCCCCAATTTATACTGTTCTAGAAATTCATCTGCGCATATTAATAAAAATGGTCCTCAAAGAAGACATATGCAAGTCCAGCCTCCTAATGAGAAAAAAAGGAACACTGTGCTTTTCACTTTAAGGGCAAAAGAAAACAGGAACAGCCATGTTAGATCAGACTGAAGGTCCATTTAAATTCAGCATCCTGTTTTGCAGTGCAAGAGCTGCCATTTATTCCTACTCTCTGCTTCCTGTTTAGCAGTCACTAATTCACCAGAGACTCTACCTTCTTATCCCATGGTGGGTGAAGGGCCCTGCCAAAAACATTTCAGAAAGTACATAGATAGGTTGGATCCAGAGAAAGCACAACTGATCTCAGTTTTCCCCAATTTTTGCAGGTGTTTGAAAACCAGTATATGAAGGTGGAAGAAGGTTGTATGAGATACAGTACTCTCAGATTTCAATCTGTGTGAAAATTCTTTTCCTTAGGTTAGATCCCTGATCCTCCTAGCTTCCCCCCACCCCACCCAAGCAGCGTTTATTCATTCCCACAGGCTAAGAGGCTGCGAGGGAGACGGGGAGGAAATAAAATTGCCATCTTTTGCCTCTTCCATCAATGGAGTTCCATTCATGTAAGAGGTGGGAGGGAGTGATTTTGCCATCTTCCTCCTTTCAACCCATGTGACTATTACTCCATGCAGATCCAAAACCCCCAGGACTAAGCTTTCACAGACAGAAAGGACTTCTGTGGGGAGGGGAAACCTGGGAGATCAGTGACTGTGAATGCCTTCTGCTGACAGATTATAGGATCCACTGCAATGTCTACAGGATCACCCTTAAGACATGTGATTGTTAATAGCCAGAAAGAGAGACTCTCATAATTTCCTTTTGTAGAAGACATGTTGATTCTTTCTAAAAAGGGTTTGTGTGTTGTGTATATATATAATGCTATAATGTAATATATATAAAATATGATAGACACACACACACACACACACACACAAAGGTTAACACTATCTTTAGTAATAGTTTCTACCGATTTTCACGAAAGGTATAGTATAAAAGTTAGGTAACTGTATTCACTGAATCATGTTTTAAAAGCTAGTGTTATATCTTTGATATTCAATTCTCTGGTAAGCATGCCGATTTTTGTGACAGTGCAAGATTTTGTTACAAGCAGTAATTTCACATTTCACCCTCAGGTATATTGCCACTTGGACCTGGTAAATTATTAGTTTTAATTCGTCATCACTAGTATTTCATTCTGTCAGCATAATTTAATTCTGTTACTCAGATATTCTCTTTGAAAACAGAAGTTACAGGCTGGGTAACTATCCAGCATGTCTCAAAAAAATAATCACCTAGCTTTCCTAAAATTTCTCTATTCTCCTTCAGCAAACCTTTCCCTGCATTATTGCTCAATTGCCCTCTGCTTGGATTCCTGCTTCTGATGTACTGAAAAAGCACTTTTTTCCTTCCTTTAATAATTTAGTCAGCTACTCAAACTCTCTGCCTTATTATCAACATACATTTGCCTGAACTTGCGCTGCTCGGGAATCCTTGCCTTTTACAGTTTCTTTGACTCTATTTGTTAACCACACTGGTTTCTTCTTAAATTTATATATTTTATGCTATGCAACATACCTTCTAAGCTTCAGTTACTATGAATTTAAATAACTTTGGAGTATCATGAAAATATATGACCATCTTTACTGTGGCTTTCAACCTCCTTTAGACGAACTCACTCATTTTTGACAAGATTCCTCTATTCAAAATTAGTGTGGCTATGTTAGGCTTTCTGGGTTATTTTCCATCCATTTATGCATATTATGAACTTAATACCACTGTGTCTACTATTCCCAATTGGTTTAATAATGCATACATTTTACTGCAGGTCTTGAGCACCTCAGGGAAAATTCAGGGTTGCAGATCCTCTAGTTAGTTATATAACTGACTAGTCCAATATATCTGGAAATTTTGTCTGTCCCAACTTGAAAATGGATTTACCTAGTCCGTAAGACAGAAGTCAAAATACCCATTATAAAACCAGCTGTTCCTCTGGTTGCCTCCCTTATTTCTTCCTGCATCTGAAGATCACCCTCAAAGTTCCATATAGGCAATGGTATTACTTTTCAGAACTGGTAGTTCCACCCATAAAAATTCTGTGGAAAAGTGTACTTCTCTTTAAGTTTTCTACTTTATGCTCTATGCTACACTATGCTCTTTTTGACATAAAGAGCAATACCACTCCTCTGTCCTTTCCTGTCTTTTATATGGATATCCAAATCCACAGAATCCAGAGAATACACATATTCCACTCATTTTATCACGTTTCAATAATGACCCTATTGTCATTTAGGAGCAAGCACATGTCCCCCCTCCCCCGTCTTGTCTTGGAGGCTTCTAGCAATTACAGCATACTTTGCTTCCAAGTATCCTTGGCATGCACATTTCCCCCAAATCCTTTGGTCTTCCTCAAGCAGCAGCCATTTCCCACCATATATACATTGTCAAGTTATGGCCTTTCCACTTAAATGACCTAGAATATTTACCCCATCTTCTTGTAGAATAAGCCACTCCAAATAAACCCTAGTTATACGAACTATTCTAGTCCCCCTTAAGCCTTAACTTTCACATTTGGACTGCTACAATGAATTCAACATGCAGCATTTACATCCCACTTTTCTACCCAATGAAACTGAAATTGGTTTAAATCTCTCTTCTTTTTTTCCTCACAAGAACTCTGTGAGGTAGGTTAAGCTGAGAGCTTGTGATTGGCTCAAGGTCACCCAGCAAGCTTTGATGGCAGAGCAGGGAATCAAACCTGGGTTACCCAGATCCTTATCTATCACTCTAGCCACTACACTTTACTGATACTGATTTGCCTATTGTCTTGTAGGATCCATTCAAAAGTGTTTTTTGCCTTTTAAAGACCAAAACAATCTGGGGTTTGGTTACTCATGTGAGCTGTCCTGTATGCTCAGATCACCTAATGAGCCCCTGTTCCGAGTGCCACTTCAGCAGAAGCTAGGCTTCTTGTTATGAGGAGCACGGCTTTTTTAGTAGTTGTAAAACTCCTCAAAACTCCTTGTAGGCTGGGTGGGTAGGTTTACATCTCTTCATCGTTTTAAGTTTTTATCATGTCTCTAAATATATATGTTCCCTAAGATGTTTGAAGGATGACGATTATAGCTGCTGGACTGCTATTGCCAAAAAGGACTTTTATAACCTGTCAAAAATGGGCCAATGAATAGAAGTGAGAAACTGTCAGTTAAGAATGTCATAACTATTAACTGCTTCCATTCTCAAGCTGTAATAGTGTGGTTTACTATACAGATGGATCTCCATAGCCAGTTTCCAAAGACTACTATAAATTTGGGCAGAGATATTCCCCTCTTCATCAGCCAGAAGCAGTGTATTACATTGTTTTACACTTTCAGAACCTAAAGCAGTCCATATACATTTTAATAAAATAACAACAGAACAAGTATGCCAATCTGAGAAATAAAAAAATATAATGAATTAAAAATATAATAAACATTCCTTTTAGAGGGGGTATCTCAAAGTCTGGTGTTAAATGTTCAAATAGTGAAATGTTCAGAAAACAAAAGAAATTACAGCTGCAACACACATACTTTGGCTATTTTTTCAATATACTGCTTAAAAAGATCTTCCCTTTGTGAAGAGCTATCCACAGCTTTATAGCGAGGGTCAGTCTCTACTTTGTCCTTCACTTTGCTCCAACGAGACTGACTGTCCAAGTGGTGATTAGACAACAGTTCAAAGAAGTCCATTTTGATCTATATTTTAAAGAAAAGACAAAGGGGGAGAAGGGAACAAATGAAGAAAGATTGATTGCTTGTGACTTTATTTAAAAATGCAGAAGCTGACTTACCGTGACAACAAAAATTATTTTCACTACATTCAAAATTAAGTTTTCCAGAAGACTACTAAATTTTAGATTTTAGTATCTCTAACCCATACCATTTTGGATGAAAAGTTTATGAATGTATTACAGTAGAATTAGTATGCAAAAATATTCAAAAAGCACACTGAATAGTTCATCAAATGACTGCGTAGTCATTAACTGAGTGTGCTTTAGTTTTAGGCCTTCATCCAAAGAGGATTTCTACACATGCACAACAGAACTTCTTCAACAGGTAGGGTTTCTTTGAAAAACTGTACTATTCTATACTTCCTAGTTGAAAAGTGGTTCATGTTATGCATACTTGTAACTGGTCTAGCAAAAGCCATACAGAACACCCAGACTGCACTCACAGGTGCCAGTCCACCTGCTCACCTTTCAGAATGAGCTCTATGTATGCAAGCTGGGGAATATTTACTTGAGTGTCAGCCATATATGTGCAAGTTTTCCTCATTAAAGGGGGTGGGGGAGGGAGAGGGGACAGCACATTTCCTTGTTCACATCCTCCACTGCTTAAACTGAAAGCTTGTGTGAATTAGTATACGAATCATACATGTGTAGATTAAATTTATGGATTCTAGTCATTATGAAGGTTGCTCTTTCATGGGAGCAGGGCTTGGTAAATTGTTCCCTTAAACTGGATTTCGAGCACCAATTCATGAAATTTCTAAATTAAGGAATACATTATCAAAATTTATTAAGTTGAAATTCCAAGAGCACCACCAGTAGCAACTAGTACCATAGAAAGAATGCCACAATTAAATTTAAGTGAGAAGTTGTCCAAATGTGTTTATCTAATTGAAGTTAAAAATAAAATCAAGTATAAAACAGAAGTAACATTTGCAACTAACATAGTTTTGTCATAATTCTTTTAAAAGACAGAAAATATCAGAATTATGACAAAGCTTCACAACACTTCTATGACTCAGCTGAGGTGTAGCAGAATTCAATCTATACTGAACTGTTTCATGAAACAATGCCTCCTCTTCTCCTGTATGAATGAATGCAAAAAAAAAAAAACCCTGCATAAAGCCCATCCCCATCCCAGGCTCATTTCCTTTGGAACTTACATGGATGTTTTCTAGTGTACATATGGTGAAGCTCAAGTACAGACAGTGCTGTTTGTGAGAATCAATTCCTCATGCACTTTGGCAATTTCAACCACACAACTGCAAAAGCACTTTTTAAAAGGTTATGAAGGGGAGACTAAACTGCTGCAATCACATGTAGAATTGCTTCACACAAATGGCTTACCACACAACAGTGTGATCATGTCCACAGTAGGCTTTTGACTCACAGAAACAAACCTCTCACTAAGCCCAGTCTCGCTAAATGGCTAGGGCCTGCCCGTGAAGCTAAGCATATAGCCTACAGAGCACCACCAAACTCTCAGAACAGATAGTATGACCACAGCTAATTTAACTACATTAACATACTTGTAAACTTGACCAGTTCATATTGTTAATATCCTCCCTGCAAAACACAGATTATTCAAGCAGAGTGGTGTCACTGGCAACTCCTAGCCTTAAGACAATATAGGAAAGCAAATTCTAGTGGCTTACGTATGCTGCTTAACACATATATGCCTTAGCAGCTATAGGATGATCCAGTTCCCTTCAAATAATAACTATGGACAGAATCAAGTAAAGAATAATGCTAATCTGTAATTTCCCTCAACTATGTTATTTAGTTCTTGACAAAGTATTTAGATATGCAAGAACAATTATAACTTTGATTAGTCTGAAGGCAGTATCAGGTAATGGCCTCTCACTGTTATGTACAGCAATTCTGTTCAATAATGGTGGCACGCAAGTTTACCATGGTAGTTCTTTAAGAATATGCATAGTAGCCTTGAACTCATTTTTAATCATATGTTATTTCAAAGCTAAATTTAACATAACATGCAAGTAGTATGGAAATATGAAGCTTTCTAAGCCATACATTTGAAAATTGTTCTAGAAGGAAAGCTAAGATCTCAGCCATTTTCTCAAAAAACTTTAAAGTAAGGGTAACTGTACACACACACCAAATAGGTTAAATGCTTTTCTACTCTCATTTTACATTGTTTGCTAAGCTTATTAATCAATCTTCCGCCCAAGATACTGCTGAAGTTCATCTGGAACATTACAATCATGAAGCAGCTCTACCAGCAATGGTATCTGATATTCATACAGCATGCAATCCTGTCTCTATAGAAACCAGCAGCTGTCATCCTCATTCTAGCTTGAAAGCCAGCATGAACTCACCACCTAGAGTTGCTGCCTCTGCCAAAAGGGAACAACCAATGTTTCAGTTAAAGGCAACTCTTCCACTAGCCAGTTCAGCAAGTGAAGTCAATCAAGTCAGCTAACTAATATTCTATTGTACTAGGGCTGAATGAACATATAGAATTTCTAGTAGCAGTAAGGAAAATTTTTTTGAAAGGCACAGATTTTTAAAATAAAGAATACAGACAACTTTTAAAAAGTCTGTGGACTTTAAATATCTTTACTTACTTATCATAACTACAGTCTTTTTAAAAGGGCAGTTGGGTAATACTCTCTCCTGACTTTAACCTTTCTTTTAAAATGAACTGAGCAACTCCTGGGGGAAAAACAAACACCAAACTCCTGCAAATTGTGAGGAGTTGTTTAGTAAGTACACAATGACACTAGCCTGAGCTTCATTCAGCTTACTCAGGGCTCAAAACAGACATTGGGTAGGACTATTACCTAAACATCCCATGTTTGAAAGACTCTCCTTCCTGCCTTCCCCTAAGCATGTGGTTATATGAAAGAAGCCTAATATGAACTGTGTACCTTACACCTTCCTCTTCAGCCCCCAAATATGATTATATCTCTAAGTCCTAAGGGACCTTAACTTTTTTCTTCTTTTAATTCCATGAATCAGTGAACCACTGAATTGGAAAATGTCAGCATAATGGGGCAATGTTTTAAAAACCCTTACTTTAAAGGTTTGTGGGGATATGACGTAACTTTTAATTCAAAACTCTTTTCTGGAAAACAGGCTGAGAAAGCTTCACTTCACTCAGTAACCACTTTTTATCTTTTAGATTTTTACACAGAAACACAGCAAAGGCAAATATGGCTGAAAATACTTTGCGTAATTAGGAGGATTTCCCCCTCTTTTTTGCAGTTTACACATTCTGGGCACAACTCTCATCACTTCACAAGGAAAAAAACTGAAAAAATGTAAAGTACCGGAACTGCGGGAGGCTAAAGTCACCACACAGAGATACCAATTCTTTCCTCACTAGGGAATCCCATAATAGTTTGCGTGTCAGTGATTGACAGCTGTCAGACTGAACTGATTGACAGGCCGCACAGCACAAAACTGTAAAATCTATCCACTTGTTACAAAACAGAATACATAAAATGGTTACAAGAGGCTTTGGGGAAAAAAGAAATAATTAGTTTCAAATGCAAAGATAAATACAATTTACACAAATTGTTGCTTGATGTAACTCATGCAAACTATTTACTTCTTAATTATTCTCTTTGATTATAGCTTAGATGCAACACCACCATCTCAACCATGACAACAGATTTAAAAGTAGTTAAAGTAAGTATTCTGGGTTACATGCTTTTTGCCTCTAGAAAGCTAATCATTCTGGTATAATAGACTCCTGAAGGTGGTCTAAAGCAAGCCACCTTCTTTTAGCCTCAGTCCCTTGTCTACAATATGGGAATAACAATACTAACATAACTCACAGGGCTGTCAATACATGTGAAACCCTCTGATCACTCAAAAAGTGTTATATAAATGTTAAATAGTATTGTTAAACAAAACATGAACTGTGAAGAACCTTGAAAAGATACTTAAACATTACAAGCAAAATACCTGAGAATATTTTATTTTTGTAAATATTAACAAGTTCACATTTCAACTGTGAAGCTTTCCTTTTCCTATATGGCAGAAGGATTTTACACAAAATCTATACTCCTCTCTTACTAAAAGTAACTTACATTAGTTTCACTTCATACTCTATGAAAGGAAACAAAAATACCAGAAATGATTAGGTTTCAGAGAGAAATCTTCCTTCATTCACATAGCATACTAGGACATAGAATAAAGTAGCTGCATATTTTGATGCTAACATTGTTGAAGACACTTCATAGCATCCATCTTCCCCAGTACTGTGCATTTTTGGTCTCTTGTACTGACAGTGCAGACACATGACATTTGGAATTCATTAATCTTTAATAGTCGACCTTTAATTCTGATCAGCAATCATACTAAAATACATTTACTGGAAGATTAAAACACACACACATCCACATACACGCCACTGAAGTGTTAGCATTTAGAGTAAAGCAACTGTTTGAAATTTGCCTACAAAGACTTCTCATATCTTACTGGCACCACTGAGAGAACAGGCATATAATGACCTGGCTGGAGTTTTCCAGCCAGACAAGGCACTTCCTTTGAAACCCTAGGATTTTGAAAGCTAGCTTAGAAAAAGAATATTATATGAAAAATGATTCCATACACATAGTATTTTCTAGAATAATATACACATTCTGAGTTTTAATTTTCTTTTTGATATAAAAATGTGGGGAATACTTCAATCAGGAAAAATTGAGAGTTGATAAAAGTAATTGGGGGAGAGGAATCTGGGAACAGTAGCAATGGCCTTCTCCCACCCCTTCATTCATGCTACTTTCACACTCATGGAATAAAAATGAAATCTTACCTTCTCTCCTCGCGTCTTCGAATCTTCTTTTTCCTTCTTTCTTGCTGCTGTGATAAATTCATTAAACAAGGCCTCTCGGTCTTTCATTTTTTCAATTGCTTTGAACCTTGAGTCTTTAGCATGCTTGGCTGCAAATTCACTAAAAGTAGTTCTGTAACAAAATGGCAAGTGTACTGATTTGGTGGAGCTTTCTTAGCTGGAACATCATTCAGCAGCACTGCATAATGTTTTTCTTCTGTTGGAACATATGCCCTAAACATCAACGCACCTGTATCCTTATAACACAGATAGGTGCCCAAGAAACAGGTGCCCATTTTTTTAAAAAAAGTGTTATACATTTTTTTTTCATTTTTAAAAAAGTGTTTACATGTAATGCAGTTCTTCCATCAGTTTATTCTTTCAGTTGTTCCATTACTGGCCTGTCCTGTTCAATCATGGTTACACAACGCAAAGCTATCTTCATTCAACTATGTCTGAAATGAAACTAACGACATAAAAATCCAGATTCTTTTAAATATTGTATGCAGCACTTTCCATTCTTCCTTCCTGCAGCATTTATCGTTACAATACTCTCACCTCCAGGGCCAGATTCCAAATCTCAGATGTGCAGTAGATATAGTACTGCCACTTACCTCGAAAAAAAAAACACTACTGTGCTTTTTCCAAGATCTGATGCTAATCTGGCCCCAAGATTACGTGAGACATTATAATCCTACGAATCTTTTCATCACAGCATGGAAATAATTAGACTTGGAAAAATCCCGCCTACTGTTGCTGTAGGGTAAATTAAAACAAGAGAAGAATTTGGTAGCTTATTCAATTGACTGGAAGTGAATGTTAATCTATACTAAAGAAAGTGAGCTGCAAAAGCAAGAGCCCGGACACAAATTCTTGAGCATATAAAACACAAGGAGCGCAAATGTCCTTAAGGGCATCAGTACTGCAGATAAAAACATTAAAACCAGAAGATGAAGGTAATAACAAGACATTCAGGTCCCTTTGGGGCTACCTTCCTTTCCTCTTACTTGCTACTGACTAAATCTGAACAACATAAGTACAATAGAAATAATTATTTCTGTGTCCTTTGGACCGCAAAGGATGGTCAGAAATATTTTAACACTAAGCCAGCAAAATAGTTTGACAGGAAGCAATTATTTCCAAGATCAGTATTATATCTACTCCAAATTTTATTCTGCCCCATTGACCAAGTAACACAAAGAGATAGCTGTTTGCAGAACTGAGTAAATCTGAGCATAGTAGCATAACAGTATTCTCATACATTTCACTTTATTTAGCTGAAACAATTATACTGAACTGAAACAAATAAACTATTAACTAGAACAAATGAACTATCCAATCTGGTTTAGGTTAAAAAAGGAGCAAACCCTTAAAAGGCTTTTCCCATGGTTAGCTATGAAATGGCTTGTACCTATGTACCCTTGAGTGTTATAGCTGGGGCCTGTATGTATCTGTAGTTTGCAAAAATGGGGCTACTCTCTTTAAAATACTCTTCAGAATCACAAACAACTCTGGAATTATAGCCAACATCACCAACTGGCAATGAACTGTTTCTCAGACGTGAAAAAACAAGTTCTCTATGCTACCGTATCATAGACAACCAAGGTTAGTGCTTTTAACAACCAATCAGGAGAGAGGAAGCTCAAGACTTGGCAGTGAATAATTAGAGCTAGTGAATCCTTTCTGCAGATCACATGCAACTATTTGAATTATTTCACATCCTGAAATGAATTAGAGTTTGAGCTAAACAGCAGTAAACTTGCAATTTTGGACTTTAAGCAAATCAAAGCAAAAGAACCAAGGAATGCAGATCAGGAAAGCATATACTCTAGCACCGCATCATTTGAAAAAGAAATATTCTTACCTCGGATTAATCTTTGCTTCTTCCATCATTTTCTTGAAATCTTCCTTAGCCTGCATTATTTTGTTTTTCTTTTCTTTACGTTCTTCTTCTGCTCTGGTTTTCACATACTGGTCAAATACCTAAAGAAGTACCGAACAACATGCTGTACGAAATGCCCACATGGAGGGCCACCATCAGAAAACAAAAGGGCGCAGCAAAACTGAAATGTAGTGTGTTCTTTTTTAACTCATAAGGACACTAAGGCATTATTTCATTACAGACTGCAATATATTTCTATTTTATACATACTCTAACTGCACAATACTGCAAAAATGGAAATTTTACCACAAGTTTATAATCAGGATTACCTGCTTTTCAGTTGTATAATACAGCTCATTTTTATTTATTCAAGGAATTAGGAGATTATGAAGAGATTACAAGGTGTGCTGCTCATTACCATGGGGCCTCAGAGCAGAGGTCACTGTCTTTTTTATGGGGAGGCTTCAACTACATGGGGTTATGAACATCTGATAAAATATGGCAAATATGCACAGAATGAGATTTCAATTTTAAATGAAATGAACGAGAAGATACCTGCAACAAAATGCTGTGCAGTTTCTTACTCCTCATGCACCCCTTAAATTCAGTTCTATATCAATGTGAATATGTTATTGAGAAACCAGTTAATTAATCCTTTCTCATTGCTTTAGATCTCTGTACCTCTTCAGCCCACTCTCTAAATATTTTTCCTTCTATCCCTTTCTTCCTCCCTTGCTTTCCCTTTCTCCTCCCTTTAATTCTGTCTCTTCCTTCCACCTGCACATGGTCATTTACCATTCTCACTGCATCTCCTTATTCTGCCCACTGCTCACCCATCACCATCATATTTCTTTCCCCACTCCCATGAGAGTTTGGACATCTTAGCAACCTCAGCAGATGGCAACGCGTGCTGCTCAAGTTCACAAGCTCAACGGAGAGGTTGCTTGCTTGTTCTTTTACCTAGTGACCTACCAATGAGCTGAAGGAGTATGCTGACACATGCACCTGATAGAGAGATCAGTTTTCTTGAAGTCTGCCAGTGCAGACTGGACTAACCCCTTTGGTAGGGGGCCACTAAAAGAACGAGGTGGTATCAAGGGAAAATCATATTTTTCTGTATACCTTTGACCTTCATGACTGGCTCTGCTGCACTAATTTTGTTATCTGCGTGGGGGCAAGGACATCACTGTTAAATATAATGATGCTAACTATCCCAACATTTGACTCTTTACTGGATATTCCTAGTATTAGTATTTTGGTATAAGTATTTTAGTATGAGGATAGTTGTTCCTGCCAATGTATAAAGCTATAGTGACATGTATATTTGAATGTGAAACTTTAACTTCCCCCCCAAAACACTGATTTCTGTCTTGAGAACACAAGTGGATGCTCCTCCACCTTCTTATGTTGTAAGCGTCGATTATCTGAAATTCCCAGATATTAGAATTCCCACTGTCCCAAGAAACCTGTAACTTTCATGACTTCCTGTAATACTAATATTAATTTTTATTTATAAATACCAATTACATATACAAATATAATTGCCACAGTGAAAAAGTACCTGTTTTCTTTCTTTAGGGTTAAGAAGCAAGTACCGGGGATCAAAAACTATCTTGTGTAGTTCCTTCTCCCAAGTAGAAAAAGCAGAAACCTTTTAAAAAAGGAACAAAAAGTGCTGATTTTCCTAGCAATTAAATTCACCCAAAGACATGCAAGTTGTGCACTTTTTCTTGAAATCAACAGGACATCTGTTAAAAAGGAGCCATAACTGAAACCCTTACAGCAGTTTCATCACTAATAGATGATGAGCTGCAGGAGGTCAGCATGGCAAATTTCCACACTAATTGGTTCAGAAAACGTCTACATAATTACATAGAACACACAACTAATTACTCATTAAAATAACCACTACTGTGTGACATTTAAAAATTGCTACATCAAAAGACAGCTTTGAAGTTCTGCATTATGATTTCCTATGCCTCCATAGCTAGTTTTCTGAACCTTCTCTATTTCTCACTCAGGTGAACAAGAGTTTTGCTCAGGAATAAACTTTTGGCCACTACTCAAAAGAAAACAAACCTTGAGAACAACAAATTTAACTGTAAATGTCATGGAAATTATGCTGAAGAACTTCACCACTGGCTAAGAAGTCTACCATCCCCCATACTCAGAAGAAATTTTTGAACTCAAATTTAAGCTCACTTACAGTTCTTAATCACTTCCTCCATACCTTCAGGAATGGAAAAAGCAGCTGCTTAGGAACTGCACTACTGGTATACTGTAGAGAAAACCATTGTTGGCTTTATTTTACGTTAAAATGCAAGTGCTAAGTCCAATGACTCTTGGATGGCATAATTGCCACAGGAAAAAAATTATGAAGGAGCAATCAAATTCTTTAAACTTGAAAATGTAGTTCAAGGGGATTATGAAACTTGGAGCTGAAGGTTATAAGTGGAAACTGCAGGTTGTACATAGAGATGTCCAAATGAATACCTACCAAAAATTAAAGCGAGACATCTCTCATCCCCTAATTATTCCCCACGATCCCACAATGTGAACATCAATAGTTGAGCTGGGGAATGTTTCTGGCTGACTATTTATTTACTTCATGTCCACCTCATTTTTATCTCCAATGGGGACTCAAACTGGCTTACAGCATTTTCCTCTTCTCCATATTACATATTTATTATTTTATAGAATGTCTGTAGCAGTTCCACAGTACAATGGACTTAGAACCGTGTAATCAAGTGTACCAGGGCCTGGAAGTTCCTTAACACACCATGCATACAGGCTCGGACTGTATAAAGAAAAAAACCCTTAAATTCTAACAATTGTGTGCTGGTATTACTTGTCAGATGGAGACAGATGGTATATAATTTAGCAATTATGCTTTTCATTATTCAGTTTCAAGATTTCAGTGTCCTTATATCACAAAACACAACGTTTGTCCAAGTCTTATTTAATGGTCACCAGAACAGGAAAATAATTGTTCAATGTTCTCATTAATATAGGAATATTTCCTGACCCCTCTCTCTAGAAGCATGTCCTTGAACTGTTTCATTCGAGCCTCCAAAGGAACTATGGCCCTCTCTCGAGCAGCCTTAATTTCAGCTTCCATGGCAGCCTCTTTCTCTGAATCAATGTCTTTGTTATCCTCTTTCCTACAAAAATAAAGACATACAGCATTTCACAAAGAATCACTACTACAATTGAGAAATTTCATTTTCAGTCACTCAATGGATACAAGTTCAGGGTGAATTCAGGGTGAGAAGAGCAGAACCACCACACTATCTGGGAAAAAACATTCAACAAGCTCTTCATGCTTTTGCAGGTTGAAAATGATCAATCCAGTTCCATGGAAATGTAATCATACTGTGATGACAAAAGTCATTACACTGTGTGAAAAGCTAGCTCTGCATATTCACATAGACATTTCTAAGGCCCATGCAAACTTAAAAACTTAATCTGGCTTTAGGGTATGGAGATGAACCACAAAATCATGCAGAATCATTAAATATGAGCGGTGCAAACTCTAGTGCTAAAAAATTCAAGGAACGTTGCTAAATTCACTTTAGAAATCTTGATTAAATCTCAGAAGTTAATCTGTTAAGCGAAAGAGTAAGTGTAACAATAAAGTAAAATCAAGATGGGTAGCCATGTTAATCTGTCTGTAGCAGTAGAAAAGAGCAAGAGTCCAGTAGCACTTAGAAGACTAACAAAATCTGTGGTACGGTATGAGCTTCAGGTATTTGAGGAAGTGAGCTGTGACTCATGAAAGCTCATATCCTACCACAAATTTTGTCTTATAGGTGCTACTGGACTCTTGCTCTTTTCTACAATAAAGCAGGTAAAAACAAGGGACACACAGAAGTTCTACCCATTTCTAATTCAAAAAGATAATTATCAAGTCAGTCTAGGTGTGCACAGCTGTATTCATATTATAGCCACAGAACAGCAGTGACAGGGTTCCTTTCAATTTACATGGTAACTGACCAAATATGTTTTGAGATCTTTCAAAACAGTAATAGTGTCTTGGGATTATATGAAATGAGTGAAGGAGAGTAACAAAACCAAAATCAAATTTTAAAAAGGAAGCATTGTCCTAATTTGTCGGAAACACACTCTCGTGCAAAGTAATTTGAAAGAAGGCCTGCCTTTGTTTGCTGCTACCAAAATGTATTTTGCTCACAGAAACAGGTTGAGTGGCTTACTGTACCTCCACAGAACACAATAAGTGTGCAGTTATACTAATACAACACTATTTAAAAGCTACTAGGCTATTCCATGTGGCAGTACAAAAGATAGATCTTTATCTATAAGTTGTATTTCACTTTGAAATTTACATCCCCACAAAAGGTTAGTAAAAGATAATTAGAAATTTCATAGGAAGTCTTAATGATTAGTTATACTAGGAGACAGAATCTAATATAAATGAATGTCATCTATTAATTTTAGGTAAACTTACTTTCGTTTCTTTGCTTTTATAGGTTCATCATCATTGGTTTCTTCTAGCATTTCATGTTCTTCTTTTACTGTAACAGAGATTTCTGTTAGTAAACTTGTAAGATCATTCAATCAAACTTCATCATTTATGCCTGCTTGTTGCCTGCATAGTTCTGAGGAACGTACCTCATGTTATATTTGAAAGACAGAGAGGTACCCTATGGAGATACATCAGCATCTCAACATCAAAGAGAGCACAGTATTTAATCAATCAATAATACATGCCTTCAATTAATATTTCGATAAAAGATGCATTAAGTCTACAATGGTTTCACGAACCTATTACGTTACCCTCCAAGACACAGGATTAATTCAGATGGAATACCAAACCATAGGAGTCATTCTGTGGGATTATATTCCCTTCTTAATTCCTGAGCACATGGGTTACTAGCTTTTGCTAACTATAGCTGATTACACCACTTGAACTCACAAGTTATGGTTGGTATTACTCTCCAAACTATGTCACAGACATCCACTCCCCACCTCACTTTCTGCCACCTTCCAGACTCAGGTAGACCAAGAGAGTCCAGTGTACGCTCTCCTTGAGCCACAACCCTCCCAGCTATGGTAAATCCCTTCCCCCATCCCCTTAGGATTGGAACTCGCGTTTCCAGTAGCTATCACTACTATAAGGGCTCTCCAACCAATGGCTTATTAACTTGGTTTGCAAAGATACATGCACAGTAAGCAAAAAAGGATATTAGAAGAGGGAATCTGTGCATGAGAGGGCAGGATGTTTGGCATGATGTCTGAATCACACTATACTTTTATGAACTTTGTATGTGAACTTCTATGAAAGAAGAAAGTGCATCTTGATTGTGCACTTAGAACATGAGAACTTGCTCATGTTTAATTTTGTTCATTATCACTAAATATATGCTGGTCTTCAAAAAGCTCTACAGAAGTATCAGATTTTATTTTATGCTTATTCTTCCAATTTGTTGTAGCACAGTGGTTAAGTGGTTAGGCTGCAGGCTCTAGAAAACTGTTGTTGGTCATTTTTTTAAATTTTTCATGAAACGTAACAATCGGTCATCAGCACTGAAAGATTTAATTGTATACAATGTTTTTTGTAAAGATTTTGACGGAATTGGGAAGTAGGGGTGTGCACTTCAGGTTTCCGATTCGGAAAAAATGCCCAAATCAGACCCCATCTGTAAAGATTTGGAACAGCCGAATCAAAGCTTACCAAAGTGATTCGAAGCTTACCGAAGCCAGCTGGAAAGGGGGAGAGCTTAACGGGTAGAAGGCTCTCCGTGCCATTCGTGAACGGCGCACAGAGTCTTCTACCCTTTAAGCTCTTCCCCTGTGCCTCCAGACAGCTGGAAAGGGGGAGAGCTTAAACGGTAGAAGGCTCTCAGCACTGTTCGCAAACAGCGCACGGAGCCTTATCCTTTAAGCTTTCCCCCCCTCCCTCCAGCCATCAGTGAACGAGGTGGAGGAGGCCCTTCCTACCCCTCAAATGGCAGGTTGTGGGGTTTGTGGTGTTTAAAGGACACTGCCACTTGCAAGTGGCAGGAAAGGGCCCTTTAAACTATCAGCTGTCTGCCAGCTGATAGTTTAAAAGGACCTTTAAAGGGCCAGGTAAGTGGGTTGGAGGGGATGGGGGGGGGGGGCTAAGCGGGAGGGTGAGGTGTGTGTGTGTGTGTGTGGGGGGGGTGTTCTGGGAGAAAATCCAGCCTCCTGAATCATTCTGTAATGCTCCGAATCTTTACGGAGCATTCCAAAATGATTCAAATACCTGAATCCGAAGCGGCAAGTATTTCCGAATGTTTTTCCTGGAAACCCGAATATTTTCGGAGTGCACACCCCTATTGGGAAGTAACTTGCCATGCTCTGGTCCCTGGACAATAGAGCTTACTCCGAGGAAACTGCCTTCAGGATTGCAGCCAGGCTTCTTTAGGGAGGGGAGAACAAGCTCCACAGGATCCAGCAGGGACCCCTCACAGGCAAGCATGGACAGGTGTCCAGCACCACCAGGGCTTCTGCCTTCTCCTCAGCGACCCTCAGGTGAGGCACGGGAAGAAGTGCTTAAGCTGTTGATTCGGCAAGCCCCCTCCCGGCAATGCACCTGCAAGAAGATTAATTTGTATTCTGCTCTTCTTCCCCTCAGAGTCTGCTTGCTCTGGTTTGCTGGCTGCTGCAAAGCACCTGCTTGCTGCTGTGAAGGTGCCAGTGTATTGAAGGCTTGAGCACTTCTTCTGGTGGCAAGTAGGCACTTTGCATGCGCTTGGAAGGCAAAGCAGTAGGGTGCTGAGGGGAGATGCAGAGAGAAGTGCTTAAGCCATCGATTCAACGGGCCCCCTCCTGGCAGCAAGCAGGCACTTTGCAGTGGCCTGGAGGCCAGAGTGGAAGGGCAGTGAGGGGAGGCATGGGGAGGAGGGTGCTTAGGCTGTTGCTTCAGCAGTCCCCCTCCTGGCAGTAAGCAGATGCTTCACAGTGGCCTCGAGGCCAGAGTTGTTGACAATGCGCCTGCACGAGAATAAAAAATTTGTTGCCAATTTAGCTTGCCTTTTATATGGTCAATTAATGTTCTGCCTTTTTCCAAATAATAATTTAATTTACTAGAATTGTGCACCAAATAAATACTTTAACCAATCAATGATTGTTTTATTTGAACTAAACATTGAACTAGACAAGTTACCTACTCCATAAACTAATATTTTAGTCAGTGTAATTAAAAGAGTATGTCTACAGATATTTAAGCCTAAACATGTAAAAACTCTAAATTCTATGGATGTTCAAGAGATTATATGTAAATGCATGACAATATATTCCCCTACACTGAAAGCACTAGAATAAAAGGAGACACATTCCTCAACTTAAAATTCACTTTTTTTGGAGCCTTGCCACCTGAAACTATACCTAGAACATGCTCTCTCTCTCCATGCCTGAAATTTATTTTCAGTTTCAGAAATTCTAATCTCTAAGCCTTCAGGTTCACCAAACTCCAAGTTCAACTACTAATCATAATAACTAATAGCAACCATAAAGTGTCATCACAAAACCCTAGAATTAACATTCAAACTCAGCTGAGGCAAAGGCATCCACAGTCTACAATACTGCACAAAGACAGAGGTTTAAACCAATATAGCTGCCAGCCTGGTAGAATGGGTAGTGATTCCTGAAGGTGCTGGTTGGTGCTGGATATCTGGAACTTGTATACCAAGAAGATGCAGGCTTTGATCCATCTATTTATGGTTGACTTAGATACCTTCTTTCCAATGCTACCAGGAAGGAAGGAAATGAACAAGGAGGCTGAATGTTGGATAATCTCTGTACTCTTGAAATAGGCACAGTACTCTTCTGATGTCAAGTTTGTACCAGCCATGTTCCTTATGGTGACTGGGATAAGGACAGAAGAGTTTACCTTCAGTATGAAGGGTCCATGTGTAGGGTCACAAAGCCCATATGGAAAAAGTAAAGTTTCTCTCTTAACTGGAAGGGCAGGAATTCTGGAGACAACTTGGTGGAAAGGCAATCTTGAAGGATAATATCTAGAGGTGGGCTTGAATCACAATACGAAGCAAAAAACCCGCACGAACCAGGGCGATTCGTGGTTTGTGAAAAGAGTTTGTGAGACCACATTTTCCATGAACTCCATACCTTTTTTTGCCCGGTTCGTGCGAGTCGTCAATGGTTTGTAAAGCCAGACAGGCTGGCGCCACTGATCATGTGTGAAACTGACAGCCTCATTCTCCTGCCGCCCGGGTGGCAGGCGAACAGACTCTGTGCTGAGTTCAGCCGATGGGCTGAAGCCAGTGCGGGGTGAGTGAAGCTGACAGCCCCATTCTCCAGCCGCAGGGGCGGCAGGAGAACAGGGCTGTCAGTTTCACAGACCCCGCGCTGGGTTCAGCTGATGAGCTGAAGCCGGTGCAGGGTGAGTGAAGCTAACAGTCCCTTTCTCCTCCCGCCAAGTAGCAGTAGAACAGGGCTGTCAGCTTGCCAGCGGTGCAGGGAACCGCCTTCCCTTCAAACTCGCTCCCTTTCCAGCTGGCTGGAGGAAGGGGGGGGCGAGTTTGAAGGGAAGAAGCCCTGTTCTCCTGCCACTGCGAGCAGCAGAAGGGGGCTGTCTGTTTCAAACACCCAGCACCAGCTTCAGCTAGTCATCAGATATTTTCCTTTGTGGTCCTAGTGGCTGTGCAAATTACCATATGGACCCTTGGCTACAAGCGGAACTAGAAGGCTGAACATGAACCCTGATGAGCAGTTAAATCAATGCCTGATCTTCCCTACTTACAAAGGACAAAGGTGACCTAGTCACAAAGGATGCTAAACAAAGGTCTGGAAGCCTAGTGTGAAGTCCACCCGAGTGTGTAGTTGCCAATGTGGTGTAACAGTTAAGAGTGCTGAACTACAACTGGGGAGATCAAGGTTCAACTCTCTAATCACTATGAACACTGGGTGAACCTTGGCCTGTGTCTCTTTCAGCCAAACCTACCTCATACTGTGATAAAATAAACAACCATATAAATAATCCTGAGCTCCTTGAAGGAGGAGAT
Source organism: Eublepharis macularius (assembly GCF_028583425.1). Classification (NCBI taxonomy): domain Eukaryota; kingdom Metazoa; phylum Chordata; class Lepidosauria; order Squamata; family Eublepharidae; genus Eublepharis; species Eublepharis macularius. The sequence continues at coordinate 65,351,705 of NC_072793.1, forward strand.
AAAAATGAAATAAATAAAACCTCACCAGCCTGTTCCCATAAACCCATAAGACCTTTAATCACTAGGGTTTACCCACCATCTTCAAAGTTAAAAAAAAAAATTATCCAGAATCCAACAATACAGAGGACATAGCTCCTTGTGACCAGAAAAGCAAAGAGTGCATGTCCCCAAAAGCCCGAGTTCAATTCTATTATCCAGTCTCCACCAGATTCTTTCTTCAAGGACCCTGTATCCTACTGGACAGGGAAGAGAACACCATTGGAGCCACTAAGAGACAATAAGTGGGGAGAACTACATTTCCAACAATTGTACAAATTTCATATTATTGAAATGTGTTTGCTCTACCTTAAAGAGCAGAACTATGTAGTTAAATTTTTGGGTCTGAGTCGCTAGATTTATAATATTTACTCTCAGTACCATTTGTAATATGCCCCTTGCTTCAAAATGAATACAAAACTGGAACCTGTGAAAAAACACATTCAAATTACACATCAATATTGAAGGGGAAATTGATATAACTGAGATTTAGTTCTTACTTGTTTTTTTCCCTTCATCCATTCCTTTTTTGTGAGGAGGCTCCTGAATAATTTTGTCCACATCTGCTCTTCCTATTAGGTCATCTGGTCGGTCCCACATAGACAGACGAGTGGTAGGGTTATAAAAGAAAACTCGCTCATCACCAGTCCATACCACACACCTATGGAAAAGCCATAAATCTGTTTATCTGTATTCTATAAGATTTTGTTCAAAAGCCAAAGTCATGAGCAGACAATTTTATACATACCTTTAGTCATAAGCCACAGGTCTTTTTCTGTTAATCTCCTACGTTATGTGCACTTAAACTTCATTGAAATAAGTGGTATCATCCAACTCTGTGTTGGACTGATGCCCCTATGTTTTAGGAACAGAAAGCAATCCTTTGAATTGTGGCCACTGTCTTTAGGTCCATCACTGCAGGCACATAAACTAAGCAGAACAACTTCATATCATGATTTAGAGAATGATTTTAGTCTACAAATCCAATAAAAAATTACCAAGATGAGTCAAAATCATTGTTGATAGAAGTGCAAGGGGAAAAAAAACATCAATTCCAAGGAGGAATGGGAACTAGGAAAAGCTTCCCTTTGCAGGCATGCTTCTGAACCTAAGAAGACATGGGCTCACTGCAGTATAGATGGTTGCAAGCAAGTGCATATTGCTCAAGATCAAAGTCCTAGTTCTGTTCCTTTAGATCACCTGATTAATGCCTTTGAGGTCTCCCATCATTATTTCCTTTGCTAGACTAATCTCTCTCTGCCATTATTTCATGCTTTACTCTTAACAGGTCTGTGGCATTCAGTAATGAGAGCTCAAGCCAATTCATTACATACACCAGTAACAGGAGCTGGAGATAAGAACCTTACTGTAGGCAGCTAACCTCCCCACAGTTTCCCAGTGAAATTAGTAGACCTGACCCAAGATAACTCACAACATTTCCACGATCTTAACAGAGGCTTCCTCTGAATTCCTCTACTGGCCTTTCCAGCCCAAATATTTTGTTATACTTCTACAAAAACCAGTTAAGAGGTCTGAACTAAAACTGCACTTTAGAAAAAGAGGAGCAATTCAAACTCAGGATGTTAGCGAAATGATTCCCACATCTAGTTCCTCAATTTTTACTACTACTTTTCCTAAGAAATTTGATAGAATGCTCAAAAATAAGTAAGACAGAAAGCTCAGCTAAAGGCATTAATAAACAGATTAGACAAAGTTCCTGCCTTTATAATAGACTCTTGTCCTAACTAAATGCAATCTTGTGCAAAAACTATACAGAGAGAATTGAGGCATCAACTTGTATGGTGCAACTTACTGCTCAGTCATGGGAATGAAAATTAGGGGTGTGCAGTTCAGTATTTTGATTAAAAATCCAAATTTTGGCTGATTCAGTAAAATCCAGGTATTCTGAATCAAAGATCAGGAATCCCAAATTTGTATTGAATTTTCAGGAAAAAATCAGTAAAATGCAGCCATTGTTTTCTATGGGAAAAACACTTTGGGAGCTATTTGATAGGATAGAGGGGTCATTTTTCAACCAAACTTCACCAAATTTGGAGGGAACCTACTTCTGACTGTCCTCTAAAGACCCCCCATGTTTCATAAAGATTGAACTCTGGGGAGTTATTTTATGTGCTCCCCCCAAAGAAGAGCCAAGAGAGGGAAGGGACCACACCACATCAGAGAATCACATCCATTCCACCCAAACCAAACTGAAGCTAGGGACACTGTTGCAATTTAGCCCAACAGAATCAGTGTCATTCCCAGTAGCCAAGCACTGGGTTCACAGGTAGCTGAGAAACACCACAGAACAGTACCCAACTCAAAGCACTTTTTATGTTGGGCTAAGCTGCAACAGTGTCCCTTGCTTCAGTTTGGTTTGAATGGAATGGATGTGATTCTCTGATGTGATGCTGGTCCCCTTGCTTCACTTTGGTTCTGAGGGGACTCATTTTGTGCTTCAGTTTGCGTTTGTTGGGCTAAGCTGCAAGGGGCACCTTTTGGGAGAGAGTATAAAATTGGCCCCCAGGGTATAATTTTCATGAAACTTGGGGAATCTTTAGAGGACAATTAAGAGTAGGTTCCCTCCAAATCTGTTGGTTTAATTGAAAAATTACTCTCCCCAGCCCACCAACTCCCATAGAAAGCAATGGTCGAATTGTTCAGAAATACCCAAACCGATTTAGATTATCAATTCAAAATTTGGGGAATTCCATTTTTTTTCCAGATTTGGTTAAAAAAAAATTCATTTACCTAATTGGGGGTGGGGTGGGGGTGCACACCCCTAATGAAGATGCTAAATCCAGCTCAGAATCTAGTTATGCTTTTTGGTACACTAAGCTGATATGCCAGCTGCAGTTTTGCTTTCCAAAGCATGACTTTGGCCTCAGTGATCCATGCTCTGATCTCATCCAGATTAGAATACTGTAATGTGTTTTATGTGGGCCTACTTATGAAAACTGTCTGGAAACTTCAAATAGTTCATTACAACTGAGATCACATCACTCTTGTGTTTCCAGGCACAATTCAAAGTGCTACTGCTTACTTTTAAAGCCCAAATCAAATTGGGACTGTGGCCTTCTGTACTGTTCAATACATCCTGTACTGTACTGTACTGTCCTCCTTTCAAGCCCAGATTGCCAACTAGTCACATGGTGGTACCTTGGCTTTGAAATCCAAAATGCCTACGCTGTTTGCATCTAGGTGCCATGCTAAAACATTTCAGGATTGAATAGGGGGTGGCTGGTCAACTTCAAGCTACCCTAAATGAGGCAAATTATTTAGATCCTTTCCAATCCGGATTCAGCCTTTTGAGGTACTGCAAGGTTTCATCTTATCCTCTATGCTCTTTAGCATCTACATGAAACCACTGGGTGAAGTCATCTTGTGAGCAGTCCTTCTAGCCTCCGCCGTTTTAATAGCGGCTTATGATATAAAACCATAAGCCGTCGAATCTAATGCACTTCAAGCTGCATTAGCAAGCCACCCGGCTGAGCAAAGCATTGCTGGATCCCGCTTGGGCAAGTAAAACATGAATGGAATGTGAGTACATGCTGAATGACTGGGCGTGATTAGTTCCTGCCCTCCCAAGCTGTGGACATGCTATCTTTGACAAGAAAGGCACTCTTGAATCATCTTCCCGTGAACATTCCAATCTCCCCTCTTCCCACTGATTAGATCCTGCCCAGCAATCCAGGGCCATCAATCAGCTCTGATAAGTTTAAAACTTTCCCTGGGAACATTTAATCAAAATTCTAAATTCATCAGCGAGCTCCAGGAACATTTAATTAACTGCTGTTTCTTTATAAAACACCAAGAGCAACCAATCTAAATCTTTTGTCACACCCTGGCAGCACCAATCAAGATACTCAAACCTTCTGTCTGTCCTAAGAGACAACCAGCTGAAGTCACTCTCCAGCCTCAGATCCATTCAGCCCTAAAAGAATCCTGGCTCTGCCCCAATCAGATCGAGCAGTATGGTGGGCACCTACTTGAATCTTAGCAGTGCTCCCTCAGATCCTTCTGAGCCTTCCTCCCCGGCCGAAGATGCTGGACGCTCAAAGTCCTCTTCCTCCGTGGACTACTTCTCTGATGGTAACTATCTCCCAAATCACACACTCTATTCCAACCTCTGGCTAATTTCCTAGGACGCTGATGTGTTTGTGTAAACCATTTATTTGCCTCTTGTGTGTGTGTTTTCTCCTTTAAATAAAAACTACTCTTTATTTCGAAGAATACCGGTCTTGTCAGTTTCCTTGGGGAGATGACCCCATAAAAATTGGTGGTGGATTTCACTTGTTGCCCCTCTTGCATAGCTTTTTCCTTGCTGCTAATTCCACCTTCTCGCAAGGAGACCAATTCCGGTAACAATCTGGGGATTTGGGCTGGGTTGTTATCAGTATGTGGCTGACACTCAGCTCTATCTCATGTTTTCAAGCTGATCCCAGGACGGCTGCAGAAACCCTGAACCAGTGCTTGGAGGCAGTTTTCAACTGGATGAAGAGGGAATTGGTCCTAGAGATCAGAATGTTTGACTTGGGATTCAAGATGTCAGTAATTCTAGACGGGATTACTCTCCCTTTGAGGGACCAAGTCATATTCTGAGGGTGTTCTTGAACCCAGGCCTACTGCTGTATAACAAGGTGGCAAGTTATGGCCCAGAGTGCCTTTTACCAGCTTCAACTTTTTTAAAAAAATTATAGTAACGTATCTAACTCTGAATCTGGCTCCCAGATGAGGATTCATAAATTTGCATGATGGGACCAGAGCCAAACAAAGATGATTAAAAAAAAATTTTTTTTTTAATCGGGGAAGTCAAAATCCTCCCAAAATGGAAAATGCCACCTGAAATCAAACAAAATTCCATGAGATCGCAGTTGGCATTGAGGGGTTACCTAGCAACTCCAGTAAGGTGGGATGTTTTGGGCCTTGAAAGGCACAAGAAGCTGTGACTGGGAGGGCAGAAAGAAGTTAAATCTACAAGTATGGACCTGTAATATTCAAAGGAGAAGAAAATCCCCCTCCTCACAGCATTCTGTTCCCTTTCCTCATGTCTTTTAGCTCCACTTTCTCACTTCTACTAATTCCATTTCTCTACCCACCGCTGCCACTTTTTATTCCCTTCCACCTACTACTTTTGCTTCCTCAGTATTCTACAGCTGTGAATACAACAGATTAAACAAGTCACATTCACTAGTTAACTAAACTTTTCTGCTTAACTTCCAAATACTCTGTATCCCCAAGAATTACCAAAAGGCTGCTTTCCCTTTATTGTTATGAAAGATGCTATATTAACTTGCTGCTATAAATACAATTAATTAAAATACTTATTGTAGGACTATTAAATCAAAAGTTACTGTTAGATTAGCAATAAGGAACAGGAAAATATTTACCATATTGGCATGCATGTGAGATACAACAATCCCAAAGTAAATTAATTAAAAGTATTATTCCTAATACACTATTGTATCAGTTTGAGAAAAACAGCTACATACCATGGGGTACCAGGAATGGGTGTAGTAGCCACTGGTTTTGCTTTCTGAGCTGCCTTTTCTTCTTCAGTCATTTCCTCCTCTTTTGGCTCCTGGTAGGAAACAGAAGGCTACAGAAATCAGTACTACTTTATAACCAAGTCTTGAATTTATTTTAAATTAATAACGGAAAAGTGGCACGATCAATAACAAAATGATTCTCCACATTAAAATAATAACCACCTTTTGGAAAATCAAATCCAAGAGATCGCTTATGTACACTGCATATATAAAACAATTTCATAAATTAAGATGTTTAATTACACTAACATTTAATAAATGAACATACCCTTGAAAGAAATAAAGTTTGTGTTAAAACCTAAGTAACATTAATTTGGTTAAAGTATTACAGACACCTTGCTATTTTCTATACCCTGCCATTCACTATGGCAAAAACAGTACATTATTACTTTAGTTTTTTATGTTGACAACTAAACATAGCTGACAAGTTTTCAGTAGCAAAGACATAGCATCCACAGTAAAGACATTAATCTCCCCACCAACCCCAATCCAAATAGTATATGTAAAGTTGTTTTTTTAAAAAAGTCTGTGAAATGAAAGCCTACTTCCAAGCAGCCCCTAAAATAAGAGAATGATCTATTTACTATTAGTCTACTATTTGCCTTGTTAATCAGTTGCCAGGCAATATTCTATTTGTAACAAGAAGGCACAGAGTTTCCCCACATTCTCCTCCATTGCTGCAGCTTCCGTCAAACCTCACTCTCCAACAATCACTCCCGGGGTTGCAGGATCAACACAGTGGATTGTCAGACTGGAGCAAGGAGGAACAGATAGGGGGATGAAATTGCTGTGTGTGCAGAAAAGGAAGAAGGGGTGAATTTAATTCCTTTTCCACACTTCACCTCAGCCCCATCCACACACCTGTTCCTTCTCCCAGGTCCTGCAACCCCAGGACTGATCCATTCAGCAGTCTGGAAGAACTGTAGCCATGAAGAAGAACATAGGAGAACTACCTCCCTTTATGCATACACAGAAGTAGTACACTGCCTAATATCTTTTTGTCCGTATTCTGACAACTGCTGTGAGTGTATGACAGAAGATAAATAAGTTACATGCATGCAAGTTTCATTTTATTTCAAGATGATCTAAGTTTAAACTTCTCTCTGTCTAAATGTATTTCATCCATCAGAGTACTCAACACTAACTTTACCTGCAGTAGTATTAGGTCTTTTACCTCCTTTATAAGTTCTTTGATAGGTTCTACTTTAGGTTCTTCCTCTTCTGTCTCCATAGGCAAAGGGTCCTCAGCAGGTTCCTTAATGCTTTCTTTCATTTTCTCTTCTACTTTTTCTACAAAATTATATTTTTTAAAACTTACTATTTTCTCTCTGTACAGAAAATATCTTCATTAATTTATCAGCACAACTTTTTAGAACAGTAAGTACATTTTAATTCCAGTGTTTCCATTTTTGTCAGTGTCAACTACGGCAACTATACATATCATACTCCAGAGTTCTACCTGAACCTAGTTGGGGAACTGAAGGAGATGCTTATCAGATAATTATAGGTATACAGTTTTCAAGGTTTAACAGGCCAGTATAAATGAAAAGCAACTTGAAGCGAACCATTTCATAAGGAGTTCCTTTCTGCCATTTTCAAAATCATCACCTCATGTTAAGCCTAACCTACCTCACAAAGTTATCAGAAAGATAAACAAGCAGCAAGTGGAAAACAGGAAAGAGTAGGATACCTTAAAAAGGTAACAAACTAGTAAGATGACAATACTTAGGATGTGGGAAGAGAAGTCAAACCCAAATTACGTAGGAGTTGCTTGCCTGAGAAGGAAGATAAAAATAACAGAAGTGTTGGAAGGGGAGATGGTTGGGTGGAAAGATTAGGAGTTCCAGCTTCGTCTTTTGTTTGAAATGTTGGCAAAATATTCAAAAAGAAATGTTGGACAGATGGAAATATGAAATTAAACAGTGACTGAAAGATCAGAAAGGAAAAATAGATACAAGACAGACAGTATATAAACAGATGCTGTAGCCATGAGTACGGATGAAGAATGAGAAAAACAGGGAGACTCACAAAGAAAAAGTCACCAGAAGAGACAGGAGGAAACAGTTGAACAGACAGGAGTAGATGCCGGAGTAAAGAATTTCATTCAGAAAGTCATGAAGAAAGTGAACCAGAATGGACAAAATAATCAATAATGTCCCAGGCAGAAGAAAAACCAAAGTACAGAGAAGAGGATCTTACTTTTAACCACAGAAAGTATAGTTGCATAAAAAAACAATGGGGCTTCACTTGGGTAGATTATTTATCTCCCTCTAAATATATTTAAATTTCCAAAGAGAAGAACTCAATTTCACTTTTTGAACCATGATAATAATTCTAGATGATTAGCCATGTTATTCCATTACAGCAAACAGGGTTCAAACGATGCCTTAAAGACTAACAAAACTTATTCCAGCACAAGCTTTCATAAATCAGACCTCACTTCTTTAGATGCATGGAGTAAACTGAAGAAATGAGGCCTGATTCACATGAACTTTGGTTAGAATAAACTTTATTAAACATTAAGGTGCCACTTAACCTCTGAATTATGACAGAGAATGTAACTCCTTTATATTGGACCTTTGTTAAAGAATGTGTGGCTCTTGCTATCAATCCATATCTGCAGAGATGAAATGGCCAAGCTACTAATGAAACCAGTTAAAATTGCCAGTAACTGTATATGGAAAATATATGCATGACCATTCTTATACTACACATAGTAAGGAAACAAATTAGTAGCAATAACTTTAATAATGGCAGAGAACACTATCACTTCTCTAAGAAAAAACAGCTGCTAAATATTTACATAGCAAATAAGAAAGAAATAATGCCTCTAGTTGCATTCCTTTGCCACTGATGGTATGCAGGCCTTAATATGGGTTCCGCAATCACTGTACATTTCACACATAATTATCATCTAATTAGCACACTGAAAAAAATACATCATACTGTGAAACTTGAAAGATAGTGTTGAAAATATATGTACCTTACAGTTTTAAACATTTTTTTCCTTTTCTGACGAAGTTTTCCAAGTTTGAAAACCTCATTGTATTTAGTTGTATCCAAGCTCCAAAACTGAAACCATACCTTTTTCCTTCAGTTCTTGAGGCTTCTCCCATGTTGATTCCAGTGTCCTATTGTTATAATAATAAGTCTTCCCATCCGCTGTTTTGTACTCTGTCCATTCAGAGACTGCTGTTGCTCCAGCCAATGTAGCAGGTGAAGCTGCAATAGCAACCTGAGGATGGATCATAGGTACAATAGGAGGAGCCATTCCTGGCAAGACACCTATATAAAAGGAGTAATAAAAAGGCAAAAACCGATAAAGTATCATTTTGTGAGTCAAAAGAACCACACTGAAATCAGCTTATAAATAAAAATGAAAGTGTTATAATCCCTAACCCCTGATAATCAACTGTACTTCTTCCACATTATCTAAATCACTAGCGCTTGTGAGCAACTGCACATCCTCAGCACAAATATTTTATGTGCATTCTAAATGTAAAAGAGTGATATAATCAGTTATTTCCAATCATATACACCATATATGATCATGACCATTAAAAGAAGATGGGATGAGATTTATTGTTTTTTGAAAAGTGGTAAGACTAGCTTGGAATTTTACAGTGTTACCACCCCACCCCACAAAAATTTCTGTAGCATAACTAGAATGTTACTATTTATCATCAAAGTCTCTTTTAACTGGTCCAACAAGGCAGCACCCATTCATGCAAGCAGGGCTTCGCCAGTGACCTGAAAACAAAGAATCCGGTACACTTACTGAGATCCATCTACCATATCCAGCAGGGAAAACCCAAATCACACAGGAGGATTTGGTTCTGAGTCTTAATCAGAACTGGAAAATAAGTATAGTTTTTAAGGAGCCCATATGATCTTGGGATTTTTCAAGACTTGGTTTTAAAGTCCTGAAAATCTTTTTATTGGTTTTTAGTGAGCTCTTTACTACTAAAGATAAAATATACCTTATTTCTCCTAAACTAGATTACGTATTTCTCCTAAACTGTGCACAGCACAGCTCTACACTTGCACTCCACTGAAAAGCTAAGATATTAACCATAGTGTATGAAAACACAGGGGTTTTAGAACAACCTTACAATTTATGTTTAAACAGACACACGCATATACACATACACAAGCAAACTAACATGCAAACAAAGTCTGATCACTGTACAGATGTCAGGAGAGAAAAACTAAACACTGTACCCTAAACATACAAAAATATATATGGAGATGGAAGAGATTCACATGGATAGAATAATCTGAACTTGCAGAGGTTTTGTATTAATTAGGCGAATACTTGTCAATTGATTGGGGGTGGTTGTTGGCTACAAGGAAACCTGTAGCTTATTTTGAAACTAGAGATCCAGTTATTGGGAAAAGCAAATAAAAGATAAACAACAACATTCACTACCATGCCAACTTACAGACAATACAAACTAAGATGGTTTTAAAAAATTACCGGTCTTGGTGGTAGCGACTGTCTTTACATACGGGCAGCTGACTATTTGCATCATTGCTACACCTGTAAAATGGATAAGCAAGCATGTTGGAAAGCTGCCACTGTATGTCAGCTACCACTGGGTATCTGAGCAATATCAGTTTCCTGCTACAAATTTAGCATGCCATTTTTCCTAATGGCAAAGAGAAACCAAGCAGGAAAGCATAAAGTCAGTTTTGCTCTAACATTTGAGTAAAATGATTCCAGATGGATTATAAATTCCTGCAATAATTTTTGCTTATAATGAACAAGGACAACATATTCGTCCTTTATTTAAGAAGGTATAAACCTGGGGTTTTAATTTCAACAGAGATCAATTTTTCCACACTCCCATGCTACAAAATGGCCAGCATTTATTTTGCTCTCTCAAGGTTGGAACCTATAGATTCCTCTCCACTAACAGTTGTGCACCTGGCACATTCCTCCAATGCAAAAGACTCTTCTACTGAGGCAAGAAGCACTCCTATCAGTGGAATGCATCTTGCATGATAGGAAAACAGCGAGCACTAGCAATAAAGAACATATAGGATCCAATTCTCTGTTTACATCACTGTGTCAAGCATTTCTGAAAAACAGTAATAGCCCACTTTGATGCATCTTTACTCAGTATCACTATGATTATGGTGGCTTATTCCCCAGTATGTGTACACAAGAATGCAACCTTAGAAATGTATTAATTTGGACAAGGAAAGAATGGCAGTGTTAGGATGACAAATTATCCTAGGAGGCAAAGGAGAACTGGTGTGGAAAGTGCCAGAGGGCAGGGGAAACACAAAGCTGAGAGATAAAAAGTAAATTGAAGTAAAGTGGGACAAAGTACAGGAATGGAAAAGAAAGTAGCTGAACTGATGGCTCATTAGCATCATGTATTTGCTCTTCCTTGTATCTCTTTTCTCAGCTCTCCCACTCCTACCTCCATTCAAGGGCCAAATTTTAAGTCCTAAGCCACTACTACTGTGACCCTCTAAACATGACCAAGTTACGTTAGAACTGCTTACAAGAAAGTTTCTCAATGCAGCTAGGATAATGTTTGAACAGGAAAGATCTTTCTTACGGAACTGGAAGATATGAGAGCAAATTCTATAAAAGGAATTCCACGGAGTAAGATCATTTAAACATTATTCCACCTCCCATACGGTTAAGATAACAATTAATGGGATTGGTGGAAAGAGAGTTTCCAGACACAAACTTATTTTATAGGAAGCAATCTCAAAAGAGGCACCAAGCTTCAAAGTTCCTTCCAATGCTAGATAGACATGGGCACAAATCAAAATAAGAATCAAATTTTGTGACGAATCGGGCCGATTCGTGTTTTGCGGAACGTGCTTTGTGGGGCCATGGTTTTCATGAAATTCACGACTTTGGGAGCTGATTCGTGAATGATTCGTGATGCCAGATAGGCTGGCGCCGATCCATTGATTCCCTAGGCAACACAGGCCCAGAATGTCTGCAGACCTTTTGTTGCCATTGGAAACCTCAATCTTAGACCCTATATCCTTGATAGGCAGCTCTCCCTGCCAACTGGAGAGCTTCCATTTTGCCCTATACAGCAAGGAGCAGGGGGGTTAATCCCCTAGGCAACTGAGGAGATGGGCCTTCTGTAGCCATGGGAACACCAATCTCATCCTTCCAAACCCTGTTAGGGAGGTCTGTCTGCCAACCAGAGACCTCCTGTTCCGCTCTATGTGAGCATTTCTTATATAAGGCACAGCTCTCTGCCTCGTGCTTTTCAGTTCCAGTATACAGAGGGAGAGGGAGGACCTGTTGCTGGGATTTGGAGTGAGATAGTGGAATTGAGAGATTTTGGCTGGATTTGCTGCTGTTTTAAAAGCCTCTTTCTTATTTTCAGCTCTTGGCCTTGCGGGGAAGGTCATTGGGTTCGGGTGCCTTCTTTCCTCCACCCCACCCCACCCTCAGGGTATTGCCTGGCTCTGTGGCCTAGCTTGACTGAGGCCTACCTTTTTCCCCTTTAATTTTCTTTGCTTATATTCTTATTTAGAGCATTTGTTCTTGCTGGCTTGTTGGGTGAGGGTGGGTAGAGTGCCTGCTGAAGTCTCCCTGTGAGTTTGGCATCTCTGGGTATGAAGGGGGCCACTGAAGTGCCCTAGGTTCTGACGAATGACACAACTAACGAATCGTTTCACAAAACGGGACAATTTCGTGAAAGTTCGTGATTTGTGGAATGTGATTAAACACGAAACGCTCATTTTGGTTTTTTCCCCATTTCGTGCCCATTTCTGATGCTAGGTATGAGAAAAAAGAGTGACGCCTATCTAACTTTTTAAAAGACTATTTTTAGTCTTGTAAATTGAGATACATGAAACAAACTAAATCATCAAGTTCAAACACAATAAAACAAAAATAACTGTTTATCCAAAAGCGTACAATGTAAAAGCATTAAAAATCCATTAAATTGTTTTTGTATTGTAACAGTGCTCTTAAAAATCTCTTTCTAAAAAAAAAAGATTCTCATATATGGAGCAAAATGCAATTGTCCTTCCTTATATGTGTTAGGGTTATTTATACTGCAAATTTGTAAAGAACGCAGAGATTAATGGTGTTAATCATGTTTTAAACATGCCTGAAAACTAAGATCAAGTAGTTATTAAAAGAATTGCTTGGAAGATCACTAAACCTGGGCAAGATTACAACACAGCAGGTCTTTGGAATAAACCAGTCATTTTCTCAGCCAGCATGCATTTTGAAAAGTGCAACTAGCCTTTACTACACAAATGAAGGAAGCAGCGTATTTTCAAGGCTTGAATTTAACAAAGTGTTAATATATAGGCAAGCTGCTTCAGATTCAGGCTTCTAAGTTGCTTTGGTATGCTCTGGAAAGATTCGAAGCATACTGAAGTGACGGGGGAGGGGGAGGCCCACCACCACCCTTAAACTTCCACCCCCACCTTTAAACCCCACCGCCCACAGGGGGGTCAGGTGGAAGGCTGGAGTGGCCCAACACCGCGCTGGCCAACAGGGAAAACCTTCCCTGCTGCGTAGCTGCAGCTGGACGACAAAGAGGGCCTTCCATGCTGCCGTCGCCGTGCAGCCACGGCCAATGCGGCTTGCTGGCAGAGAGGGCCTCTGCCGCCGCCGGAGGCCAGTGGGCAGGAGGGAGGCTGCCTCCTCCAGCATGGTGCCAGCAGTAAGTGGGGGTAGGGAGAAGTGGGGGTTGGGGGGTAAGGGTGGGAAATGGGTAAGTTTAAAGGGTCTTGCCGCTTCAGGAGGCCCTGAAGCCCCGAAGCTTCCCGAAGCATTACAAATGCTTCAGAAAGCTTTGCTTTGGAAATCCCAAAGCTTTCCAAATCGGGCCCAATTCAGGTATTTTACCCGAATCGGATACCCAAAGCACACAGCCCTACCTACAACATACATCATAGTAGAATAACCTTATTTAATCATAAGAATGTAGATATTTGTTTCAACTATGCTGCAAAATGAGGACAGTTCTGTTGTGCATCTATTTTCTGTTGGTTGTGTAGGTTTCTAGCTCTTGTGATTACAAAGAAAACCTAGAGAAATTTAGACTGCTTCTGAGTAACAACTGAGCTACAGAAGTTGTGAGCAGGGCCTCCAATCCATGAATGATACACCTTTACATCACAATACTAGCATTTTCATTACCTAAAGGTTTAAAATATTCCTGTCAATCTAATTTTTTATCAGGAAACTAATATTTTGACTTGGGAGGTTAAAACACACTTCATTCTTGTATTGATTCTTTTCCTGCTAAAGTAACAGGATTAAAAAAGACAAAAGCTATGATGGCCCACATTGCTCAAGGATCTCATGATTTAAAGGGTCAGAAGGGAGTGATTATGGTTTGAAGCTTTGATTTGTCCCATCATTTAGGTCTTAATGTCATCTTTAAGTGCTACAGTTTTTTGTTCCAGTGCTAGAGATTGCTCAAGCAGTATGAGCATTCATGTTGATACTGATCAGAACCATGGAATTCATTTTGTAGATCCCTGAGATCCCACTTCAAAGTAAGACAACTTACACAGGAGCAGGAAAAACAACTAGTTTGCATCTCTTTGCATGAGTTCCTAAACATAACACTAGAACTGGATATAACTTGCCTTAAATGTTAACCTTTTCTAGCCCAATAAGATGACTAAAAAGCTGGCAATGATAGCCACAGAAGCATAAATTGATTATCATCTTGAAATCATCAGAAGGGCTTAAAAACAATGACATCTGGCAACAGACCACAATTTCCAAAAAGTCCCCACTATCAAGCTCATTATCTACAACTCTGTAAGCTTGCTCACTTTTTAGAATGAAATATATATATTTCAGGAATTTAGTGGGTGAATGCACCACTCAATCATATTGTGATCCATGCTTTCTGCATTTGTATTATATTAGCTTATTAGCACCCATCTTTTAAAAAGACTCGTTTCCTGCAAGGGCAAACAGTCCAATCTTTTTGTAATGGCCTTTTAAAACTGAACCCGTTGGGCTGTGATTCACAGAATCCCATGCACAAATGGAAAACATGCATAAGGGTTTGAATGCACATCACCAATCTCCACCCTACACGACACCACATCTGATTTGAAGAGTCCCCAACTCTCATTAACAGCCTTTCGAGGAGTGCAAGAGGCTGTAACAAAAGGGAATACCAGAAGAGAAGTGCAAGAACGGAACACCACGTGCATCCCTTTGCTTTTGCACAATATCTATGCTTCAACCCTAATTTTAGATTTCCTTACTATTGTCTTGCAATAAAAGAACTAAAGTATGTCTTCTACATTCCATCAGTTTAATATCTATGAAAAACATATGTATATAAGATCTAGACTTAAAGAATGAAATGGTGTTAATGGCAGCATTAAAACTTTTAACTAAACAACCAATGTTATTAATAATTAACTAGCGTGAAACTTAATTCATCATGGAAGCTGTCCAGTGCTTTCTTTATTACAAGGCAAGTCTAATTTTGTGAAAGACAACCAATATTCTCAAATCAGAAAAGAGTAACGGCATAGTGTACGTGTCAGAGACAAGGTGAATTTCTTCCAACTATTCACTGCAAGGCTAACAAACTATAATGTCTAAAATATATTCTGTTCATGCCAAGAACAGTGATTAACATGATTAGTGTGGTTTCTTTTCCAATATTTATTTTATTGGAAATGTTTTCTTTAAAAGCCTGTCTGCTGATTCCAAATTATCTGAAGAATATAGTTTGAATGAAGAGAATTCAGGCAAATTCCATACACAATGGACACGTGGGTGCAAACAAATTGACGACATGGACATGTAGCTGACAAGACAGCTATAGTAATCAATTTACCTGGAAGCGGAATAGGCATGCCAGGAAGGGGAACTCGAAATGGAGGTACCATTACTGGTGGAAAAGCAGGAATTGCTGCTGTTGGCTGAGGTACTGCGTGAGGAACTGCAGGAGGCAATGTCTGTGGGACTGGCTGTGGTACAGTCTGCACCGGTGAAGCAGAAGGAGCAGAAGTTGAAACACTGACTGAAGGTGTGGCAATTGAAACAGCTGGGCTGGGCGTCTGGTCTTGTGTTGTAGGTGCTGCCAAAAAAAATCCAAACCCATGTATTGTATTCGTTTGAACTGCATTATTTAAAAGTACTTACCAACATTTTATTGTAAATTCATGTAGTGCTTTATAAACATTTATACCATTTTCAAAGGCTATTCTGGAACTTGCACATAATTTAATTTCAGCAGAACTGTTATCATTAAAATGTTTTACAAGGCTTCTCAAGGTGCTCTGGAAATGTAGCCTTCTTGAAGGTAGTTTCTGGTGAAATTATTGGGCTATTAAAATAATCTCTGCAGTTCTGAACATCTACTTAATATAGATACATGGATACATTTTTGAAAACAATTTCAGATATTTCAGCTTTCTTTAAAGGTAATTATGAAATTTTATATCAGCTCTACTTTCTATACAACAAATGTCAGAGACTTGCAGAGCAGAGCTTTCAACCAATTTACCAGGCACAATTCACATCACAAAAGCAGCTCAGCACACGGACAGCTATAAAATATGATAGGTATATTCTGAAATCCTATAGCACCTCCAAGTGGTGCCAAAGGTTGATACGAAAATTGGCAGCATGAGTAAAGACTGCCTCTGAGAAGCCTTATGACGCTGAGATAAGTTATTAAAGTTTGGTTGCAATCTTGTAGTCACCCAAAGAAGCCTGTTCAACAAAAAAAATAATCTACAGTAATTGTTTTAGGAATACAATCATTGCCATTTAAATGTTTAGCATGAGCTTACTTTTTACAATAGATCAAATCATGCAGGTTTTTGCTCTTGAAAAGCAAAGTTATGACTTCATAAAATAGTGCTATATGTAAGGTTCTCATGTTTAAATCTATAAATGAATTATAAACAAAAGCAATGTTGTAGAAAGGCAGCAAAACCTACTAGTTTCTAAAAGTTTTTCACTATGATAAAATACTAAAATTTCAAAGTGGGATCGATCTTAGGAAATATGAAGCATGCTGATATTAACTGCACTGCTAAAGATAGGATATTTTAAAAGCTATTGTATTCTTGAGACTAATCATGTCTTCTAGTATAATTTTAAACACTGTGAAAATTCAAAACACAAAACTTTTAGTGGGAAAATGTGGTCTAAAAATGTAAAAGAAACTTCACTAGCATATGTTCAGTAAT